>NW_027658605.1:1618599-2218599 GCF_041902795.1 Electrophorus electricus | reverse complement strand
TTGTGGAATTTTGAACAAACAGCAAGTCAGACGTGATTAAGAGAGTAATTTAATAAGAAAAAGAATAAAATAAATGTTTGGCTCTCCTCAGGTAGGGAGCCCCGAGTATACAAAACCGTGGCTAGTTATACTACTCCTGTGCTGTCTTTAACCAATCATCTTTTCTTAAGCAGCTCTTCTTTCCTTTGTTGCTGTGGCTATAAGCCAATCAGCTCTCAGCTTGGTTTTTTCCACAAACCAACCCAAACTGACTCCAAACAGTGTGGGTTGTGTGTCAAGTTGACCTTGATGTTAACAGTTCCTGATACATGTTCAACTTAATCAGCAACAGGCGGATATAAATGTGCAAACGGCATTATTAATTTAAGAACAAAAGGATCAGTGTGATTTTATATGAATCACATAATACATAGTTTCGTATCATTTTCCATCACACGTAAAAACAGAGTCTCACCGTATTGTCGGGCAGGAGGATCTGGACTCATTTATTACTTGATATCTTCCCCCATCTAGCGGTCATTAGAGGTTAGTCTTGAATTGATTTCTGTCGTGCAATATTTTAGATATAAATGTTTACATTTTCTATTACAGAACACGGCAAAGTATAGTCAACCAGTTCTAACCTTTTGAGAAAAACTTTAACTTCAAAGTAGGTGAATCTATTTACTTAGATTGAACCAATCGGATCACAGTTTATTTACATAGCATCAATGCTTTGAGTGCTTTAGATATAAGGACATCATGGCGATCTTTCTGCTCACACCTCAGTCAGTCTATAATTCTGTACTATGTGTTTCTATAGCTTCCAACTTTCACGAGTTTCTTGAATCTGTGGAGAAAAGTGCAGACTCAGGTACTTTCTTATTTGTGAACTTTTATACATTTTATGTAATTTATTTATCATCTATAATGTTTTATTACTTTTCATTTATAGATATAAGGACACAAAAACAGTGCATATACTCAATGAATTGTTACAAGATAATCTTTTCTAGAGAATGTTTACCATTTGTTAAAAGACTGATTTATTTCTAAAAGTTTATGCAGTGTGTTAATTTGTCACATGGAGGCAGAAGGGGTGAATCTGATATACCCCTCTTCCATCATCAACTATTCATGGAGTCCTTCAGTGGAGCTTGTACAACCAAAGAAACGCATACAGCGGTCACCGGCGGTTCTAAGTTACATCTAAAGAGGTCTAGGCCTATACACACTGTTCCACCTGAGGTAATAAAATGTTTTGGGGTAAAGGTATTTTCATGAGGCGATCTGTGATCTAATTATAATAGGCTTTGAAGCTCTCTGCAACAGGTGCAGAGTGGTGCAAGACTGTGTTTGAAAGCATAAAGAGGAATAATGTTTCTGGGGTATCTTAAGGCCTTTGTGGGTCTGTAAGTGCAGAGCAGAGGCTCTGATGCAGGTGGTTTCAAGGCCTCTGTGGAAGTCTACGGCAGATGACTCTGGACTGTTCCCGTGAGAAATAGCTTCCTAAGTATTGGTAAAGATCCCGGCTTTTAAAAGACGTGAAAGCCTC
Source organism: Electrophorus electricus (assembly GCF_041902795.1). Lineage (NCBI taxonomy): Eukaryota > Metazoa > Chordata > Actinopteri > Gymnotiformes > Gymnotidae > Electrophorus > Electrophorus electricus. Next base: position 2,217,065 of record NW_027658605.1, on the reverse strand, counting down.
TTCGAGAGTTCTGTGGCTAAGCAAGGTTCATTATCTTACCATAAGAGCAGGGTGATACTGACCTGCAACATCATCTTGCAGGTGTTTGATGGTATGAGTTGAGATTATCTTTGTTAAAAACAAAAACAACAACAACAAAAAAAAAAACCCCAGGAAAATCTTCCAATAGGATATACTGGGGTCAAGCTTCAATTTGTACAATGATAGATCTCAATTTGCATATATTGAATAATGTATGGTTGAACACAGTGGTTGAGATTTCAAACACCAGTATGTAGAGAAGGTGTGGCAATCACATAATCAGTTGTGAAAACTGGATAAAAATGTGTGTTCCTTGTGTGATTATTAGACATATTCTGGACTATGCCTCGTTTGTATGTAACGCTGAGCTCAAAATAAATAATGGACCTACTACTCTCTTCAATTAATTCTGCATCTTTATTTTCTGTTTAAAGAGGACTTAATAAAATTACTGGAATGTGGGCAATATCTAGTAACACAGTGCCGAGTCTGCTAAACGTAGATCCCAGCCTTTTATATGGCCTCTTCCCTTTAATTCTACTGACTATAATTAATGTAAACCTTGTCGATTCTGGTGTTTGCTGTATAGAGGTAGCGAAAACTTTGCTAAAACAATGAAAAATATGCATCCTGTGAAAAGTTTATTGAACAATATAACATTGTTCCTTACCCAGAGCCATAACACGTCATTGATGGAAATCACACTGATGTGAGGGCGGTATGGGCCAACTCAACTGTATTTCCTGATTGTTTTATTCTGCAGGAGGATGTGGTCCAAATATTTAAAAAATCACAGGTTTGTTTAAGAGGACATAGTCGAACAGTTTGGGCTTACTGTTATTTTAATACTAGTGGTAACTATTAGTAAATACAACAATCTGACCATCCTCATACTGCATTGAGGGGTGATGGGGTGATGGTACCAGATGATGTTTAGGTATGTGGTTATGTTAATTTATTTTTGTTCCTTTATATTCACATATTTTGCAAGTGCGTATGTTATTGAGTTTAAAACCATCCATATATTATGCAATTATAGAAAATACAGAAACTGCATGAGACTTCTCTTGACTTGCTAGAAGTTCAGACTGTAGCAAGCTTAGCATTAGTAAATGGAATAGGTGTCATTTTAAGGATTCATTTAAAGTATTCATGAGGTATTTCTCCTAACATCGATGTATCGACAGTACCAATAAAATAAATAGCATAACAAGAATTACAGGTGTATAATAGTGTAATTACCCACAATGGTTGAAGTGTTTGAAAAGAGTTGTATAAAAGAATAGTTGGTTGGTTCGTGGCATAAAGTCATGAAACGGTGAAATGAGGTCATAAAAAGAGTGTTTACAGGGGAAAGTGCTTTAACATTGAATTAGACAAACTAATAACATAAAACAAGGGAGTTTAGAGATTCTGTGTCCTTTCGTAATGATTTGTGCATATGGCAGGCTGCTGCAAAGGATCCTGGGTAAGCTTCAGCAGACCTCAGTGTAAGATATATTAATAATATTAATCATAATAATACTATTCAGAGGTTACTTGACTAGTAATCAGAATGTTGCTAGTTCAAGCCCTACCACTGCCAAGTTACCACTGCTGGGTCCCTGAACAGCAATGAATCCTCAATTGTATTATTAATACAATCCAATACACATGCCTAATGCTCAGCTGTCAACTGCAAAAACTGACATTCTGAGCATTCGAACAGTAAGAGGAACAAAAAGAAAGGAGTCACCGACTGTACACGTGTCAATCATTTAGCCTTTTTACATGTTGTTTTAGTTTACTGTAATCAAGGCCTGAAACTGGAGTCTATGGACCAGGCAAAAATATTTCAATATTTAATGCGTTTTTATTTTTTCAGCCAGCATAAGCGGAAGCTCCAAGTTGTCGATCTCCAGGAGCAAACCCGTCCCTGCAAGGTTGGGGTGCATGTTCTGGATCACGGGAAACAGACCATCGATCACCCAACATCTGCTTCTGCTCCTGCGGAGGTTCCAGATCCAGCACGGAGGCAGTGAGAGGTTCCTGGCCCAGAGATTGGTCTGCAGCGGGCCTGATGGTACTCGGCATGTATTGGAAATGCTGTGGCTGAATGCTGTGCGTAGCCCAGCGGGTGCTGGGGTGGAGCTGTGCCAGTTGCCTGCTCGGGTAGCAGGTAGCCCAGTTCTGAGCCTGTGGAATGGCCATCATGAAGTAGCCGGAGGGCGGGGCGGGCTGGTAGGGGTTGAGCACTGGGTTGCGCACGGCACTCACGCTGGCCATGCGCTGCATGTACTGGTGGGTGAGGTGGGCCTGCCGCTCCTCCTTGCGCTGCGCCAGGGCCACGTACAGCGGCTTGGTGCCTACGATGCACCCGTTCATCTCCTTCATTGCCTCGGTGGCCTCCTCCGGCGAGGAGAAACACACAAAGCCGAACCCTTTGGAGCGGCCGCCCTCCGTCATCACCTTGGCACTCGTGATTGTCCCGAATAGAGAGAACTCTTTACGCAGACGCTCGTCGTCCAGACTGTCGTCTAGGTTTTTAACGTACAGGTTCACTCCCTGGTAGCGAGTCGTGCCGTCCTGCTTCATCTGCTCAAACTTGCGTTTGAGCTCTGTCTGCCTCTCGCCTTTCTTCTGGGCACGAGCCACATACAGCTGCTTCCCATTCAACTTCTTCCCGTTCATCTCATCCACAGCCCTTTTGGCATCCTCGTGCCTCTCGAAGCTCACAAAGCCAAAGCCCTTGGACTTGCCGCTCTCGCCTGTCATGAAGCGACGGCTCAGCGTTGGGCCGAACTTGCTGAAGATCTCATTTAGCTTGTTGTCGTCCATGTCCTCCCAAGTATGAGATATTATTTCCATCAGGCTCAGGACCATCTCTTTAGGATAAGGTCAAGAGAAATCTCTTGGAATGTGGTGTTAACAGGTTCCAACTGGTGTGGGTGTTTTATATTACTTTGCATATATTGACAAATGTATGGTTTGGATGCAATGGACGTGAAGACAAACGCAAATATGTAAAGGAATGTGGGGTGAATACATAACCACTACTGAAAAATGTATGAAAATGTGGGTTCTCTGATTTTTAGACATTCTCCAGAGGGTGCCTCAATAATGCGTGTTAATGTTAACCTACAATAAAGTACGTGCACAGTTATGCTATTTAACCAATTCTGAAGTCTGCATTTTTATTTAATATTTGAATTGAACTTTAAAACTAGCCGACTGGGCACCTAGGAACCACATACTGTTGCTATGTGCAGAGATGTGGGCTTGCAGCCCATTGTTGGGCAGAGTCCATCGCACTGCTCCAATAGACCTGCTCTGACTGCTACTTTCCCACGTCGGCAGTCGAAGTCGTTTCTCCTACACAATGCTTTTCACCTGGTTGGCCAGTTTCACCGTCTCAGTAGACAAGCTAAAAGAAACTGTTGGCAGCCTCTCGTTGCTCCTGTAATATGACCGTCGCCAGACCAGAGAGTGGAACTGGATGGCAGTGTGGCACTTGCAGCTGCAGTTTGTTTGCTTCAAGATTTAATACGTGTAAGTGACCTTTGCTTCTCGTCCTGTCTTTACTGGTTTGTTAATAAGGTCATTTGAAATTGTGTTGTACATAAAGGAATATTACAGAATTATTCTCTATTTTAAGCTACACTGTGGGGTTTTGTTTTTTTGATCTTTACATTTATATTAATGCAACCCAATACACTTATCTAATGATCAGCTATGACCTGTAAGAACTGACAATCTGAACATTCAAACTTTAAGAGGAATAAAAACAAAAAAATGATCAGCTGTTCATGTCAAAATCTGTAATATGTAATAGAAATAACTGTAATATGTTCAATATAACTGTAATATGTTCAATTACCACCATGTAACATATAACTGTAAATATGTCAATTGCAAGATGGGACTGTACATTCTGTACATACATATATAAATATCCATATATACATTGTACATATAAACATTATATATATATATATATATATATTGTACATGCACTATTAATATATTTTTGTATATATATAGAATATATTTCTCTATGCACCCCTGTTTTTCTTTTTCCTCAGATTGGACAGAGCACTCAACCATTTCACTGTGAGTTATACTGTGTATGACTATGTATGCGACAAATAAACCAAACTTGAAATGATTTTACCTTTTTCTGTCGTTTTCATTTTAAGCTTAGAATAACCAAGGCCTGGACTTTGTAAGGTGGTTTTGAATCCAGGTCAGCTAGGTGAGGACACCAATAGCTTACTGGGTAAGCAGCCACACTCTAACAATGGTGGGCTCGTGTGCAGAACAGTTAGAGCTTGGATCAAGCAAAACAAGAGGAAAAAACGAAACACCTCGGTGAGCGTGGAAAAGGGGAGAACAACGAACGCCACGGAAAGAAATGGCAACCCCGATGCACTGGGGAAAACTCGAACTAAAAGCTCCCAAACAAAACCAGAAAACGGGGAGAAACTTGAATGGCTAAGGGAAGCCTCAGGAGAGAGACAGACTCGAGAGGGGAAAACTGGAGAAGGGAGGGGACGTGTAAAAACACTGACACCCTCGCAGAACAGAAAAGAGGCATAGCACAAGGGCTCACAGACCTCAATACCCAGAGTTACCGGCTAGGAGCTTGGCTCAAAACTTTATCAAAAACCCAGCACTGAATGATTGGGTCACTGGGCTTATATAAGGTCTAGCCCAGCTGTTGGGTGTTGATCCTGATCAGTGGCGTGGTTGACTCGACGCCTCCCTCTGGTCGAGGGGGCCTCGGCCTGGTGCCAACCCTTACAGGCTTGATGTCTACAGACATGGCAAAAATATTTCAATGTTCAATGCATTTCAGTTTCAATGTTTATTTTTTTCAGTTAAAATGTTATTTTTTTTTACTGCTTATTCTTCCATTAGACAGCCAGAAGCGCAGCACTGGTTAAAGTTTTTGAGCGGCTTCCTGCGCGCACTGGTCCTGGAGCACAGCGACTGCCTCATCCACCTTAGGGTGCAGAGACTCAGGAGACTCCAGCATATGCAGTAGCTCCGAGTTGTCCAGTTCCAGGAACAGACCCGTGATCTTCCCTGCAAGGGTGGGCTGCATGTTCTGGATCAGGGGAAACAGACGCTCACCCAGTATCTGCTTCTGCTCCTGTGGAGGTGCAGCAGCCAGCATGGAGGCACTGAGAGGTTCCTGACCCTGCACATGGACCGCAGCCAGCTGCACGGGCACCTGGAGCTCTGCCCCCAGGTGCTGCTGTGGGTTGAGAAACATAAATGTTTTATAATTGATTTGACTGATAAATGGTAAGTTCGACATTTATATCTAAGGGCTGTGTGCCCAGGTGTTGCTGTGGGCTGTGAACGCCTGAGGTGGTTTTGTACTGTGGTACTGCTCTCACCAGCGACGCCTTGTTGGCAGCTTCCGCGCTGGCCATCCCTGTCCCCGGAGCCTCAGATGCCATGGTCTGATAGGCCATCGTGCGTGGGACCTGGCAGGCGGTGGTTGGTCGGATGGCGCTGAAGGCCTGCGGGCAGGATGCGGCTGGACCGATGGCACTCGGCATATCCTGGACTTGCTGTGGGTGGACGCACTGCATGGCCCAGCAAGGGCTGGGGAGGAGTTGTGCCAGCTGGCTGCTTGCGCAGTAGGCAGGCCAGTTCTGAGCTTGTGGAATGGCTTCCATGTTGTAGCCGGAGGGCGGGGCAGGCTGGTAGGGGTTGAGCACGAGGTTGGGCAAGGCACTCACGCTGGCCGTGCGCTTCATGTACTTGTTGGAGAGGTGGGCCTGCCGCTCCTCCTTGCGCTGCGCCAGAGCCACGTACAGCGGCTTGGTGCCTACAACGCGCCCATTCATCTCCGTCATGGCCGTGGCGGCCTCCTCCGGCGAGGAGAAACACACGAAGCCGAACCCTTTGGAGCGGCCGCCCTCCATCATCACCTTGGCACTTGTGATGGTCCCGAACGGAGAGAACTCCTTACGTAGACGCGCGTCGTCCAGACCGTCGTCTAGGTTCTTGACGTACAGGTTGTCTCCCTGGTAGCGAGTCATACCGTCCTGCTTCATCTGCTCAAACTTTCGTTTCAGCCCTGTCTGCCTCTCGCCTTTCTTCTGGGCATAACCCACATACACCTTCTTCCCATTCAACTCCTTCCCATTTATCTCATCCACAGCCCTCTGGGCATCCTCGTGCCTCTCGTAGTTCACAAAGCCAAAGCCCTTGGACTTGCCGCTCTCTTCGGTCATGACGCGAGTGCTCAGCGTTTGGCCAAACTTGCTGAAGATCTCCTTCAGCTTGTCGTCGTCCATGTCCTCTCCAAAGTTCTTGACGTACACATTGGTGAACTTTTTGGCCCTGGCCCCCATCTCAGCCTCTCGCTCCTTGCGAGACTTGAAGTGGCCAATGAACACTTTGCGGTCATTGAGCAACATGCCATTAAGTCTCTCAATTGCTCTCTCCGCAGCCTCACGGGTCTCAAAGTGCACAAAGCCGTAGCCCTTAGAGCCATTCTCGTCACACACCACCTTGCTGGAAAGGATGTTCCCAAAGGCAGAGAATGTGTCGTAAAGAGCTTCGCTGTCAATAGACTTGTCAAGGTTCTTGATGAAGATGTTGCCAACTCCACTCTTCCTCAGAGAGGGGTCTCTCTGGGACCACATAATTCGCACAGGTCTGCCTTTGATGATGTTAAAGTTCATAGTGTCCAAAGCACGCTCAGCATCTGCCTGCTGCTGAAAGTTCACGTATGCGTATCCAAGTGAGCGGAGGGTCATCGCGTCCCTGCAAATCCGTACGGAGACTATTGCGCCAGCAGGACTGAATTTCTCGTATAGCATGGCCTCGGTAACGTCTGGATGAAGGTCACCCACGTACAACGAAGTCATCGGCGAACTTGGAGCACTTGGATTCATTTTCGTGAGGATCGTCGGTCAACCTTTCTGGAAATCGTAGTCGAAAGTAGTAAATGAATAAAATAAAATCGTAAATGATTTAACCAAATGATCTAACTGCACGAATTATAAAACAGTTTGAAACAGCAATTCAACAGAGCCAGGCAAGTGTCGACCGACCAAAGCGATCAAAGCAACACTTTAGCTTTAGATTCAAATACATGACAACTTGGTTGTTACGTAAGAGTGCTTTTACGTAAATGTTTATTTTTAAATATTATACAAACGCTATTTATTTATTTATGAATTATTCAATTATTTTAACTTATAACGTTAATAACGTGAATGAGAGGCTTTAACAACGCCTTATATTTCAAAATATTACCTAGTCACAGCATTTTCCAAAAATCGTCCATATGCTGCTCACACTGAATCATTTACCGCATGGCTCAGAATAAATACTTTTAGTTTGATAAACGCAGCAACATTCATTTTCTTTAGCCTAATGCTCGGCAAAAAACATCGCATTAAAGTTAATTAATGGGATGAAATCAGTTTGCCTTGGAGCAGGCCTATGTTCTTTGAGGTTAAAAATAATCGCCTGGATTGTAAACCTTAGTAGAGTTCCACAACGAGGTGCGATTTGTAAAAGGACGTCTTTTTCTCTCCGAGTTAGAAATCTGGAGAAATAAATATATCAATTGATTTCCGCCCATCGGAGGACCTTTAGAACTTTATTATTTATTCATTATTTATTTCTAACTTCTCACTGTGTCCAACTATATCGTGTGTATAAAACGTATGAACAGACATAAATAACGTGGGGGAAACAGGAATAGGGGAGAGAGGAAAAATAAGACGAACAGAGACGAAACAGACAAACGGGAAATGCAGATAGAGTATTTTAAGTATTAGCCACCTGCACCATTACGGGAATGTGTGTGTGTGTGTGTGTGTGTGTGTGTGTGTGTGTGTGTGTGTGTGTGTGTGTGTTCGTGTGTGACTGCTTGTGTGCGTCTGCCTGTGTGTGTGTGTGAGAGAGAGAGAGAGAGGCTATGTGCGAGTGCACTGTATATGTACACGTACTAGATTGGGATATTTATCATTTATGGATTAGCTCTGTAAACTTTTTATCAAAGGAGTCCAGTCTAGGTTATTGGTTCTTATTGATTCATTCTGAGATTTTTTTCCATTGATATGTAGTCTATCAATAGATTTTTCCATTCGGTGACACTAATATTATTTTTTGTTTTCCAATTCATGAGTATGTTTGTATTTGCAATTAATAATGTTATATATATATTATCCTGTTTTTTTTCTATTGTCACATTGGTTGATGACATGTCTCCTAGGAGACATAAAGATGGTGTTGGATGGATAGGGTTATTTAAATCATGGGACATGTGTGTGATTACTTATTGCCAAAATTGCTTGATAGGTGTGCTCTGCCACACGATGTGAATGTAATCGTCAGCTGTCTTTGGAGTAAAGTATGTACAGATTGCTGAGCTTGTGAAACCAATTTTAAACATCCAATGTGTAGTATAATGTAATCTATGTATTATTTTGTACTGAATGCATTGTAGGTTAGTGTTGCTGTCATGTGGTAATTATTATTACACATTTTAATCCAAACTGTGGCGTCGGGAGCTAGTAATAAATCTTCCTCCCATTGTCTCGATGGGAGAGTAATTATGCGATTTGATTTCATTATTAGTTTGTATATCTTATGTGATAGTTTTTTTGTATTAGGAATGTTTATAATACTGATATGGATGCAGGTGAGTTTAATGTCTCTGAACTGATAGTTGCTCTTACCTGCTTTCTATATCTTATGTTTGGGCTACTTGTGGAAGTGACATGAAAGCAGTGTTATGTTTATGTGAGTCTGGAGTTTGATATCTTGTGAAATTTCCACCAGGCTGTTAGTATCATGGCCACCCACAAATTGTTGATCATGAATGTTCTTTAATTGATTTGACTGATAAATGGTAAGTCTGACTTTTAGATCTTTGCATAATGTTTGCTATATGTCTATCCATATTCTGTCTGATATACTAAGTTTTATCCATTTTATACCAATTATAGTTGATTTGCAATAATCAACTACAGTTCTGTAATGTTGTGAGTTTGATTCTATGTGATTTATTTTTCCAGTAGAATCAAGTTATGATGTTGTCCAAAGATTTTAGACAGGTTGGTGGCGCTGGAATAATTGAAAACAAATAATTTCGTTTAGGTAATATTCTCATTTTAATTATTGCAGTTTGTCCAAAGAGCATAAGGGGCAAATTTGTCCATCAATGAAGTTCGTCGCTTATTGTTTTAATAATTGGATGACTATTTATTTTTGAATAACAGACAACTGGGAAGAGAATTTAATACCCAGATATGTAATATGATTGGTATTCAGGGGGATGGGGTTTTTAATTGCATCATAAAGTTATGCTGCTAATATATAGTATAATACACAAATATCCTACTGGAGATACAATTTGACCAGTTATGTGTGATGTTCTGTGATGATCATATAGAACACCACAGACAACTGTTTGGCACATCACTGTTAAACCTCCTGATTGCAACCCGGGGCATCGTGAACTGTACAACATGACCCTCAGACAATGATCTCTGAGTGAAAGCGATAAACATAATCATCTTCATATCATCACTTTCTCTACAAGTTCAGTGGAAGAGATGTCAGTTAAAGGGAGTTTTAATACCCTTTCCATCTTTAAATTTAATAAAAACACAGATGGAAAAATTCCAGAAAGTGAGAGAGAGAAAGGAAACTAGACTTTAAAATGGTGCTGCCCTCTTGATTTACAACTGTAGATTATTGAAATTATTACAAATGTCCGATGCCAAAAGGGATTGTGTCAGTGTTTCACTACTCAGTATTGCATTTGGTAGACAGTATAAACAATTAGACTATGGTTAAAAAAATCACAGAAATAAAGCAAACACCAATATAATCTTGAACCACCTAGTCCCAGGAAACATTAGATTACTGGAACAAAATCAGACAACTAGCAGAACAACTTTTTAACCAATGATGCAGATGCACTTTTAGTGGATTTATTTATCTGTATTTCAATCCACTAAAGTTTTTCACTTGATCTAACATTACATTTAAGACCGAAATCCTGTTACGTCTCACAGAAGATTCCACTGATCAAGCTGCTACTTACCCATCCTGGTCCTGGAGTACCTTTGCTCTGTACACTTTAGTGATGTCTTTGCTACCAACAAGCCTATTTTAATCCATCAGATAGTAACCAAACGCTCCTTTGCTGCAGAGCACAGAAATCATTCAAATTTGCAGTCAACAGATACATCTGGGCCAGATTTTGGATCAATGGACTAGGCTGGAACTGCACATATACTGTATATGCAAAATTCAAAATACGGGGAGTGGTTGGTCTCTTTTGCAATCAAATCTGAATACTATGGAATTCGTTTCACATTTGTTTAATTTGACAGATTTTAAATGGATAATGGACATCACTAGACAAAAAGGAATAAACAACTATATGAAAAGGAACAAAACCAAAAACAAAGGAAGACTTTAACACACTTGCCCAAACAAGCACTAAATCTGACAAAAATAGATCAACCAATGACATAGCTGTGAAGGAACATATTAGCCATTGTTTTCTTGTCATCAACAGTAATTTTAACTGATTGTTAACATACTGTTCAAGTCTTCAACTGATTTGCTCCCAACATACGAATGGGTACAAATATGGTTCATTACCCAGCTGCACAAATTGCTTCTGACATACTGGGCAGCTACAGGGTTCTTCTCGCGTGTGGATTCTGACATACTGGGCAGCTATGGGCTTCTTCAGTTGTGTGGATTGTCTTCTGCTCCTCCATGTGGCCTGTTTCACCAAAGCCCTTCCTGCAGTATTTGCAGCACTATGGCAAGCGGACACCCTTGTGTGAGCGTTTAGGTGCTTCTCAAGAGTCTGGGCAAGTTTGAAACACCTGCCCCAAACATCACTGACATTATTTCTTGTAGGTGATTAGCCACGTGTCTCTCTAGCCACAAGTACTTTTTGATTTATTTGTTTTTTTTAAATAGGTAATTTTATATATAATGGCAACAAATGACATTTTGAGTTTTATGACAAAACGTGCAAACAAGCTGGCCTGAGAGGTGTGTAGCGGGATATGACTCAGTGCGTCTCTGGTGCTGCTTTTGATGAGTACAGTGTCATGAGTGTGTCTGTCCAGCGGTGCAAAGAGGGGATACAGCAAGGCATGGCATGGTGTTTATTCATTCGTTTGCATAGAAAATGACGCCTTTTCACATTGTGGAACTACAAATATGGCGGTCTTTTTTGTGCGGCGTAGTAATGACATATGTTGTGGAATTTTGAACAAACAGCAAGTCAGACGTGATTAAGAGAGTAATTTAATAAGAAAAAGAATAAAATAAATGTTTGGCTCTCCTCAGGTAGGGAGCCCCGAGTATACAAAACCGTGGCTAGTTATACTACTCCTGTGCTGTCTTTAACCAATCATCTTTTCTTAAGCAGCTCTTCTTTCCTTTGTTGCTGTGGCTATAAGCCAATCAGCTCTCAGCTTGGTTTTTTCCACAAACCAACCCAAACTGTCTCCAAACAGTGTGGGTTGTGTGTCAAGTTGACCTTGATGTTAACAGTTCCTGATACATGTTCAACTTAATCAGCAACAGGCGGATACAAATGTGCAAACAGCATTATTAATTTAAGAACAAAAGGATCAGTGTGATTTTATATGAATCACATAATACATAGTTTCGTATCATTTTCCATCACACGTAAAAACAGAGTCTCACCGTATTGTCGGGCAGGAGGATCTGGACTCATTTATTACTTAATATCTTCCCCCATCTAGCGGTCATTAGAGGTTAGTCTTGAATTGATTTCTGTCGTGCAATATTTTAGATATAAATGTTTACATTTTCTATTACAGAACACGGCAAAGTATAGTCAACCAGTTCTAACCTTTTGAGAAAAACTTTAACTTCAAAGTAGGTGAATCTATTTACTTAGATTGAACCAATCGGATCACAGTTTATTTACATAACATCAATGCTTGGAGTGCTTTAGATATAAGGACATCATGGCGATCTTTCTGCTCACACCTCAGTCAGTCTATAATTCTGTACTATGTGTTTCTATAGCTTCCAACTTTCACGAGTTTCTTGAATCTGTGGAGAAAAGTGCAGACTCAGGTACTTTCTTATTTGTGAACTTTTATACATTTTATGTAATTTATTTATCATCTATAATGTTTTATTACTTTTCATTTATAGATATAAGGACACAAAAACAGTTCATATACTCAATGAATTGTTACAAGATAATCTTTTCTAGAGAATGTTTACCATTTGTTAAAAGACTGATTTATTTCTAAAAGTTTATGCAGTGTGTTAATTTGTCACATGGAGGCAGAAGGGGTGAATCTGATATACCCCTCTTCCATCATCAACTATTCATGGAGTCCTCCAGTAGAGCTTGTACAACCAAAGAAACGCATACAGCGGTCACCGGCGGTTCTAAGTTACATCTAAAGAGGTCTAGGCCTATACACACTGTTCCACCTGAGGTAATAAAATGTTTTGGGGTAAAGGTATTTTCATGAGGCGATCTGTGATCTAATTATAATAGGCTTTGAAGCTCTCTGCAACAGGTGCAGAGTGGTGCAAGACTGTGTTTGAAAGCATAAAGAGGAATAATGTTTCTGGGGTATCTTAAGGCCTTTTTGGGTCTGTAAGTGCAGAGCAGAGGCTCTGATGCAGGTGGTTTCAAGGCCTCTGTGGAAGTCTACGGCAGATGACTCTGGACTGTTCCCGTGAGAAATAGCTTCCTAAGTATTGGGAAAGATCCCGGCTTTTAAAAGACGTGAAAGCCTCTTCGAGAGTTCTGTGGCTAAGCAAGGTTCATTATCTTACCATAAGAGCAGGGTGATACTGACCTGTAACATCATCTTGCAGGTGTTTGATGGTATGAGTTGAGATCATCTTTGTTAGAAACAAAAAAAACAACAACAAAAAAAAAAAACAGGAAAATCTTCCAATAGGATATACTGGGGTCAAGCTTCAATTTGTACAATGATAGATCTCAATTTGCATATATTGAATAATGTATGGTTGAACACAGTGGTGGAGATTTCAAACACCAGTATGTAGAGAAGGTGTGGCAATCACATAATCAGTTGTGAAAACTGGATAAAAATGTGTGTTCCTTGTGTGATTATTAGACATATTCTGGACTATGCCTCGTTTGTATGTAACGCTGAGCTCAAAATAAATAATGGACCTACTACTCTCTTCAATTAATTCTGCATCTTTATTTTCTGTTTAAAGAGGACTTAATAAAATTACTGGAATGTGGGCAATATCTAGTAACACAGTGCCGAGTCTGCTAAACGTAGATCCCAGCCTTTTATATGGCCTCTTCCCTTTAATTCTACTGACTATAATTAATGTAAACCTTGTCGATTCTGGTGTTTGCTGTATAGAGGTAGCGAAAACTTTGCTAAAACAATGAAAAATATGTATCCTGTGAAAAGTTTATTGAACAATATAACATTGTTCCTTACCCAGAGCCATAACACGTCATTGATGGAAATCACACTGATGTGAGGGCGGTATGGGCCAACTCAACTGTATTTCCTGATTGTTTTATTCTGCAGGAGGATGTGGTCCAAATATTTAAAAAATCACAGGTTTGTTTAAGAGGACATAGTCGAACAGTTTGGGCTTACTGTTATTTTAATACTAGTGGTAACTATTAGTAAATACAACAATCTGACCATCCTCATACTGCATTGAGGGGTGATGGGGTGATGGTACCAGATGATGTTTAGGTATGTGGTTATGTTAATTTATTTTTGTTCCTTTATATTCACATATTTTGCAAGTGCGTATGTTATTGAGTTTAAAACCATCCATATATTATGCAATTATAGAAAATACAGAAACTGCATGAGACTTCTCTTGACTTGCTAGAAGTTCAGACTGTAGCAAGCTTAGCATTAGTAAATGGAATAGGTGTCATTTTAAGGATTCATTTAAAGTATTCATGAGGTATTTCTCCTAACATCGATGTATCGACAGTACCAATAAAATAAATAGCATAACAAGAATTACAGGTGTATAATAGTGTAGTTACCCACAATGGTTAAAGTGTTTGAAAAGAGTTGTATAAAAAAATAGTTGGTTGGTTCGTGGCATAAAGTCATGAAACGGTGAAATGAGGTCATAAAAAGAGTGTTTACAGGGGAAAGTGCTTTAACATTGAATTAGACAAACTAATAACATAAAACAAGGGAGTTTAGAGATTCTGTGTCCTTTCATAATGATTTCTGCATATGGCAGGCTGCTGCAAAGGATCCTGGGTAGGCTTCAGCAGACCTCAGTGTAAGATATATTAATAATATTAATCATAATAATACTAGTCAGAGGTTACTTGACTTGTAATCAGAATGTTGCTAGTTCAAGCCCTACCACTGCCAAGTTACCACTGCTGGGTCCCTGAACAGCAATGAATCCTCAATTGTATTATTAATACAATCCAATACACATGCCTAATGCTCAGCTGTCAACTGCAAAAACTGACATTCTGAGCATTCGAACAGTAAGAGGAACAAAAAGAAAGGAGTGACGGACTGTACACGTCTCAATCATTTAGCCTTTTTACATGTTGTTTTAGTTTACTGCAATCAAGGCCTGAAACTGGAGTCTACAGACCAGGCAAAAATATTTAAAATATTTAATGCGTTTTTATTTTTTCAGTTTCAGTGTTTCAATGAGACTCAGGAGACTCCAGCATATGCAGAAGCTCCGAGTTGTCGATCTCCAGGCGCAAACCCGTCCCTGCAAGTTTGGGGTGCATGTTCTGGATCACGGGAAACAGACCATCCATCACCCAACATCTGCTTCTGCTGCTGCGGAGGTTCCAGATCCAGCACGGAGGCAGTGAGAGGTTCCTGGCCCAGAGATTGGTCTGCAGCCGGCCTGATGGTACTCGGCATGTATTGGAAATGCTGTGGTTGTATGCTGTGCGTAGCCCAGGGGGTGCTGGGGTGGAGCTGTGCCAGTTGCCTGCTCGGGTAGCAGGCAGGCCAGTTCTGAGCTTGTGGAATGGCTTCCATGTTGTAGCCGGAGGGCGGGGCAGGCTGGTAGGGGTTGAGCACGAGGTTGGGCAAGGCACTCACGCTGGCCGTGCGCTTCATGTACTTGTTGGAGAGATGGGCCTGCCGCTCCTCCTTGCGCTGCGCCAGAGCCACGTACAGCGGCTTGGTGCCTACAACGCGCCCATTCATCTCCGTCATGGCCGTGGCGGCCTCCTCCGGCGAGGAGAAACACACGAAGCCGAACCCTTTGGAGCGGCCGCCCTCCATCATCACCTTGGCACTTGTGATGGTCCCGAACGGAGAGAACTCCTTACGTAGACGCGCGTCGTCCAGACCGTCGTCTAGGTTCTTGACGTACAGGTTGTCTCCCTGGTAGTGAGTCATACCGTCCTGCTTCATCTGCTCAAACTTTCGTTTCAGCCCTGTCTGCCTCTCGCCTTTCTTCTGGGCATAACCCACATACACCTTCTTCCCATTCAGCTCCTTCCCATTTATCTCATCCACAGCCCTCTGGGCATCCTCGTGCCTCTCGAAGTTCACAAAGCCAAAGCCCTTGGACTTGCCGCTCTCGTCGGTCATGACGCGAGTGCTCAGCGTTTGGCCAAACTTGCTGAAGATCTCCTTCAGCTTGTCGTCGTCCATGTCCTCTCCAAAGTTCTTGACGTACACATTGGTGAACTTTTTGGCCCTGGCCCCCATCTCAGCCTCTCGCTCCTTGCGAGACTTGAAGTGGCCAATGAACACTTTGCGGTCATTGAGCAACATGCCATTAAGTCTCTCAATTGCTCTCTCCGCAGCCTCACGGGTCTCAAAGTGCACAAAGCCGTAGCCCTTAGAGCCATTCTCGTCACACACCACCTTGCTGGAAAGGATGTTCCCAAAGGCAGAGAATGTGTCGTAAAGAGCTTCGCTGTCAATAGACTTGTCAAGGTTCTTGATGAAGATGTTGCCAACTCCACTCTTCCTCAGAGAGGGGTCTCTCTGGGACCACATAATTCGCACAGGTCTGCCTTTGATGATGTTAAAGTTCATAGTGTCCAAAGCACGCTCAGCATCTGCCTGCTGCTGAAAGTTCACGTATGCGTATCCAAGTGAGCGGAGGGTCATCGCGTCCCTGCAAATCCGTACGGAGACTATTGCGCCAGCAGGACTGAATTTCTCGTATAGCATGGCCTCGGTAACGTCTGGATGAAGGTCACCCACGTACAACGAAGTCATCGGCGAACTTGGAGCACTTGGATTCATTTTCGTGAGGATCGTCGGTCAACCTTTCTGGAAATCGTAGTCGAAAGTAGTAAATGAATAAAATAAAATCGTAAATGATTTAACCAAATGATCTAACTGCACGAATTATAAAACAGTTTGAAACAGCAATTCAACAGAGCCAGGCAAGTGTCGACCGACCAAAGCGATCAAAGCAACACTTTAGCTTTAGATTCAAATACATGACAACTTGGTTGTTACGTAAGAGTGCTTTTACGTAAATGTTTATTTTTAAATATTATACAAACGCTATTTATTTATTTATGAATTATTCAATTATTTTAACTTATAACGTTAATAGCGTGAATGAGAGGCTTTAACAACGCCTTATATTTCAAAATATTACCTAGTCACAGCATTTTCCAAAAATCGTCCATATGCTGCTCACACTGAATCATTTACCGCATGGCTCAGAATAAATACTTTTAGTTTGATAAACGCAGCAACATTCATTTTCTTTAGCCTAATGCTCGGCAAAAAACATCGCATTAAAGTTAATTAATGGGATGAAATCAGTTTGCCTTGGAGCAGGCCTATGTTCTTTGAGGTTAAAAATAATCGCCTGGATTGTAAACCTTAGTAGAGTTCCACAACGAGGTGCGATTTGTAAAAGGACGTCTTTTTCTCTCCGAGTTAGAAATCTGGAGAAATAAATATATCAATTGATTTCCGCCCATCGGAGGACCTTTAGAACTTTATTATTTATTCATTATTTATTTCTAACTTCTCACTGTGTCCAACTATATCGGGTGTATAAAACGTATGAACAGACATAAATAACGTGGGGGAAACGGGAATAGGGGAGAGAGGAAAAATAAGACGAACAGAGACGAAACAGACAAACGGGAAATGCAGATAGAGTATTTTAAGTATTAGCCACCTGCACCATTACGGGAATGTGTGTGTGTGTGTGTGTGTGTGTGTGTGTGTGTGTGTGTGTGTGTGTGTGTGTGTTCGTGTGTGACTGCTTGTGTGCGTCTGCCTGTGTGTGTGTGTGTGTGAGAGAGAGAGAGGCTATGTGCGAGTGCACTGTATATGTACACGTACTAGATTGGGATATTTATCATTTATGGATTAGCTCTGTAAACTTTTTATCAAAGGAGTCCAGTCTAGGTTATTGGTTCTTATTGATTCATTCTGAGATTTTTTTCCATTGATATGTAGTCTATCAATAGATTTTTCCATTCGGTGACACTAATATTATTTTTTGTTTTCCAATTCATGAGTATGTTTGTATTTGCAATTAATAATGTTATATATATATTATCCTGTTTTTTTTCTATTGACACATTGGTTGATGACATGTCTCCTAGGAGACATAAAGATGGTGTTGGATGGATAGGGTTATTTAAATCATGGGACATGTGTGTGATGACCTATTGCCAAAATTGCTTGATAGGTGTGCTCTGCCACACGATGTGAATGTAATCGTCAGCTGTGTTTGGAGTAAAGTATGTACAGATTGCTGAGCTTGTGAAACCAATTTTAAACATCCAATGTGTAGTATAATGTAATCTATGTATTATTTTGTACTGAATGCATTGTAGGTTAGTGTTGCTGTCATGTGGTAATTATTATTATACATTTTAATCCAGACTGTGGCGTCGGGGGTTAGTAATAAATCTTCCTCCCGTTGTCTCGATGGGAGAGTAATTATGCGATTTGATTTCATTATTATTTTGTATATCTTATGTGATAGTTTTTTTGTATTAGGAATGTTTATAATACTGATATGGATGCACGTGAGTTTAATGTCTCTGAACTGATAGTTGCTCTTACCTGCTTTCTATATCTTATGTTTGGGCTACTTGTGGAAGTGACATGAAAGCAGTGTTATGTTTATGTTAGTGTGGAGTTTGATATCTTGTGGAATTTCCACCAGGCTGTTAGTATCATGGCCACCCACAAATTGTTGATCATGAATGTTCTTTAATTGATTTGACTGATAAATGGTAAGTCTGACTTTTAGATCTTTGCATAATGTTTGCTCTATGTCTATCCATATTCTGTCTGATATACTAGGTTTTATCCATTTTATTCCATATTGTAGTTGATTTGCAATAATCAACTACAGTTCTGTAATGTTGTGAGTTTGATTCTATGTGATTTATTTTTCCAGTAGAATCAAGTTATGATGTTGTCCAAAGATTTTAGACAGGTTGGTGGCACTGGAATAATTGAAAACAAACAATTTCGTTTAGGTAATATTCTCATTTTAATTATTGCAGTTTGTCCGAAGAGCATAAGGGGCAAATTTGTCCATCAATGAAGTTTGTCGCTTATTGTTTTAATAATTGGATGACTATTTATTTTGAATAACAGACAACTGGGAAGAGAATTTAGTACCCAGATATGTAATATGATTGGTATTCAGGGGGATGGGGAATGTTTTTAATTGCATCATAAAGATATGCTGCTAATATATAGTATAATACACAAATATACTACTCGAGATACAATTTGACCAGTTGTGTGATGTTCTGTGATGATCATATAGAACACCACAGACAACTGTTTGGCACATCACTGTTAAACCTCCTGATTGCAACCCGGGGCATCGTGAACTGTACAACATGACCCTCAGACAATGATCTCTGAGTGAAAGCGATAAACATAATCATCTTCATATCATCACTTTCTCTACAAGTTCAGTGGAAGAGATGTCAGTTAAAGGGAGTTTTAATACCCTTTCCATCTTTAAATTTAATAAAAACACAGATGGAAAAATTCCAGAAAGTGAGACAGAGAAAGGAAACTAGACTTTAAAATGGTGCTGCCCTCTTGATTTACAACTGTAGATTATTGAAATTATTACAAATGTCCGATGCCAAAAGGGATTGTGTCAGTGTTTCACTACTCAGTATTGCATTTGGTAGACAGTATAAACAATTAGACTATGGTTAAAAAAATCACAGAAATAAAGCAAACACCAATATAATCTTGAACCACCTAGTCCCAGGAAACATTAGATTACAGGAACAAAATCAGACAACTAGCAGAACAACGTTTTAACCAATGATGCAGATGCACTTTTAGTGGATTTATTTATCTGTATTTCAATCCACTAAAGTTTTTCATTTGATCTAACATTACATTTAAGACCGAAATCCTGTTACGTCTCACAGAAGATTCCACTGATCAAGCTGCTACTTACCCATCCTGGTCCTGGAGTACCTTTGCTCTGTACACTTTAGTGATGTCTTTGCTACCAACAAGCCTATTTTAATCCATCAGATAGTAACCAAACGCTCCTTTGCTGCAGAGCACAGAAATCATTCAAATTTGCAGTCAACAGATACATCTGGGCCAGATTTTGGATCAATGGACTAGGCTGGAACTGCACATATACTGTATATGCAAAATTCAAAATACGGGGAGTGGTTGGTCTCTTTTGCAATCAAATCTGAATACTATGGAATTCGTTTCACATTTGTTTAATTTGACAGATTTTAAATGGATAATGGACATCACTAGACAAAAAGGAATAAACAACTATATGAAAAGGAACAAAACCAAAAACAAAGGAAGGCTTTAACACACTTGCCTAAACAAGCACTAAATCTGACAAAAATAGATCAACCAATGACATAGCTGTGAAGGAACATATTAGCCATTGTTTTCTTGTCATCAACAGTAATTTTAACTGATTGTTAACATACTGTTCAAGTCTTCAACTGATTTGCTCCCAACATACGAATGGGTACAAATATGGTTCATTACCCAGCTGCACAAATTGCTTCTGACATACTGGGCAGCTACAGGGTTCTTCTCCCGTGTGGATTCTGACATACTGGGCAGCTATGGGCTTCTTCAGTTGTATGGATTGTCTTCTGCTCCTCCATGTGGCCTGTTTCACCAAAGCCCTTCCTGCAGTATTTGCAGCACTATGGCAAGCGGACACCCTTGTGTGAGCGTTTAGGTGCTTCTCAAGAGTCTGGGCAAGTTTGAAACACCTGCCCCAAACATCACTGACATTATTTCTTGTAGGTGATTAGCCACGTGTCTCTCTAGCCACAAGTACTTTTTGATTTATTTGTTTTTTTAAATAGGTAATTTTATATATAATGGCAACAAATGACATTTTGAGTTTTATGACAAAACGTGCAAACAAGCTGGCCTGAGAGGTGTGTAGCGGGATATGACTCAGTGCGTCTCTGGTGCTGCTTTTGATGAGTACAGTGTCATGAGTGTGTCTGTCCAGCGGTGCAAAGAGGGGATACAGCAAGGCATGGCATGGTGTTTATTCATTCGTTTGCATAGAAAATGACGCCTTTTCACATTGTGGAACTACAAATATGGCGGTCTTTTTTGTGCGGCGTAGTAATGACATATGTTGTGGAATTTTGAACAAACAGCAAGTCAGACGTGATTAAGAGAGTAATTTAATAAGAAAAAGAATAAAATAAATGTTTGGCTCTCCTCAGGTAGGGAGCCCCGAGTATACAAAACCGTGGCTAGTTATACTACTCCTGTGCTGTCTTTAACCAATCATCTTTTCTTAAGCAGCTCTTCTTTCCTTTGTTGCTGTGGCTATAAGCCAATCAGCTCTCAGCTTGGTTTTTTCCACAAACCAACCCAAACTGTCTCCAAACAGTGTGGGTTGTGTGTCAAGTTGACCTTGATGTTAACAGTTCCTGATACATGTTCAACTTAATCAGCAACAGGCGGATACAAATGTGCAAACAGCATTATTAATTTAAGAACAAAAGGATCAGTGTGATTTTATATGAATCACATAATACATAGTTTCGTATCATTTTCCATCACACGTAAAAACAGAGTCTCACCGTATTGTCGGGCAGGAGGATCTGGACTCATTTATTACTTAATATCTTCCCCCATCTAGCGGTCATTAGAGGTTAGTCTTGAATTGATTTCTGTCGTGCAATATTTTAGATATAAATGTTTACATTTTCTATTACAGAACACGGCAAAGTATAGTCAACCAGTTCTAACCTTTTGAGAAAAACTTTAACTTCAAAGTAGGTGAATCTATTTACTTAGATTGAACCAATCGGATCACAGTTTATTTACATAACATCAATGCTTTGAGTGCTTTAGATATAAGGACATCATGGCGATCTTTCTGCTCACACCTCAGTCAGTCTATAATTCTGTACTATGTGTTTCTATAGCTTCCAACTTTCACGAGTTTCTTGAATCTGTGGAGAAAAGTGCAGACTCAGGTACTTTCTTATTTGTGAACTTTTATACATTTTATGTAATTTATTTATCATCTATAATGTTTTATTACTTTTCATTTATAGATATAAGGACACAAAAACAGTTCATATACTCAATGAATTGTTACAAGATAATCTTTTCTAGAGAATGTTTACCATTTGTTAAAAGACTGATTTATTTCTAAAAGTTTATGCAGTGTGTTAATTTGTCACATGGAGGCAGAAGGGGTGAATCTGATATACCCCTCTTCCATCATCAACTATTCATCGAGTCCTCCAGTAGAGCTTGTACAACCAAAGAAACGCATACAGCGGTCACCGGCGGTTCTAAGTTACATCTAAAGAGGTCTAGGCCTATACACACTGTTCCACCTGAGGTAATAAAATGTTTTGGGGTAAAGGTATTTTCATGAGGCGATCTGTGATCTAATTATAATAGGCTTTGAAGCTCTCTGCAACAGGTGCAGAGTGGTGCAAGACTGTGTTTGAAAGCATAAAGAGGAATAATGTTTCTGGGGTATCTTAAGGCCTTTTTGGGTCTGTAAGTGCAGAGCAGAGGCTCTGATGCAGGTGGTTTCAAGGCCTCTGTGGAAGTCTACGGCAGATGACTCTGGACTGTTCCCGTGAGAAATAGCTTCCTAAGTATTGGGAAAGATCCCGGCTTTTAAAAGACGTGAAAGCCTCTTCGAGAGTTCTGTGGCTAAGCAAGGTTCATTATCTTACCATAAGAGCAGGGTGATACTGACCTGCAACATCATCTTGCAGGTGTTTGATGGTATGAGTTGAGATCATCTTTGTTAAAAACAAAAAAAACAACAACAAAAAAAAAAAACAGGAAAATCTTCCAATAGGATATACTGGGGTCAAGCTTCAATTTGTACAATGATAGATCTCAATTTGCATATATTGAATAATGTATGGTTGAACACAGTGGTGGAGATTTCAAACACCAGTATGTAGAGAAGGTGTGGCAATCACATAATCAGTTGTGAAAACTGGATAAAAATGTGTGTTCCTTGTGTGATTATTAGACATATTCTGGACTATGCCTCGTTTGTATGTAACGCTGAGCTCAAAATAAATAATGGACCTACTACTCTCTTCAATTAATTCTTGAGTCTGCATCTTTATTTTCTGTTTAAAGAGGACTTAATAAAATTACTGGAATGTGGGCAATATCTAGTAACACAGTGCCGAGTCTGCTAAACGTAGATCCCAGCCTTTTATATGGCCTCTTCCCTTTAATTCTACTGACTATAATTAATGTAAACCTTGTCGATTCTGGTGTTTGCTGTATAGAGGTAGCGAAAACTTTGCTAAAACAATGAAAAATATGCATCCTGTGAAAAGTTTATTGAACAATATAACATTGTTCCTTACCCAGAGCCATAACACGTCATTGATGGAAATCACACTGATGTGAGGGCGGTATGGGCCAACTCAACTGTATTTCCTGATTGTTTTATTCTGCAGGAGGATGTGGTCCAAATATTTAAAAAATCACAGGTTTGTTTAAGAGGACATAGTCGAACAGTTTGGGCTTACTGTTATTTTAATACTAGTGGTAACTATTAGTAAATACAACAATCTGACCATCCTCATACTGCATTGAGGGGTGATGGGGTGATGGTACCAGATGATGTTTAGGTATGTGGTTATGTTAATTTATTTTTGTTCCTTTATATTCACATATTTTGCAAGTGCGTATGTTATTGAGTTTAAAACCATCCATATATTAAGCAATTATAGAAAATACAGAAACTGCATGAGACTTCTCTTGACTTGCTAGAAGTTCAGACTGTAGCAAGCTTAGCATTAGTAAATGGAATAGGTGTCATTTTAAGGATTCATTTAAAGTATTCATGAGGTATTTCTCCTAACATCGATGTATCGACAGTACCAATAAAATAAATAGCATAACAAGAATTACAGGTGTATAATAGTGTAGTTACCCACAATGGTTGAAGTGTTTGAAAAGAGTTGTATAAAAGAATAGTTGGTTGGTTCGTGGCATAAAGTCATGAAACGGTGAAATGAGGTCATAAAAAGAGTGTTTACAGGGGAAAGTGCTTTAACATTGAATTAGACAAACTAATAACATAAAACAAGGGAGTTTAGAGATTCTGTGTCCTTTCGTAATGATTTGTGCATATGGCAGGCTGCTGCAAAGGATCCTGGGTAAGCTTCAGCAGACCTCAGTGTAAGATATATTAATAATATTAATCATAATAATACTATTCAGAGGTTACTTGACTAGTAATCAGAATGTTGCTAGTTCAAGCCCTACCACTGCCAAGTTACCACTGCTGGGTCCCTGAACAGCAATGAATCCTCAATTGTATTATTAATACAATCCAATACACATGCCTAATGCTCAGCTGTCAACTGCAAAAACGGACATTCTGAGCATTCGAACAGTAAGAGGAACAAAAAGAAAGGAGTCACCGACTGTACACGTGTCAATCATTTAGCCTTTTTACATGTTGTTTTAGTTTACTGTAATCAAGGTCTGAAACTGGAGTCTATGGACCAGGCAAAAATATTTCAATTTTTAATGCGTTTTTATTTTTTCAGTTTCAATGTTTCAATGAGACTCAGGAGACTCCAGCATAAGCAGAAGCTCCAAGTTGTCGATCTCCAGGAGCAAACCCGTCCCTGCAAGGTTGGGGTGCATGTTCTGGATCACGGGAAACAGACCATCGATCACCCAACATCTGCTTCTGCTCCTGCGGAGGTTCCAGATCCAGCACGGAGGCAGTGAGAGGTTCCTGGCCCAGAGATTGGTCTGCAGCGGGCCTGATGGTACTCGGCATGTATTGGAAATGCTGTGGCTGAATGCTGTGCGTAGCCCAGCGGGTGCTGGGGTGGAGCTGTGCCAGTTGCCTGCTCGGGTAGCAGGTAGCCCAGTTCTGAGCCTGTGGAATGGCCATCATGAAGTAGCCGGAGGGCGGGGCGGGCTGGTAGGGGTTGAGCACTGGGTTGCGCACGGCACTCACGCTGGCCATGCGCTGCATGTACTGGTGGGTGAGGTGGGCCTGCCGCTCCTCCTTGCGCTGCGCCAGGGCCACGTACAGCGGCTTGGTGCCTACGATGCACCCGTTCATCTCCTTCATTGCCTCGGTGGCCTCCTCCGGCGAGGAGAAACACACAAAGCCGAACCCTTTGGAGCGGCCGCCCTCCGTCATCACCTTGGCACTCGTGATTGTCCCGAATAGAGAGAACTCTTTACGCAGACGCTCGTCGTCCAGACTGTCGTCTAGGTTTTTAACGTACAGGTTCACTCCCTGGTAGCGAGTCGTGCCGTCCTGCTTCATCTGCTCAAACTTGCGTTTGAGCTCTGTCTGCCTCTCGCCTTTCTTCTGGGCACGAGCCACATACAGTTGCTTCCCATTCAACTTCTTCCCGTTCATCTCATCCACAGCCCTTTTGGCATCCTCGTGCCTCTCGAAGCTCACAAAGCCAAAGCCCTTGGACTTGCCGCTCTCGTCTGTCATGACGCGACGGCTCAGCGTTGAGCCGAACTTGCTGAAGATCTCATTTAGCTTGTTGTCGTCCATGTCCTCCCAAGTATGATATATTATTTCCATCAGGCTCAGGACCATCTCTTTAGGATAAGGTCAAGAGAAATCTCTTGGAATGTGGTGTTAACAGGTTCCAACTGGTGTGGGTGTTTTATATTACTTTGCATATATTGACAAATGTATGGTTTGGATGCAATGGACGTGAAGACAAACGCAAATATGTAAAGGAATGTGGGGTGAATACATAACCACTACTGAAAAATGTATGAAAATGTGGGTTCTCTGATTTTTAGACATTCTCCAGAGGGTGCCTCAATAATGCGTGTTAATGTTAACCTACAATAAAGTACGTGCACAGTTATGCTCTTTAACCAATTCTGAAGTCTGCATTTTTATTTAATATTTGAATTGAACTTTAAAACTAGCCGACTGGGCACCTAGGAACCACATACTGTTGCTATGTGCAGAGATGTGGGCTTGCAGCCCATTGTTGGGCAGAGTCCATCGCACTGCTCCAATAGACCTGCTCTGACTGCTACTTTCCCACGTCGGCAGTCGAAGTCGTTTCTCCTTCACAATGCTTTTCACCTGGTTGGCCAGTTTCACCGTCTCAGTAGACAAGCTAAAAGAAACTGTTGGCAGCCTCTCGTTGCTCCTGTAATATGACCGTCGCCAGACCAGAGAGTGGAACTGGATGGCAGTGTGGCACTTGCAGCTGCAGTTTGTTTGCTTCAAGATTTAATACGTGTAAGTGACCTTTGCTTCTCGTCCTGTCTTTACTGGTTTGTTAATAAGGTCATTTGAAATTGTGTTGTACATAAAGGAATATTACAGAATTATTCTCTATTTTAAGCTACACTGTGGGGTTTTGTTTTTTTGATCTTTACATTTATATTAATGCAACCCAATACACTTATCTAATGATCAGCTATGACCTGTAAGAACTGACAATCTGAACATTCAAACTTTAAGAGGAATAAAAACAAAAAAATGATCAGCTGTTCATGTCAAAATCTGTAATATGTAATAGAAATAACTGTAATATGTTCAATTACCACCATGTAACATATAACTGTAAATATGCCAATTGCAAGATGGGACTGTACATTCTGTACATACATATATAAATATCCATATATACATTGTACATATAAACATATATATATATATATATATATATATATATATATATATATATATATATATATATATATATATATATATATATATATATATATATATATATATATTGTACATGCACTATTAATATATTTTTGTATATATATAGAATATATTTCTCTATGCACCCCTGTTTTTCTTTTTCCTCAGATTGGACAGAGCACTCAACCATTTCACTGTGAGTTATACTGTGTATGACTATGTATGCGACAAATAAACCAAACTTGAAATGATTTTACCTTTTTCTGTCGTTTTCATTTTAAGCTTAGAATAACCAAGGCCTGGACTTTGTAAGGTGGTTTTGAATCCAGGTCAGCTAGGTGAGGACACCAATAGCTTACTGGGTAAGCAGCCACACTCTAACAATGGTGGGCTTGTGTGCAGAACAGTTAGAGCTTGGATCAAGCAAAACAAGAGGAAAAAACGAAACACCTCGGTGAGCGTGGAAAAGGGGAGAACAAAGAACGCCACGGAAAGAAATGGCAACCCCGATGCACTGGGGAAAACTCGAACTAAAAGCTCCCAAACAAAACCAGAAAACGGGGAGAAACTTGAATGGCTAAGGGAAGCCTCAGGAGAGAGACAGACTCGAGAGGGGAAAACTGGAGAAGGGAGGGGACGTGTAAAAACACTGACACCCTCGCAGAACAGAAAAGAGGCATAGCACAAGGGCTCACAGACCTCAATACCCAGAGTTACCGGCTAGGAGCTTGGCTCAAAACTTTATCAAAAACCCAGCACTGAATGATTGGGTCACTGGGCTTATATAAGGTCTAGCCCAGCTGTTGGGTGTTGATCCTGATCAGTGGCGTGGTTGACTCGACGCCTCCCTCTGGTCGAGGGGGCCTCGGCCTGGTGCCAACCCTTACAGGCTTGATGTCTACAGACATGGCAAAAATATTTCAATGTTCAATGCATTTCAGTTTCAATGTTTATTTTTTTCATTTAAAATGTTAATTTTTTTTACTGCTTATTCTTCCATTAGACAGCCAGAAGCGCAGCACTGGTTAAAGTTTTTGAGCGGCTTCCTGCGCGCACTGGTCCTGGAGCACAGCGACTGCCTCATCCACCTTAGGGTGCAGAGACTCAGGAGACTCCAGCATATGCAGTAGCTCCGAGTTGTCCAGTTCCAGGAACAGACCCGTGATCTTCCCTGCAAGGGTGGGCTGCATGTTCTGGATCAGGGGAAACAGACGCTCACCCAGTATCTGCTTCTGCTCCTGTGGAGGTGCAGCAGCCAGCATGGAGGCACTGAGAGGTTCCTGACCCTGCACATGGACCGCAGCCAGCTGCACGGGCACCTGGAGCTCTGCCCCCAGGTGCTGCTGTGGGTTGAGAAACATAAATGTTTTATAATTGATTTGACTGATAAATGGTAAGTTCGACATTTATATCTAAGGGCTGTGTGCCCAGGTGTTGCTGTGGGCTGTGAACGCCTGAGGTGGTTTTGTACTGTGGTACTGCTCTCACCAGCGACGCCTTGTTGGCAGCTTCCGCGCTGGCCATCCCTGTCCCCGGAGCCTCAGATGCCATGGTCTGATAGGCCATCGTGCGTGGGACCTGGCAGGCGGTGGTTGGTCGGATGGCGCTGAAGGCCTGCGGGCAGGATGCGGCTGGACCGATGGCACTCGGCATATCCTGGACTTGCTGTGGGTGGACGCACTGCATGGCCCAGCAAGGGCTGGGGAGGAGTTGTGCCAGCTGGCTGCTTGCGCAGTAGGCAGGCCAGTTCTGAGCTTGTGGAATGGCTTCCATGTTGTAGCCGGAGGGCGGGGCAGGCTGGTAGGGGTTGAGCACGAGGTTGGGCAAGGCACTCACGCTGGCCGTGCGCTTCATGTACTTGTTGGAGAGGTGGGCCTGCCGCTCCTCCTTGCGCTGCGCCAGAGCCACGTACAGCGGCTTGGTGCCTACAACGCGCCCATTCATCTCCGTCATGGCCGTGGCGGCCTCCTCCGGCGAGGAGAAACACACGAAGCCGAACCCTTTGGAGCGGCCGCCCTCCATCATCACCTTGGCACTTGTGATGGTCCCGAACGGAGAGAACTCCTTACGTAGACGTGCGTCGTCCAGACCGTCGTCTAGGTTCTTGACGTACAGGTTGTCTCCCTGGTAGCGAGTCATACCGTCCTGCTTCATCTGCTCAAACTTTCGTTTCAGCCCTGTCTGCCTCTCGCCTTTCTTCTGGGCATAACCCACATACACCTTCTTCCCATTCAGCTCCTTCCCATTTATCTCATCCACAGCCCTCTGGGCATCCTCGTGCCTCTCGAAGTTCACAAAGCCAAAGCCCTTGGACTTGCCGCTCTCGTCGGTCATGACGCGAGTGCTCAGCGTTTGGCCAAACTTGCTGAAGATCTCCTTCAGCTTGTCGTCGTCCATGTCCTCTCCAAAGTTCTTGACGTACACATTGGTGAACTTTTTGGCCCTGGCCCCCATCTCAGCCTCTCGCTCCTTGCGAGACTTGAAGTGGCCAATGAACACTTTGCGGTCATTGAGCAACATGCCATTAAGTCTCTCAATTGCTCTCTCCGCAGCCTCACGGGTCTCAAAGTGCACAAAGCCGTAGCCCTTAGAGCCATTCTCGTCACACACCACCTTGCTGGAAAGGATGTTCCCAAAGGCAGAGAATGTGTCGTAAAGAGCTTCGCTGTCAATAGACTTGTCAAGGTTCTTGATGAAGATGTTGCCAACTCCACTCTTCCTCAGAGAGGGGTCTCTCTGGGACCACATAATTCGCACAGGTCTGCCTTTGATGATGTTAAAGTTCATAGTGTCCAAAGCACGCTCAGCATCTGCCTGCTGCTGAAAGTTCACGTATGCGTATCCAAGTGAGCGGAGGGTCATCGCGTCCCTGCAAATCCGTACGGAGACTATTGCGCCAGCAGGACTGAATTTCTCGTATAGCATGGCCTCGGTAACGTCTGGATGAAGGTCACCCACGTACAACGAAGTCATCGGCGAACTTGGAGCACTTGGATTCATTTTCGTGAGGATCGTCG
This sequence comes from Electrophorus electricus, assembly GCF_041902795.1. Lineage (NCBI taxonomy): Eukaryota > Metazoa > Chordata > Actinopteri > Gymnotiformes > Gymnotidae > Electrophorus > Electrophorus electricus. Next base: position 2,187,897 of record NW_027658605.1, on the reverse strand, counting down.
GTCAACCTTTCTGGAAATCGTAGTCGAAAGTAGTAAATGAATAAAATAAAATCGTAAATGATTTAACCAAATGATCTAACTGCACGAATTATAAAACAGTTTGAAACAGCAATTCAACAGAGCCAGGCAAGTGTCGACCGACCAAAGCGATCAAAGCAACACTTTAGCTTTAGATTCAAATACATGACAACTTGGTTGTTACGTAAGAGTGCTTTTACGTAAATGTTTATTTTTAAATATTATACAAACACTATTTATTTATTTATGAATTATTCAATTATTTTAACTTATAACGTTAATAGCGTGAATGAGGGGCTTTAACAACGCCTTATATTTCAAAATATTACCTAGTCACAGCATTTTCCAAAAATCGTCCATATGCTGCTCACACTGAATCATTTACCGCATGGCTCAGAATAAATACATTTAGTTTGATAAACGCAGCAACATTCATTTTCTTTAGCCTAATGCTCGGCAAAAAACATCGCATTAAAGTTAATTAATGGGATGAAATCAGTTTGCCTTGGAGCAGGCCTATGTTCTTTGAGGTTAAAAATCATCGCCTGGATTGTAAACCTTAGTAGAGTTCCACAACGAGGTGCGATTTGTAAAAGGACGTCTTTTTCTCTCCGAGTTAGAAATCTGGAGAAATAAATATATCAATTGATTTCCGCCCATCGGAGGACCTTTAGAACTTTATCATTTATTCATTATTTATTTCTAACTTCTCACTGTGTCCAACTATATCGGGTGTATAAAACGTATGAACAGACATAAATAACGTGGGGGAAACGGGAATAGGGGAGAGAGGAAAAATAAGACGAACAGAGACGAAACAGACAAACGGGAAATGCAGATAGAGTATTTTAAGTATTAGCCACCTGCACCATTACGGGAATGTGTGTGTGTGTGTGTGTGTGTGTGTGTGTGTGTGTGTGTGTGTGTGTGTGTGTGTGTGTGTGTGTGTGTGTGTGTGTGTGTGTTCGTGTGTGACTGCTTGTGTGCGTCTGCCTGTGTGTGTGTGTGTGAGAGAGAGAGAGAGGCTATGTGCGAGTGCACTGTATATGTACACGTACTAGATTGGGATATTTATCATTTATGGATTAGCTCTGTAAACTTTTTATCAAAGGCGTCCAGTCTAGGTTATTGGTTCTTATTGATTCATTCTGAGATTTTTTCCTTTGATATGTAGTCTATCAATAGATTTTTCCATTCGGTGACACTAATATTATTTTTTGTTTTCCAATTCATGAGTATGTTTGTATTTGCAATTAATAATGTTATATATATATTATCCTGTTTTTTTTCTATTGACACATTGGTTGATGACATGTCTCCTAGGAGACATAAAGATGGTGTTGGATGGATAGGGTTATTTAAATCATGGGACATGTGTGTGATGACCTATTGCCAAAATTACTTGATAGGTGTGCTCTGTCACACGATGTGAATGTAATCGTCAGCTGTGTTTGGAGTAAAGTATGTACAGATTGCTGAGCTTGTGAAACCAATTTTAAACATCCAATGTGTAGTATAATGTAATCTATGTATTATTTTGTACTGAATGCATTGTAGGTTAGTGTTGCTGTCATGTGGTAATTATTATTATACATTTTAATCCAGACTGTGGCGTCGGGGGCTAGTAATAAATCTTCCTCCCATTGTCTCGATGGGAGAGTAATTATGCGATTTGATTTCATTATTATTTTGTATATCTTATGTGATAGTTTTTTTGTATTAGGAATGTTTATAATACTGATATGGATGCAGGTGAGTTTAATGTCTCTGAACTGATAGTTGCTCTTACCTGCTTTCTATATCTTATGTTTGGGCTACTTGTGGAAGTGACATGAAAGCAGTGTTATGTTTATGTTAGTGTGGAGTTTGATATCTTGTGGAATTTCCACCAGGCTGTTAGTATCATGGCCACCCACAAATTGTTGATCATGAATGTTCTTTAATTGATTTGACTGATAAATGGTAAGTCTGACTTTTAGATCTTTGCATAATGTTTGCTCTATGTCTATCCATATTCTGTCTGATATACTAGGTTTTATCCATTTTATTCCATATTGTAGTTGATTTGCAATAATCAACTACAGTTCTGTAATGTTGTGAGTTTGATTCTATGTGATTTATTTTTCCAGTAGAATCAAGTTATGATGTTGTCCAAAGATTTTAGACAGGTTGGTGGCGCTGGAATAATTGAAAACAAATAATTTCGTTTAGGTAATATTCTCATTTTAATTATTGCAGTTTGTCCAAAGAGCATAAGGGGCAAATTTGTCCATCAATGAAGTTCGTCGCTTATTGTTTTAATAATTGGATGACTATTTATTTTTGAATAACAGACAACTGGGAAGAGAATTTAATACCCAGATATGTAATATGATTGGTATTCAGGGGGATGGGGAATGTTTTTAATTGCATCATAAAGTTATGCTGCTAATATATAGTATAATACACAAATATCCTACTGGAGATACAATTTGACCAGTTATGTGTGATGTTCTGTGATGATCATATAGAACACCACAGACAACTGTTTGGCACATCACTGTTAAACCTCCTGATTGCAACCCGGGGCATCGTGAACTGTACAACATGACCCTCAGACAATGATCTCTGAGTGAAAGCGATAAACATAATCATCTTCATATCATCACTTTCTCTACAAGTTCAGTGGAAGAGATGTCAGTTAAAGGGAGTTTTAATACCCTTTCCATCTTTAAATTTAATAAAAACACAGATGGAAAAATTCCAGAAAGTGAGACAGAGAAAGGAAACTAGACTTTAAAATGGTGCTGCCCTCTTGACTTACAACTGTAGATTATTGAAATTATTACAAATGTCCGATGCCAAAAGGGATTGTGTCAGTGTTTCACTACTCAGTATTGCATTTGGTAGACAGTATAAACAATTAGACTATGGTTAAAAAAATCACAGAAATAAAGCAAACACCAATATAATCTTGAACCACCTAGTCCCAGGAAACATTAGATTACTGGAACAAAATCAGACAACTAGCAGAACAACTTTTTAACCAATGATGCAGATGCACTTTTAGTGGATTTATTTATCTGTATTTCAATCCACTAAAGTTTTTCACTTGATCTAACATTACATTTAAGACCGAAATCCTGTTACGTCTCACAGAAGATTCCACTGATCAAGCTGCTACTTACCCATCCTGGTCCTGGAGTACCTTTGCTCTGTACACTTTAGTGATGTCTTTGCTACCAACAAGCCTATTTTAATCCATCAGATAGTAACCAAACGCTCCTTTGCTGCAGAGCACAGAAATCATTCAAATTTGCAGTCAACAGATACATCTGGGCCAGATTTTGGATCAATGGACTAGGCTGGAACTGCACATATACTGTATATGCAAAATTCAAAATACGGGGAGTGGTTGGTCTCTTTTGCAATCAAATCTGAATACTATGGAATTCGTTTCACATTTGTTTAATTTGACAGATTTTAAATGGATAATGGACATCACTAGACAAAAAGGAATAAACAACTATATGAAAAGGAACAAAACCAAAAACAAAGGAAGACTTTAACACACTTGCCCAAACAAGCACTAAATCTGACAAAAATAGATCAACCAATGACATAGCTGTGAAGGAACATATTAGCCATTGTTTTCTTGTCATCAACAGTAATTTTAACTGATTGTTAACATACTGTTCAAGTCTTCAACTGATTTGCTCCCAACATACGAATGGGTACAAATATGGTTCATTACCCACCTGCACAAATTGCTTCTGACATACTGGGCAGCTACAGGGTTCTTCGCCCATGTGGATTCTGACATACTGGGCAGCTACGGACTTCTTCAGTTGTGTGGATTGTCTTCTGCTCCTCCATGTGGCCTGTTTCACCAAAGCCCTTCCTGCAGTATTTGCAGCACTATGGGAAGCGGACACCCTTGTGTGTGCGTTTAGGTGCTTCTCAAGAGTCTGGGCACGTTTGAAACACCTGCCCCAAACATCACTGACATTATTTCTTGTAGGTGATTAGCCACGTGTTTCTCTAGTCACAAGTACTTTTTGATTTATTTGTTTTTTTAAATAGGTAATTTTATATATAATGGCAACAAATGACATTTTAAGTTTTATGACAAAACGTGCAAACAAGCTGGCCTGAGAGGTGTGTAGCGGGATATGACTCAGTGCGTCTCTGGTGCTGCTTTTGATGAGTACAGTGTCATGAGTGTGTCTGTCCAGCGGTGCAAAGAGGGGATACAGCAAGGCATGGCATGGTGTTTATTCATTCGTTTGCATAGAAAATGACGCCTTTTCACATTGTGGAACTACAAATATGGCGGTCTTTTTTGTGCGGCGTAGTAATGACATATGTTGTGGAATTTTGAACAAACAGCAAGTCAGACGTGATTAAGAGAGTAATTTAATAAGAAAAAGAATAAAATAAATGTTTGGCTCTCCTCAGGTAGGGAGCCCCGAGTATACAAAACCGTGGCTAGTTATACTACTCCTGTGCTGTCTTTAACCAATCATCTTTTCTTAAGCAGCTCTTCTTTCCTTTGTTGCTGTGGCTATAAGCCAATCAGCTCTCAGCTTGTTTTTTTCCACAAACCAACCCAAACTGACTCCAAACAGTGTGGGTTGTGTGTCAAGTTGACCTTGACGTTAACAGTTCCTGATACATGTTCAACTTAATCAGCAACAGGCGGATACAAATGTGCAAACAGCATTATTAATTTAAGAACAAAAGGATCAGTGTGATTTTATATGAATCACATAATACATAGTTTCGTATCATTTTCCATCACACGTAAAAACAGAGTCTCACCGTATTGTCGGGCAGGAGGATCTGGACTCATTTATTACTTAATATCTTCCCCCATCTAGCGGTCATTCGAGGTTAGTCTTGAATTGATTTCTGTCGTGCAATATTTTAGATATAAATGTTTACATTTTCTATTACAGAACACGGCAAAGTATAGTCAACCAGTTCTAACCTTTTGAGAAAAACTTTAACTTCAAAGTAGGTGAATCTATTTACTTAGATTGAACCAATCGGATCACAGTTTATTTACATAGCATCAATGCTTTGAGTGCTTTAGATATAAGGACATCATGGCGATCTTTCTGCTCACACCTCAGTCAGTCTATAATTCTGTTCTATGTGTTTCTATAGCTTCCAACTTTCACGAGTTTCTTGAATCTGTGGAGAAAAGTGCAGACTCAGGTACTTTCTTATTTGTGAACTTTTATACATTTTATGTAATTTATTTATCATCTATAATGTTTTATTACTTTTCATTTATAGATACAAGGACACAAAAACAGTTCATATACTCAATGAATTGTTACAAGATAATCTTTTCTAGAGAATGTTTACCATTTGTTAAAAGACTGATTTATTTCTAAAAGTTTATGCAGTGGGTTAATTTGTCACATGGAGGCAGAAGGGGTGAATCTGATATACCCCTCTTCCATCATCAACTATTCATCGAGTCCTCCAGTGGAGCTTGTACAACCAAAGAAACGCATACAGCGGTCACCGGCGGTTCTAAGTTACATCTAAAGAGGTCTAGGCCTATACACACTGTTCCACCTGAGGTAATAAAATGTTTTGGGGTAAAGGTATTTTCATGAGGCGATCTGTGATCTAATTATAAGAGGCTTTGAAGCTCTCTGCAACAGGTGCAGAGTGGTGCAGACTGTGTTTGAAAGCATAAAGAGGAATAATGTTTCTGGGGTATCTTAAGGCCTTTGCGGATCTGTAAGTGCAGAGCAGAGGCTCTGATGCAGGTGGTTTCAAGGCCTCTGTGGAAGTCTACGGCAGATGACTCTGGACTGTTCCCGTGAGAAATAGCTTCCTAAGTATTGGGAAAGATCCCGGCTTTTAAAAGACGTGAAAGCCTCTTCGAGAGTTCTGTGGCTAAGCAAGGTTCATTATCTTACCATAAGAGCAGGGTGATACTGACCTGCAACATCATCTTGCAGGTGTTTGATGGTATGAGTTGAGATCATCTTTGTTAAAAACAAAAAAAACAACAACAAAAAAAAAACCCCAGGAAAATGAATAACTTGGAGCACATGGATTCATCTTCGTGAGCCAAATGATCTAACTACACGAATTATAAAACAGTTTTTCAAAATGAACCAGCATTCAACAGTGCCAAAATGTTTAATGGAAGAATTTAGCTTCATAATGGAGATCAACCACAACTTGCTTTTTATGTAACAGTGGACGTTCTTTTAAAAAACAATTAACCGAACGCGTTAATAGCGTGAATGCGAGGCTTGGGTCTGTTTTAGTCTATTAACTATACTAGGCTTCAACAACGCCTAACATTTCAATATATTAGCTAGTTAAAGCATTTTTCGAAAATCGTCCATATGCTGGTCACACTGGATCATTAAATAAATACTAATAGTTTGATAAACGCAGCAACCTTCATTTTCATTAGCCTAATGCTAGGCAACATAAATCGCATTAACGTTAGTTATTGAATGTATCAAAAGTAAACATTTAGGAGGCCTAAAAAATCTAATATGTAAATCATAACTAAATATTTTATTTAAAGTACGTGCGAAATATTGAAAATTTATAAATTTGTTTTTGCTTTACCCCCCGCCCCCGACCATCGGAGGACTTTTATATATATATAAACTTATCGGAGGAACTATATATATATATATATATATATATATATATATATATATATATATATATATATATATATATATATATATATATATATATATATATCTTATAGCTAGATAATAAAAGGCCACCACATTAACTTTTCAAATGCAAGCCTTCTTTTACAGTAAAAAAAAAAGATTCAAATATTTTTCTAATTATGCATACTATCCCTTCTATCAGAACAAATTAGAGCTGCATCTAAAGATAATTTTCATTTTTTATTCTGTTGATTTTTAATGCAAATTAAATAATTACTGGCTATTTCACACAGCCCTAGTAGTATGTGTTAAGTGCTAAGGTACCTCTTTACTCTGTGCACTTCACTGTTTCCTTCCCTTTATAGGCTTATAGACTACCACACCGCTGTGGAACTCACAATAACTAACGCGCCTTTTATCGGTGCGACTTCCTCTTTAAATTTTACACAATCAATATTCTTATGTGTTTCCCTACTTTGGCACAGGTGTCTGTTCTTGAATGGTGAGTATTGTGTGAGTAATGGTGAGTATTTTGAATTGTGTGTTTTTGCTCTGCATTTTGTTCATCAGGATGTGCAGTTCTTAAACATGCCGTTGAATATTTGCATATAAACATGTCTAGCATGCATATAACTGGCAGTTCATAACGGACTAGACAATGACATTGTATTGTTGTTTTAGCTTTATGCTCTTTAAAATTAGAATATAGATGAAACGGTAAATACGAGATCAAGTCTAGAATGTCAGTCTTAATTGGAGTGTATATAGAACTCTCGCTTTACTGGGTAAGCCATACAGTCATCAGTCCATTTGTTTAAATTGTTCTTTGATGTGAAGCTGATATTATTTTTCCCCCACTTACGCAGAACTTGACTGTGAAAATGTCTGTTGGAAGAATACAACAGGGGAACTCTCAGTTGTACTTCACATCACTGACACTCTGTAGACTTTAACTAATGTACAGTTGTGTAGATTTACAGTTGTGTACAATTAGAGCAAGTGACCTAAGCAACATGTATTGCATACTCAGTTTGCTTTAACCAACCTATCACTTCATTATGGTCAGAATATTTGCTATAGATACATGTAATGCTTCAGCAGTGCTACTAGTTCTAATACACTCAAACTAGTGCACCAGAGTGGGTAATGTTAATGGTACTGTTAGAAGCAAACCTATATGACTGGGGTTGGGCTTTTTTCAGAAGATAAAAAGCAGAAAAAGTAAAACCCGATGTAAAACTAGGGGACTACTATATACATGTAGACTTTGCAAACAAGGTCATTGGGTTGTGTCTATATTTTAAATAAGGTAATAAACAAAGTATATTTAATGAACTATGACTCGTTCCTAAATAAATAAGATCTGAAAAACAATTACATTAAAAATGAACTTTAATACAACTTCCAACACCAAAAAAAAAAAATTTACAAAACAGAGATTTATAATTTACAAAACAATTACAAAATAGGGAAAAATATATACAAAATTACAGTCCAGGGTCCACAGCACTTCAGACCGAGAAACCCATCTCTGCAGCCAGATCCAGAATGCCAGGAATCCCCTCCAGCAGGCCTAGAATTTGGTCGGAGAAGAACACTTCTCCTTCTTTATTAACAACTGCATCACACACCAGTGGCTCCTCAACAAAAAGGTTCTCGAGTGGCCTTTTGCTGGGAGGTTGGCCCTCATCAGCATGTGCCTCCGACTCTGAGCTGGAGTGAGAGAATGATCCCTCCTCTCCAGAGAAGGCCTTCCTCTTTCTCTTCCGCAGCTGCGGTGGTGGAGTCGGAGGCTTTTGCTTGGCTATGTTCTGCAGGTGGTTCTGGTGGCAGGCCATATGCCATTGCTCCAGGCTGGACAGGTGAGAGTAGTAGGTCTGCATGTACCACTCCCAGTAGACCTGCTGCCAGTAGAGCTCCTGGTTCGTATAATAAGCTCCAATGTTGCCAGGCAGCCGAGGGGACTCGCTGGTATGGAGACCGGCATTCCGCATACAGTAGGGAATCGGCGTAGAGTGCCAGTGGCTTGCACCTGCTGTGGACACATATGGCATGAAACTGAAGACTGCTTGCTTCCATTACTGTACACCAAGGATGATAATGATCTGTTTATGATTTCCCCAGCTACAAAGAGTACTAAAAATCTAGAGTATTTTACGTATGGATGGATTGGCAGTCAGCACATGTGGAGAAGGCTGATGGCTGTGTACCTCCACCAGGCCTTAAAAACATCAATTTAATTAGCTTTTTCCTTTTTCCCCCTCTTTATCATACATAGCAAATTGGTAAGGAGCACACCTGTGGGATGCTGAAAGATCTTTATGGGCGGTGCCTCTACAGCACCACTAACATGGCCGACCACATGCGAGGGGGCCACAGCGATTCCGCAAGGGAAGGGTGCCGGCCCATAGGAGTCCACACACATCACTGTCTCGTGGGGGGCGCGGGAGACGACACAAAACAATTAATTCGAGTCAAATATGGTTGATTTAAACAGTAAACAAATGAAACAATGAAATGTTAAAAATGAATGAAAGGAGCAAATTTACATTATAAGGAAGACAAAATATTAAAGTTGAACTAAAATGACAGAAACGGATGTACATTGTTTCAAATACATTCTGCAATCTATGAAAATAGACAGTTATGGATGAAGAACCCACCCGCAGGCTGGAGGTAGACTGGATTCATCTGCCTTGGAAGCTGCCCATTAGCATGGGCTCGGGCAAAGTGCCTCTGCCTCTCCTTTGCCATCAGAGCTACAGAGTTTTAAGAGGAGAAGAAGAGCATTCATAATATGCAAACTTTATATACTACATGCTTTAACACTGCACTGCCAAAGGAGTTAGCTGACAGATGTTTCATCATTCCCCATTCGATAGTTCACTGAAAGAGTTCACTGTTAGAAAGCTCTTAACATGTCATGTCAGTTACGATGCCCTGGATTGGGGAGGATGAACAAACCAAACCATGTGGGCCTTTGTGTCGCTTGAGAAGACTGGCACACAGATACCATATCAAAGCTTGAGACTTATTTTTTGTGTCCTGAATCCTTCCTGAAGTAGCTAAGAAGCTTTGCTTCTATCCTGAATCGCTCAGTTAGTAGAGCATCAGACTTTTAATCTGAGGTCCCTGTTCAAGTGAAAATATTGTTACTTTGCCACTAACATGTGCTTGAGAAGTTTCTTGAAATACCTCTAGATCAACCTAAGTCAAGGGACAGGACCCTGTTGCCTTGAGCCTTGCCAATTAAACTGACATGTCACATCTGTTTCCCCCAGCTGTGATTCTGTGCATTGGCTGTTATCCCAGGTTAGGCTAGCTAGTTCTCCTGGCAAGGATGAAAACTCTAAATCCTTCCTACTTTAAAAAATCAACACTTCTGAGCCTATCCTTTTTGAGTTCATTACTGAGATCATTCTCATAGCAAGTTCATTACACCTTGTGCACTTATTGTAGTGCGGTGAGCAGTTTCTCTATTAGAGTAGTTCAAGTCACAGAATCCATTTACACTTGAATGAAAGTTGAACATTAACACTTGTGCACGTGTGCCGGCTATTAGCTAATGCATAAGGGAAGTCATTTCGGAACAAACCTGTGAGGCAATTGTCTTTCAGGCAAAGTGTCTGTATTCAGGCAAGGACATGTGCATGTTCAAGTCCTTGCCCTGTACTTCATTCTCTGCAGTTTACTGAGAAAGACCTGACAGCAGTTGAATACCTTTGGTTGTTGTCTGCTACCTCGTCTCTGTCTCTCTCTGTGTTCGTATGATAGGCACCACTGCATGCCATGCACCAGGCCGCCTTTCTTGTAGGGCTGTCTCTCACGACAACTATGGAGTGCATAATTGAAGACAAGGTAAAAGGATTCCCTTAGGATTTGCATACATTTGGTTTTTGTCTGGTACATCGCCTCTGTCTCTCTTTGTGTTAAATGGAGCCTGCTCAGATGATGGTGTTGACAGCTTCTAGGTTTTTCACTAGATCCAAAGCAGTGTCAAACCTGTTTTTACATTTAAATGTTTTAACCTGGTTTTGTTCACAAAATAAGAACAATACACATTATAAATGTTAGGTAGCTACATATTTATACTTCTTGTACAAACTAAGAAAATAATAGAACACTAATTTAGTTGTTTGACATATTGACACCTGAGCAAGACATGAGTGAGGGATAAAAAGGCAGGATATTAGTCACACAAAGTACTGCCAAAAAGGTTTAAAAACACAGATGTGGGGAAGCCCATGAAGCCCACTATATAGCTTTGCTGTTACTGTAAAAAGGCCAGTTGAAATATAACCACAGACAGTTATGGACTGTAATTAATATGAAACTACATGATGATATTGGAGCTATATAACTTACTTCTTTAATATAGTATTCTCTAAAATAATGTAAATACATTGAATATATGAATAAAAGTGTAGTAAAATCATCCAGTGTTGTACTATATTATTTTCAAAGCAGGACCTTAGGTACTTATAGCCAAGGACCTGTGTCAAATCAATTTGCCCTATTACGATTGAACGTTTACTATTACTATTACAATTGTAACGTGAATAATGTGATACAAATAGAGCTAATGAAGTACAAACTCATATAACTCACAAGTAGCTGCTACTTTGTTAAAAGTTATAAATGTCAATTAATTATTCATATTGTTCTTTGTGGGGAATTCAGTAGGTTGACTAATTCAAGCAACTCTCAAAGTATCTGCATAACCTGAACCATACATTATGAACACATCCATTAAAATAAAGTTGAATTCATGGAATATTAGGCAAGGAATGAAAGGAAGAATTAAGTAGGTCCAGCAACTAAGGGAATCCTCTCACCTTGTCGTCAACTGCACACTTCTTAGGGGTCACAAGAGATGCTCTCACTGGAAAGCAATCCTGGTGCGTAGCATGTGGCGGTCCCTGCCATGCGAACACAGAGAGAGACAGAGACGAGGTACCAGAAAAAAACCCCAAATGTATTCAGCTGCCAACAGAATCCTCTCACTTGTCTACAATCGTGTACTCCGCAGCTGTCACGAGAGATGTCCTCACTGGAAAGGTGTCCTGTTGCGTAGGCTCTGCCGTATCCTGCCGTACAAACACAAAGAGAGACGGGGGGGACAAGGTACCAGAAAATAACCAAATGTATTCAGCTGCTAAGGGAATCCTCTCACCTAGTCTTATGCACTCTGTAGGTATCACAAAAGACATCCTCAATGGAAAGGCATCCTGGTGCACAGCATACAGTAGCCACTTCTCATTGACAAGATGTCACGGCCCCTGGACCCGCCCCACGACTGTCCGCTTGCTTGTGTTCTTAACCCAGCCAACCAGGCTGAGAACAAGTCGTTTCCGCTCGGTGAACTGGGAGAAAGGGACAGTGTGTGGAAGCCCAACCCCAGTCATGTAGGTTTGCTTCTAACAGTACCATTAACATCACCCACTCTGGTGCACTAGTTTGAGTGTATTAGAACTAGTAGCACTGCTGAAGCATTACATGTATCTATAGCAAATATCTATAGCAAATATTCTGACCATGATGAAGTGATAGGTTGGTTAAGGCAAACTGAGTATGCAATACATGTTGCTTAGGTCACTTGCTCTAATTGTACACAACTGTAAATCTACACAACTGTACATTAGTTAAAGTCTACACAGTGTCAGTGATGTGAAGTACAACTGAGAGTTCCCCTGTTGTATTCTTCCAACAGACATTTTCACAGTCAAGTTCTGCGTAAGTGGGGGAAAAATAATATGAGCTTCACATCAAAGAACATTTTAAACAAATGGACTGATGACTGTATGGCTTACCCAGTATAGCGAGAGTTCTATATACACTCCAATTAAGACTGACATTCTAGACTTAATCTCGTATTTACCGTTTCATCTATATTCTAATTTTAAAGAGCATAAAGCTAAAACAACAATACAATGTCATTGTCTAGTCCGTTATGAACTGCCAGTTATATGCATGCTAGACATGTTTATATGCAAATATTCAACGGCATGTTTAAGAACTGCACATCCTGATGAACAAGATGCAGAGCAAAAACACACAATTCAAAATACTCACCATTACTCACACAATACTCACCATTCAAGAACAGACACCTGTGCCAAAGTAGGGAAACACATAAGAATATTGATTGTGTAAAATTTAAAGAGGAAGTCGCACCGATAAAAGGCGCGTTAGTTATTGTGAGTTCCACAGCGGTGTGGTAGTCTATAAGCCTATAAAGGGAAGGAAACAGTGAAGTGCACAGAGTAAAGAGGTATCTTAGCACTTAACACATACTACTAGGGCTGTGTGAAATAGCCAGTAATTATTTAATTTGCATTAAAAATCAACAGAAAAAATGAAAAAATGAAAATTATCTTTAGATGCAGCTCTAATTTATTCTGATAGAAGGGATAGTATGCATAATTAGAAAAATATTTGAATCTTTTTTTTTACTGTAAAAGAAGGCTTGCATTTGAAAAGTTAATGTGGTGGCCTTTTATTATCTAGCTATAAGATATATATATATATATATATATATATATATATATATATATATATATATATATATATATATATATATATATATATATAAGTTCCTCCGATAAGTTTATATATATATAAAAGTCCTCCGATGGTCGGGGGCGGGGGGGTAAAGCAAAAACAAATTTATAAATTTTTAATATTTCGCACGTACTTTAAATAAAATATTTAGTTATGATTTACTTCTAAATGTTTACTTTTGATACATTCAATAACTAACGTTAATGCGATTTATGTTGCCTAGCATTAGGCTAATGAAAATGAAGGTTGCTGCGTTTATCAAACTATTAGTATTTATTTAATGATCCAGTGTGACCAGCATATGGACGATTTTCGAAAAATGCTTTAACTAGCTAATATATTGAAATGTTAGGCGTTGTTAAAGCCTAGTATAGTTAATAGACTAAAACAGACCCAAGCCTCGCATTCACGCTATTAACGCGTTCGGTTAATTGTTTTTTAAAAGAACGTCCACTGTTACATAAAAAGCAAGTTGTGGTTGATCTCCATTATGAAGCTAAATTCTTCCATTAAACATTTTGGCACTGTTGAATGCTGGTTCATTTTGAAAAACTGTTTTATAATTCGTGTAGTTAGATCATTTGGCTCACGAAGATGAATCCATGTGCTCCAAGTTATCCGATGGCCTCGTTGTACGTCGGAGACCTTCAGATATTACCGAGGAAATGCTATACGAGAAATTCAGTCCTGCTGGCCCAATAGTCTCCGTACGGATTTGCAGGGACGCGATGACCCTCCGCTCACTTGGATACGCATACGTGAACTTTCAGCAGCAGGCAGATGCTGAGCGTGCTTTGGACACTATGAACTTTAACATCATCAAAGGCAGACCTGTGCGAATTATGTGGTCCCAGAGAGACCCCTCTCTGAGGAAGAGTGGAGTTGGCAACATCTTCATCAAGAACCTTGACAAGTCTATTGACAGCAAAGCTCTTTACGACACATTCTCTGCCTTTGGGAACATCCTTTCCAGCAAGGTGGTGTGTGACGAGAATGGCTCTAAGGGCTACGGCTTTGTGAACTTCGAGAGGCACGAGGATGCCCAGAGGGCTGTGGATGAGATAAATGGGAAGGAGCTGAATGGGAAGAAGGTGTATGTGGGTTATGCCCAGAAGAAAGGCGAGAGGCAGACAGGGCTGAAACGAAAGTTTGAGCAGATGAAGCAGGACGGTATGACTCGCTACCAGGGAGACAACCTGTACGTCAAGAACCTAGACGACGGTCTGGACGACGCGCGTCTACATAAGGAGTTCTCTCCGTTCGGGACCATCACAAGTGCCAAGGTGATGATGGAGGGCGGCCGCTCCAAAGGGTTCGGCTTCGTGTGTTTCTCCTCGCCGGAGGAGGCCGCCACGGCCATGACGGAGATGAATGGGCGCGTTGTAGGCACCAAGCCGCTGTACGTGGCTCTGGCGCAGCGCAAGGAGGAGCGGCAGGCCCACCTCTCCAACAAGTACATGAAGCGCACGGCCAGCGTGAGTGCCTTGCCCAACCTCGTGCTCAACCCCTACCAGCCTGCCCCGCCCTCCGGCTACAACATGGAAGCCATTCCACAAGCTCAGAACTGGCCTGCCTACTGCGCAAGCAGCCAGCTGGCACAACTCCTCCCCAGCCCTTGCTGGGCCATGCAGTGCGTCCACCCACAGCAAGTCCAGGATATGCCGAGTGCCATCGGTCCAGCCGCATCCTGCCCGCAGGCCTTCAGCGCCATCCGACCAACCACCGCCTGCCAGGTCCCACGCACGATGGCCTATCAGACCATGGCATCTGAGGCTCCGGGGACAGGGATGGCCAGCGCGGAAGCTGCCAACAAGGCGTCGCTGGTGAGAGCAGTACCACAGTACAAAACCACCTCAGGCGTTCACAGCCCACAGCAACACCTGGGCACACAGCCCTTAGATATAAATGTCGAACTTACCATTTATCAGTCAAATCAATTATAAAACATTTATGTTTCTCAACCCACAGCAGCACCTGGGGGCAGAGCTCCAGGTGCCCGTGCAGCTAGCTGCGGTCCATGTGCAGGGTCAGGAACCTCTCAGTGCCTCCATGCTGGCTGCTGCACCTCCACAGGAGCAGAAGCAGATACTGGGTGAGCGTCTGTTTCCCCTGATCCAGAACATGCAGCCCACCCTTGCAGGGAAGATCACGGGTCTGTTCCTGGAACTGGACAACTCGGAGCTACTGCATATGCTGGAGTCTCCTGAGTCTCTGCACCCTAAGGTGGATGAGGCAGTCGCTGTGCTCCAGGACCAGTGCGCGCAGGAAGCCGCTCAAAAACTTTAACCAGTGCTGCGCTTCTGGCTGTCTAATGGAAGAATAAGCAGTAAAAAAAATTAACATTTTAACTGAAAAAAATAAACATTGAAACTGAAATGCATTGAACATTGAAATATTTTTGCCATGTCTGTAGACATCAAGCCTGTAAGGGTTGGCACCAGGCCGAGGCCCCCTCGACCAGAGGGAGGCGTCGAGTCAACCACGCCACTGATCAGGATCAACACCCAACAGCTGGGCTAGACCTTATATAAGCCCAGTGACCCAATCATTCAGTGCTGGGTTTTTGATAAAGTTTTGAGCCAAGCTCCTAGCCGGTAACTCTGGGTATTGAGGTCTGTGAGCCCTTGTGCTATGCCTCTTTTCTGTTCTGCGAGGGTGTCAGTGTTTTTACACGTCCCCTCCCTTCTCCAGTTTTCCCCTCTCGAGTCTGTCTCTCTCCTGAGGCTTCCCTTAGCCATTCAAGTTTCTCCCCGTTTTCTGGTTTTGTTTGGGAGCTTTTAGTTCGAGTTTTCCCCAGTGCATCGGGGTTGCCATTTCTTTCCGTGGCGTTCTTTGTTCTCCCCTTTTCCACGCTCACCGAGGTGTTTCGTTTTTTCCTCTTGTTTTGCTTGATCCATGCTCTAACTGTTCTGCACACGAGCCCACCATTGTTAGAGTGTGGCTGCTTACCCAGTAAGCTATTGGTGTCCTCACCTAGCTGACCTGGATTCAAAACCACCTTACAAAGTCCAGGCCTTGGTTATTCTAAGCTTAAAATGAAAACGACAGAAAAAGGTAAAATCATTTCAAGTTTGGTTTATTTGTCGCATACATAGTCATACACAATATAACTCACAGTGAAATGGTTGAGTGCTCTGTCCAATCTGAGGAAAAAGAAAAACAGGGGTGCATAGAGAAATATATTCTATATATATACAAAAATATATTAATAGTGCATGTACAATATATATATATATATATATATATATATATATATATATATATATATATATATATATATATATATATGTTTATATGGTACAATGTATATA
Source organism: Electrophorus electricus (assembly GCF_041902795.1). Lineage (NCBI taxonomy): Eukaryota > Metazoa > Chordata > Actinopteri > Gymnotiformes > Gymnotidae > Electrophorus > Electrophorus electricus. The sequence continues at coordinate 2,171,363 of NW_027658605.1, read as the reverse complement.
TGGATATTTATATATGTATGTACAGAATGTACAGTCCCATCTTGCAATTGACATATTTACAGTTATATGTTACATGGTGGTAATTGAACATATTACAGTTATATTGAACATATTACAGTTATTTCTATTACATATTACAGATTTTGACATGAACAGCTGATCATTTTTTTGTTTTTATTCCTCTTAAAGTTTGAATGTTCAGATTGTCAGTTCTTACAGGTCATAGCTGATCATTAGATAAGTGTATTGGGTTGCATTAATATAAATGTAAAGATCAAAAAAACAAAACCCCACAGTGTAGCTTAAAATAGAGAATAATTCTGTAATATTCCTTTATGTACAACACAATTTCAAATGACCTTATTAACAAACCAGTAAAGACAGGACGAGAAGCAAAGGTCACTTACATGTATTAAATCTTGAAGCAAACAAACTGCAGCTGCAAGTGCCACACTGCCATCCAGTTCCACTCTCTGGTCTGGCGACGGTCATATTACAGGAGCAACGAGAGGCTGCCAACAGTTTCTTTTAGCTTGTCTACTGAGACGGTGAAACTGGCCAACCAGGTGAAAAGCATTGTGAAGGAGAAACGACTTCGACTGCCGACGTGGGAAAGTAGCAGTCAGAGCAGGTCTATTGGAGCAGTGCGATGGACTCTGCCCAACAATGGGCTGCAAGCCCACATCTCTGCACATAGCAACAGTATGTGGTTCCTAGGTGCCCAGTCGGCTAGTTTTAAAGTTCAATTCAAATATTAAATAAAAATGCAGACTTCAGAATTGGTTAAAGAGCATAACTGTGCATGTACTTTATTGTAGGTTAACATTAACACGCATTATTGAGGCACCCTCTGGAGAATGTCTAAAAATCAGAGAACCCACATTTTCATACATTTTTCAGTAGTGGTTATGTATTCACCCCACATTCCTTTACATATTTGCGTTTGTCTTCATGTCCATTGCATCCAAACCATACATTTGTCAATATATGCAAAGTAATATAAAACACCCACACCAGTTGGAACCTGTTAACACCACATTCCAAGACATTTCTCTTGACCTTATCCTAAAGAGATGGTCCTGAGCCTGATGGAAATAATATCTCATACTTGTAAGTGTGCTGGAGCCTATCCACCATCCTTTGCAGAAGCCTGCAGAGGCCTTTACAGCGGCATGATGAGGGCAGAGTTGGCACAGAATTTCAGGCAGCTGGAGCTTAAGAAGAAGCTGGAACCCATGCTGCCTGTCCTGGACTTCATCGCATGGTCTCTACTCAAACATAACCAGGATGTAGTTTCACAGCTTTGGGTCCTCAGTAAACAGCGATCCTGGAGAACTTCAAAATCCATTCCAAATTCATTGTGGAACTGGATCTGCAGTGCTGTGGATGAGGTCACATTGGACCCCATGACCAAACATGCGTGGCTGCTGCTGTCTGATGACTGTAAGAGGGTTCAGGAGTACCTGACTAAGATGAAAGTTCAGCTCACCTCCCAGCGCTTTGACACTTGGCCCTGTGTGCTGGGCTGGGAGGACTTCTCTTCCAGCTGTCTTTCTATAACTCACAAATCTAGACATTTATTGGAAACGTCCGGGAGAAGCTGTAACCCCTCTTTGTACTGCTAGATGGCCGCACTCTCATGACACTGCACTCATCAAAAGCAGCACCAGAGACGCACTGAGTCATATTCCCGAACGCACCTCTCAGGCCAGCTTATTTGCACATTTTGTCATAAAACTTAAGATGTCTGTTTTATTAAATTACCAAAAACTTTTTTTCAAAATCAAAGTATTTGTAGCTACAGAAAAACATGGCTAATCACAAAAATGAGAAATAACGTCACTGATATTTGCAACATGTGTTTCTAACATGCACAGGCTCTTGAGGAGCACCTAAACCCTCACACAGGGGTGTCTGCTTGTCATAGTACTGTAAGGAAGGGCTTTGGCGAAACAGGCCACAGAAAGCAGCATATGAGAATCCACACAGGTGAAGAACCCTTTAGCTGCCCAGTATTTCAGAAGCAGTTTGTGCAGGCGGGTAATGAGCCGCATTCGTACCCATTCATATAGGATGTTGGGAGCAAAACGGTTAAAGACTTGAAAAGTATGTTAACAATCAGTTAACAATCAGATTACTGTTGTTAGGTTGTTAACAATAGAGTAATAAATGGCTAATATGCTTCTTCCCAGTTATGCCTTTGCTTGATCTATTTTGGTCTGATTTGGTGCTTGTCTGGGCAAGTGTGATAAAAAGTATTTTTTCGTTTGTTTTTCATTTAGTTCCTTTTTATATCGTGTTCTGTTCCATTTTATATGTTGTCTATTATCCCTTTAAAGTCTGTCAAATTAATCAAATGTGAAGATTTCACTCTGTTCAGATTTGATTGAAAAAGAGACCAACCACTCCCTGCATCTTTCATTTTGCATATACAGTGCATTTGCAGTTAACCGTTTCTTGTTTGTATTAATCGCGTGTGATTCTTGTGAGTGCCGTTAGTGTTCTGTGTTAAATGTTAATAAATGTACGTCCCAGACGTTGGAGTCTGTGCGTCCTGCCCCTCACCCTGCGGCACTCGGGCCACCCCTCGTTACGCTACTGTTGCAACTCAAGAGCGAAGCACCATTTTAAAGTCTGGTTTCCTTTCTCTGTCTCACTTTCTGAAATTTTTATGTCTGTGTTTTTTTAAACTTAAAAATAGAAAGGATATTAAAACTCCCTTTCACTTAATAGCCTCTCATCCAATGAGCTGTTAGAGAAAGTAATGATAGTTAGATGAATATGTTTATAGATTTCACTCCGAGAACGTTGTCTGAGGTTAATATTGTACAGTTCATGATGCCCAGGGTTGCAATCAGCATGTTTAACAGTGATGTGCCACACAGTTGTCTGTGGTGTTCTCTATGACCATCACAGAGCATCACACATAACTGGTAAAATTGTATCTCAATTAGTATATTTGTATATTATACTATTGCAGCAGCATAACTTTATGATGCAATTAAAAAACATTCCCCATCCCTCTGAATGCCGATCACATTACATATCTGGGTATTAGATTCTCTCTGCAGTTGTCAGTTATTCAAATTTAATATCATTCCAGTTTTTAAAACAATAAGTGACAAACTTCATTGATGGACAAATTTGCCCCTTATACTCTTTGGAAGAATTGCAACAATTAAAGTGATAATGCCTAAGATAAACGATTTGTTTTCAATTATTGCTATCCAGCTCCAGCAACCTGGTTTAAACCTTTGGACACCATCATAACTGGAAAAATAAATCACAAAGAATCAAACTCACAATGATACAGAACTGTAGTTGATTATTGCAAATAAACTACAATATGTAATACAATGGATTAAACCCAGTATATCAGACAGAATATGGATAGACATAGAACAAACATTATGCAGAGATATAAAAGTCAGACTTACCATCAAGCAAATCAATTCAAAACATCCATGTTTCAACTGTTTGACAGAGGCCATAACTCTAACAGCCTGGTGGAAATTCCACAAGATAACAAAGAACTATTCATTCTCGTATTTGGAACAATCAAGACTTTACCTTCAACAACAACAAAAATTATTAAACTTTACACCTTGGATAGAAAAAGGCAAACATATTCCTCATAACACTACTTTCATGTCACTTCCACAAGTATCCCAAAAGTATGATATAGTAAGCACCCAAATGACCAGCAACACTAATCTACAATGCATTCACTACAAAATAATGCATGGAGTACATTATACTACACATAAGATGTTTAAAATTGGTTTCATGGACCAGCCCCTTCATACATGAGGTCAATGGTCAAAGCCCGATCTGTACCTCGAGTACTTCGAACCTCAAGTACGGCTCGGCTTGAAATACCTTGCTTCGGGTCTCATGGACGACAAGCATCGAGACTATTTTCTGTCCTGGCTCCAAGATTGTGGAATGAACTCCCGCTTGCTGTCCGGACAGCAGAGTCCTTTGCAGTCTTCAAACCCAGACTGAAGACCCATTTATTTGCAGAATATTTAAAGGACAACTGACACTGCTCCCTTATTGACTGACCAATTTAATACTTATTGTAGGGCATTTATGCTTTTTAACAAACTCTAGCACTTATTGTTTATAGCATTTATCATTGTTTAAGACAGACCTTATGTATTTTGCACTTCTAAGTATTAGCATTTATCCCTGTATTCTACAGTATTCTTGTTCATTGGTATGTTTAATTCTAACCTATTATACTGTACTTGGACATATTCTATGAGTAAATGACAAAGCACTTTTGTAAGTCGCTCTGGATAAGAGCGTCTGCTAAATGCCGTAAATGTAAATGTAATTGTTTCACAAGCTCAGCAATCCTACTTACATACTGTCACGATACGGCCCCTGCTTCCAAACGTCTCCTTGCTTGTATGTGTGTGTGTCAGTTAGGTGAGTAAGCGACTGCAGTGTCCTGGACCTGAATGCCTTTGAGAGGCAGGTGGAGCTGGTCCTCCATGGGGATTCTCCCTTGGGGGGGCTTTCAGAGAAGCGTCGTTGTCCTATGAGGACACTCCCTCCGTGAAGTCTCGCAGCCCCAGAACTTAAAGCGCCTACGCCTAAGCCTCGTAAAGACAAGGAGGCAACGTCACCAGTGCCCACCCCTGAAACGGACAAATCAGCTGGTGCGCTTCCGGACCTGCGGGCGACAAATCGTGAGCAGCCGCCTCCACCCAAGCCATCGAGGGAAGATCCCGCCCAGCCGGTCCAACCCAGCCGAAGATAGGAAGACTGGCTGGAGCTCCTGATGATAACTTCCCTGGACTGTTTAGTAATTCCTTATAGGAAGACTGGCTGGAGCTCCTGATGATAACTTCCCTGGACTGTTTAGTAATTCTTTATGTAGTCCTGATCACATACCTATCCTGATCACCGCACCTATCCTTGTCTCAAATATTGCCCACACCTGAGTCCTATTCCCCTCATTACCAACCCCTTTAATAAGCTTCTCCTCATCGCATACTAGTCGCGAAGTATTGCTTTCCTATACGGCGTACGAGCGTTTCCTCATCCTGTGTGGTTTCCCGGTTATTGACTCCTGCCTGCTTTCTAGACCTCGTCTCCTGCCTGACCCTCCGTCACCTCCTGAACGCCACCCCGTGTACGACCCCGGACCGACCCGACCACGCTTACCTGTCTTACTACACGTATTAGTACGGCTGCTAAAAAAAGACCTCTGCAACCGGACCTATATTTAACAGCATATCAGTAGGATAGTAGTAATACTGTAGTAATAGGTTTCTAAAAATGTATTATATGCACTATTTTTACAGCCTCTGAAAAAACATTTGAGGGTTAAGCTGAAATGTTAACACTTTCCTATTTATGTTCGCTGTATAAAATAAAATAAGTGCATGTGACTGCAGTGAACAAGGAATATGTTGTCAATATTTAGATAGATGACAGCATGTTCTTTATTTTTGCATCATATTAATTGTTAATAATTTGCTAATGATAAAAAAAGTTTCTGCGTTTTCATTACGAAATAATGTCATTTGGTCATATTTATAGTGCCTTAAGGCCATTTCAAATTTAACAGTAATGGATTTTCAGCGTAAATTTGCATTCCTGCAAAAATAAAGGTCTGTATTTTCAATATTTAAACATATGAGCTCAGAATGGTCAAATTACGGAGCAGTAGAGTTTGTTTCCGTTCTTTTATTGGACTGGTTCATTGTCGCGAGAGCGACCGTTTAGGCGAAGTCGGTGAGTGCGCGGCCGAGCTGCTCGCGCTTGAAGATACGGTAGACTCACCGCATGCAGCACTTGTACGCTAGCAATTTAATTTCTTCAGACTGGAAATACGATAATGCTAACGTTTGTTGTCAGAAATATACTAGCTTCTCCTTTCGATCGAGGGTATATTTTTCAGTCATAGTTATAACGCCGAAAGGTGGGTTTCGTGTTAAAGCTTTTCAGTTCGTTTTTTTTTCATACTGTTGTGCTGCGGTAGTTTTGTAGTATCAGTCGAGGAGGCTAAAACCCTAACGGGTTGTTTTGTTAGTTTGTTTGCCAAACAATGATTACCTGCCGTTTTTGTAGCAAAGAACTTGATGCTTTGAAGGGTTGTGTGCTGCACTGAAACGAAGCCACTTGTTTTTTCAAATGTGTTAGCATTGACTGCAAGCAGACGTTTTGTACTTATGCAGCTTTTAAAGCTCATTTCTATTGTGTTCACAGTGTGCCTGCACCCCCTGTTACTGCTAGAGCCGTTGTTACAGATTTGAAATGTGCAATTTCGCTGTGAGCGTCAAATTCACACAGCGAAGAACTTGTGACTTAAAAGAACATATAGTGGAGGGACGACCTGTGGCATGTCCAGTAACTGGTTGTAAAAATACGTTCACCGTGAAATCATCATTTACTGCTCATATGTCTAGGAAACATCAAGAATGTTCGACTGCTAGCATAACCTATGTGACATGTACAAGAAAACAATTTCTCTCATTTGTACTTGAGGATGCTTCCCAGAGCTCAAATGATGCAACAACAAATGAAAGCATTCAGTTGCCACCGAATTTGAAGGAGACCTTTCTTGGGAATGTATGTCTATTCTACCTACAGTTAGAAGGGCATCACCTTCTTCCAGCTTCAACAATACAGACTGTTGTTGAAGAGATGTAAAATGTGCATAAGTAGAGACAGGAATATACTTTGGGTAAACTACATTCACTTTTAAAAAACATGTTTTGACATGTGTCTAACAGATAATGCTATTGCTAAAATCTGTGATTGTGTTAAGGATTCAGATCTGTTCTGTCTGTCATCCGGGACCACTAAGGACAACATATTCAAGAGCTCAAGTATTCAAAAAGATGTTCAAATACATACCTGTGTTACAAACATGAAGTAGTTTATTAGAATCAGAATTATGGACGAATTCAGTGTCTTGTGTCTTCAGTCTTGTGAAGTCCAACCAGTTCTTCATTGAAAATCCATGATGCCTGATGCTAATTCTGTACCAGAATGCTTTTGAAATTGTAAATCCCTTCAGCTCTGCTAAGAAAAAAGACAACGTTGTCGCAGTCTGTCTTTTTTTGGCAAATTTACCTGTTCGTGTACGGTCCGATATCGATCACGTCCCTTGTCTTACTGTGTGGAGAAAATGACTTAATTGGAAAATTAAATGACTTAATTGGAAAATTGGAAGTGCTAAGGTTTTCTCAGAGATGTTAGTGGATTTAAAAGATTTGGATGTAAATGGAATTATTGTAGGTGGTGAAACGATCCACGGGGCTCTTTGTTGTATTGCTGGTTATAATTTGGGTTTACACAGCATTGGCGGGTTTACTGAAAACTTACTTTAATTTTGCAGGTACTGTGAAATCATACGAAGTGAGTTTCAGAGTGATGATCCAAATGTACGTGGTCCCCAGGGCACCCCTGAAAGTTCTAATTATGCTGTTGGTGATCTAGACATTGAAGCTGTGGACAGTCGAGATATCAAAGGCATAAAGGTAAACTGTTTTCAATACTCTGATATCTTTTCATGTTTGTCAGCCTGGTCTCCCACCTTGTTTAGGCCTTGACATATTTGAGTGTGTGTTGTTCTATGACGTTGCACTGTACTTGAAGCATTTCATTAAGAAAAAAAAATGCCTTACATATTCATTATTGAACTGGCACATCAAGCAGTTCAAGTGCAAAGGATCTGATGCTTTTACAAAGCTATGTTCTGTTAACTCTGGGGTGTCCAAGCTTTCAGGTCAAGCTATCCAGAATTGGAATTTCCTAATGTTGCTGCCTTTATTAATTGGTGACAAAGTGCAAAATCCAGATGATGATGTGTGTAAATTAACTCTCCAGCTTAAAGATATTGTTGATATGATTTGCACACAGACGATTTCTTTGTCACAGGTGGCCTATCTTGACATTATAATCCAAGAATATCTGGAATCTGCGTTTATTTCCTGAGTGTAGCGTGCGGTGGCCCGGGTGCCGCAGGACGAGAGGCAGGACGAACAAGGTGCAGGTGTGTGCAGGTGTGGTTACAAACAAAACCACCCTCCCACTGCACGTGGCGGGCCAAACCACGTGACTCGGGGGAGGCGAGCGTTCCGTGACAGTGAGAGTCCACTAAGACCAAAACATAATTTCTTGCGACACTATCCAGCACTAATTTTTAAATTTGGCCCCTTGATTAGGTTGTGGACAATGCGTTTTGAAAGTAAACGCAGCTACTTCAAAAGGTGTGCCAGGCATTTGAAAAACTTTAAAAAATATCTGCCTAAATTTATCCAAAAGACAGAAGATGTTTCAGTCATGTCTTTCAGCTGGACCTGGACGTTGTCAGCTTCTGCAAGTCAAAGACAGTTGTACCTTCTACCCCAACCTTTACAGTGATGCAATTAAACATGCAGTTAGAGAGTTTGGCTTTTCAGAACACAGTACTAGTGTTTCCACAGAGGTGCAGTGTAAGGGTGCATCATATAAAAAAGGACATTTTCTTGTATCAAAAAATGATGAGCACATGGAGTTTGGAGAACTTCTCATTATTTTAATTCAAAATGATACATCTGTGTATTTTGTAATGGATATACATAACGCTGACGTTCATTTTGAATACCATCTGTACTTTGTGACAAAACACAGTTCAAGGCTGGAATGTCTTAACATTAACAACTTGGTAGATTTTTACCATTGTACATTGTTAATGGGCACCAAGTCCTTCCACTGAAACACAGTGTATTGTCGAGGTAAACATGATCTGTGATGGAAACCATACTAAAAATTCACACATACTATGTAAGAAACGTATCACAAAATGAAAAGGTTTTTTTTATATATACACATACTTGATATCAGTGTAATGACAGTTTTTCCTTTTATTTGTACAGTAAGCAATCATCCATGATTCCAGAAATGACTGACTTGGGGCAAACATGGTTACACACCGCCATCTGTGAGGTCTTGCCTGACCTTCCAGAGATGATGAAGGATATTCTAGAAGAGACCTAACATTCCCTTGGGGTGGAGACATGATGATTTCAGCAAGTTCGGCCAAACGCTGAGCACTCGCGTCATGACCGACGAGAGCGGCAAGTCCAAGGGCTTTGGCTTTGTGAACTTCGAGAGGCACGAGGATGCCCAGAGGGCTGTGGATGAGATAAATGGGAAGGAGCTGAATGGGAAGAAGGTGTATGTGGGTTATGCCCAGAAGAAAGGCGAGAGGCAGACAGGGCTGAAACGAAAGTTTGAGCAGATGAAGCAGGACGGTATGACTCGCTACCAGGGAGACAACCTGTACGTTAAGAACCTAGACGACGGTCTGGACGACGCGCGTCTACGTAAGGACTTCTCTCCGTTTGGGACCATCACAAGTGCCAAGGTGATGATGGAGGGCGGCCGCTCCAAAGGGTTCGGCTTCGTGTGTTTCTCCTCGCCGGAGGAGGCCGCCACGGCCATGACGGAGATGAATGGGCGCGTTGTAGGCACCAAGCCGCTGTACGTGGCTCTGGCGCAGCGCAAGGAGGAGCGGCAGGCCCACCTCTCCAACAAGTACATGAAGCGCACGACCAGCGTGAGTGCCTTGCCCAACCTCGTGCTCAACCCCTACCAGCCTGCCCCGCCCTCCGGCTACAACATGGAAGCCATTCCACAAGCTCAGAACTGGCCTGCCTGCTACCCGAGCAGGCAACTGGCACAGCTCCACCCCAGCACCCCCTGGGCTACGCACAGCATACAACCACAGCATTTCCAATACATGCCGAGTACCATCAGGCCGGCTGCAGACCAATCTCTGGGCCAGGAACCTCTCACTGCCTCCGTGCTGGATCTGGAACCTCCGCAGCAGCAGAAGCAGATGTTGGATGATGGATGGTCTGTTTCCCGTGATCCAGAACATGCACCCCAAACTTGCAGGGACGGGTTTGCGCCTGGAGATCGACAACTCGGAGCTTCTGCATATGCTGGAGTCTCCTGAGTCTCATTGAAACACTGAAACTGAAAAAATAAAAACGCATTAAATATTTTAAATATTTTTGCCTGGTCTGTAGACTCCAGTTTCAGGCCTTCATTGCAGTAAACTAAAACAACATGTAAAAAGGCTAAATGATTGAGACGTGTACAGTCCGTCACTCCTTTCTTTTTGTTCCTCTTACTGTTCGAATGCTCAGAATGTCAGAATGTTTTTGCAGTTGACAGCTGAGCATTAGGCATGTGTATTGGATTGTATTAATAATACAATTGAGGATTCATTGCTGTTCAGGGACCCAGCAGTGGTAACTTGGCAGTGGTAGGGCTTGAACTAGCAACATTCTGATTACAAGTCAAGTAACCTCTGAATAGTATTATTATGATTAATATTATTAATATATCTTACACTGAGGTCTGCTGAAGCCTACCCAGGATCCTTTGCAGCAGCCTGCCATATGCAGAAATCATTATGAAAGGACACAGAATCTCTAAACTCCCTTGTTTTATGTTATTAGTTTGTCTAATTCAATGTTAAAGCACTTTCCCCTGTAAACACTCTTTTTATGACCTCATTTCACCGTTTCATGACTTTATGCCACGAACCAACCAACTATTTTTTTATACAACTCTTTTCAAACACTTTAACCATTGTGGGTAACTACACTATTATACACCTATAATTCTTGTTATGCTATCTATTGTATTGCCACTGTCGATACATCGATGTTAGGAGAAATACCTCATGAATACTTTAAATGAATCCTTAAAATGACACCTATTCCATTTACTAATGCTAAGCTTGCTACAGTCTGAACTTCTAGCAAGTCAAGAGAAGTCTCATGCAGTTTCTGTATTTTCTATAATTGCATAATATATGGATGGTTTTAAACTCAATAACATACGCACTTGCAAAATACGTGAATATAAAGGAACAAAAATAAATTAACATAACCACATACCTAAACATCATCTGGTACCATCACCCCATCACCCCTCAATGCAGTATGAGGATGGTCAGATTGTTGTATTTACTAATAGTTACCACTAGTATTAAAATAACAGTAAGCCCAAATCGTTCGACTATGTCCTCTTAAACAAACCTGTGATTTTTTTAATATTTGGATCACATCCTGCAGAATAAAACAATCAGGAAATACAGTTGAGTTGGCCCATACCGCCCTCACATCAGTGTGATTTCCATCAATGATGTGTTATGGCTCTGGGTAAGGAACAATGTTATATTGTTCAATAAACTTCACAGGATGCAAATTTTTCATTGTTTTAGCAAAGTTTTCGCTACCTCTATACAGCAAACACCAGAATCGACAAGGTTTACATTAATTATAGTCAGTAGAATTAAAGGGAAGAGGCCATATAAAAGGCTGGGATCTACGTTTAGCGGACTCGGCACTGTGTTACTAGATATTCCCCACCTTCCAGTAATTTTATTAAGTCCTCTTTAAACAGAAAATAAAGATGCAGAATTAATTGAAGAGAGTAGTAGGTCCATTATTTATTTTGAGCTCAGCGTTACATACAAACGAGGCATAGTCCAGAATATGTCTAATAATCACACAAGGAACACACATTTTTATCCAGTTTTCACAACTGATTATGTGATTGCCACACCTTCTCTACATACTGGTGTTTGAAATCTCCACCACTGTGTTCAACCATACATTATTCAATATATGCAAATTGAGATCTATCATTGTACAAATTGAAGCTTGACCCCAGTATATCCTATTGGAAGATTTTCCTGTTTTTTTTTGTTGTTGTTGTTTTTTTTGGGTTTAACAAAGATGATCTTAACTCATACCATCAAACACCTGCAAGATGATGTTGCAGGTCAGTATCACCCTGCTCTTATGGTAAGATAATGAACCTTGCTTAGCCATAGAACTCTCGAAGAGGCTTTCACGTCTTTTAAAAGCCGGGATCTTTCCCAATACTTAGGAAGCTATTTCTCACGGGAACAGTCCAGAGTCATCTGCCGTAGACTTCCACAGAGGCCTTGAAACCACCTGCATCAGAGCCTCTGCTCTGCATTTACAGACCCAAAAAGGCCTTAAGATACCCCAGAAACATTATTCCTCTTTATGCTTTCAAACACAGTCTTGCACCACTCTGCACCTGTTGCAGAGAGCTTCAAAGCCTATTATAATTAGATCACAGATCGCCTCATGAAAATACCTTTACCCCAAAACATTTTATTACCTCAGGTGGAACAGTGTGTATAGGCCTAGACCTCTTTAGATGTAATTTAGAACCGCCGGTGACCGCTGTATGCGTTTCTTTGGTTGTACAAGCTCCACTGGAGGACTCGATGAATAGTTGATGATGGAAGAGGGGTATATCAGATTCACCCCTTCTGCCTCCATGTGACAAATTAACACACTGCATAAACTTTTAGAAATAAATCAGTCTTTTAACAAATGGTAAACATTCTCTAGAAAAGATTATCTTGTAACAATTCATTGAGTATATGAACTGTTTTTGTGTCCTTATATCTATAAATGAAAAGTAATAAAACATTATAGATGATAAATAAATTACATAAAATGTATAAAAGTTCACAAATAAGAAAGTACCTGAGTCTGCACTTTTCTCCACAGATTCAAGAAACTCGTGAAAGTTGGAAGCTATAGAAACACATAGTACAGAATTATAGACTGACTGAGGTGTGAGCAGAAAGATCGCCATGATGTCCTTATATCTAAAGCACTCAAAGCATTGATGCTATGTAAATAAACTGTGATCCGATTGGTTCAATCTAAGTAAATAGATTCACCTACTTTGAAGTTAAAGTTTTCTCAAAAGGTTAGAACTGGTTGACTATACTTTGCCGTGTTCTGTAATAGAAAATGTAAACATTTATATCTAAAATATTGCACGACAGAAATCAATTCAAGACTAACCTCTAATGACCGCTAGATGGGGGAAGATATTAAGTAATAAATGAGTCCAGATCCTCATGCCCTACAATACGGTGAGACTCTGTTTTTACGTGTGATGGAAAATGATACGAAACTATGTATTATGTGATTCATATAAAATCACACTGATCCTTTTGTTCTTAAATTAATAATGCTGTTTGCACATTTGTATCCGCCTGTTGCTGATTAAGTTGAACATGTATCAGGAACTGTTAACATCAAGGTCAACTTGACACACAACCCACACTGTTTCGAGTCAGTTTGGGTTGGTTTGTGGAAAAAAACAAGCTGAGAGCTGATTGGCTTATAGCCACAGCAACAAAGGAAAGAAGAGCTGCTTAAGAAAAGATGATTGGTTAAAGACAGCACAGGAGTAGTATAACTAGCCACGATTTTGTATACTCGGGGCTCCCTACCTGAGGAGAGCCAAACATTTATTTTATTCTTTTTCTTATTAAATTACTCTCTTAATCACGTCTGACTTGCTGTTTGTTCAAAATTCCACAACATATGTCATTACTACGCCGCACAAAAAAGACCGCCATATTTGTAGTTCCACAATGTGAAAAGGCGTCATTTTCTATGCAAACGAATGAATAAACACCATGCCATGCCTTGCTGTATCCCCTCTTTGCACCGCTGGACAGACACACTCATGACACTGTACTCATCAAAAGCAGCACCAGAGACGCACTGAGTCATATCCCGCTACACACCTCTCAGGCCAGCTTGTTTGCACGTTTTGTCATAAAACTTAAAATGTCATTTGTTGCCATTATATATAAAATTACCTATTTAAAAAAACAAATAAATCAAAAAGTACTTGTGGCTAGAGAAACACGTGGCTAATCACCTACAAGAAATAATGTCAGTGATGTTTGGGGCAGGTGTTTCAAACTTGCCCAGACTCTTGAGAAGCACCTAAACGCTCACACAAGGGTGTCCGCTTGCCAGAGTGCTGCAAATACTGCAGGAAGGGCTTTGGTGAAACAGGCCACATGGAGGAGCAGAAGACAATCCACACAACTGAAGAAGCCCATAGCTGCCCAGTATGTCAGAATCCACACGGGAGAAGAACCCTGTAGCTGCCCAGTATGTCAGAAGCAATTTGTGCAGCTGGGTAATGAACCATATTTGTACCCATTCGTATGTGTGGAGCAAATCAGTTGAAGACTTGAACAGTATGTTAACAATCAGTTAAAATTACTGTTGATGACAAGAAAACAATGGCTAATATGTTCCTTCACAGCTATGTCATTGGTTGATCTATTTTTGTCAGATTTAGTGCTTGTTTGGGCAAGTGTGTTAAAGTCTTCCTTTGTTTTTGGTTTTGTTCCTTTTCATATAGTTGTTTATTCCTTTTTGTCTAGTGATGTCCATTATCCATTTAAAATCTGTCAAATTAAACAAATGTGAAACGAATTCCATAGTATTCAGATTTGATTGCAAAAGAGACCAACCACTCCCCGTATTTTGAATTTTGCATATACAGTATATGTGCAGTTCCAGCCTAGTCCACTGATCCAAAATCTGGCCCAGATGTATCTGTTGACTGCAAATTTGAATGATTTCTGTGCTCTGCAGCAAAGGAGCGTTTGGTTACTATCTGATGGATTAAAATAGGCTTGTTGGTAGCAAAGACATCACTAAAGTGTACAGAGCAAAGGTACTCCAGGACCAGGATGGGTAAGTAGCAGCTTGATCAGTGGAATCTTCTGTGAGACGTAACAGGACGTCGGTCTTAAATGTAATGTTAGATCAAATGAAAAACTTTAGTGGATTGAAATACAGATAAATAAATCCACTAAAAGTGCATCTGCATCATTGGTTAAAAAGTTGTTCTGCTAGTTGTCTGATTTTGTTCCAGTAATCTAATGTTTCCTGGCACTAGGTGGTTCAAGATTATATTGGTGTTTGCTTTATTTCTGTGTTTTTTTTAACCATAGTCTGCTTGTTTATACTGTCTAACAAATGCAATACTGAGTAGTGAAACACTGACACAATCCCTTTTGGAAGTCAGACATTTGTAATAATTTCAATAATCTACAGTTGTAAGTCAAGAGGGCAGCACCATTTTAAAGTCTAGTTTCCTTTCTCTGTCTCACTTTTTGGAATTTTTCCGTCTGTGTTTTTATTAAAGTTAAAAATGGATAGGGTATTAAAACTCCCTTTCACTGACGTCTCTTCCACTGAACTTGTAGAGAAAGTGATGATATGAAGATGATTATGTTTATCACATTCACTCAGAGATCATTGTCTGAGGGTCATGTTGTACAGTTCACGATGCCCCGGGTTGCAATCAGGAGGTTTAACAGTGATGTGCCAAACAGTTGTCTGTGGTGTTCTATATGATCTAAAAGTCAGACTTACCATTTATCAGTCAAATCAATTAAAGAACATTCATGATCAACAATTTGTGGGTGGCCATGATACTAACAGCGTGGTGGAAATTCCACAAGATATCAAACTCCACACTAACATAAACATAACACTGCTTTCATGTCACTTCCACAAGTAGCCCAAACATAAGATATAGAAAGCAGGTAAGAGCGGAGCAGTCAATGTGCCTAATATGACTGCAAAAGCCTGGCAGGACAGGAGGTATTCCTGCTTCTGCTAATCAGCAAAAGGAAGCTCCTGGCAAAGTGACGTGGACTGCAAAAAAATCACCAGGAAGGTCAAGCTACAAACGCCAGAGAGGAGCAGGGAGCACCAAAAGTTCCATAGCATCCTGCGGAAAGAGTACCACATAAGCATGGAAACAGTACAGCAACCCATGGTATGAGCATGGACAGATGAGGAAGAGCTGCTAGAACAGTACGTCCCCAATAAGCAGGCAGGATGTGGATCCGTCTCACTATTTCATCGGCAGAAATGCAGGAGCAGGTGATAATACTCCTGGGCCCAGCACTCTTCAACCTGGGTACTTTAAGGAGAACACGGCAGCCTCCCAAAAGTGATACAAAGTCCCAAAATGGCTATTACCTGTGCTGAATAACAGTATGAAGGACAAATCTACCCCTGTCCAAAGTTTAATTGATTTAACTGAATGCCAACTATACTACCACCATCAATCTGTGTAAGGTGTACTTGCAAGTGCCTTTAGCACCAAAAGCAAAAGAACTCAGTGTTTTCAACACATTTCATCCAAGCATCATCATGTGAAATGTTGTTCTTTTCGGAAATTCTTCATCTAAATATGGTTGTGTTGCTAATGAGATCATATTATTTGTTACTCTTTAAACCTTATTATTCCTTTAAGATTCAAAGTCTACTGTGTTAGGAAACCTATGTGAGAATATAAAATCAGCAGTTTCTGCATGCTTGTGTGATGAATACAGAAAGTGATCTCTTATACCTGCGGAATTAAGGCTTCAAATGTCTTGGTGTTCAGACGATATGGAGAGGCTCTGGGAATCTGGAAGGATAAACGTTTGTTTCATTTTCAGGGACTGTTGATCATTTATTTGTCCATTCATTTATTACACTATTAAGGGATTATTAATGTGCACTGGGAGAACAGTATAAAGTTATCAGTCTTCTTTATCAGTCTTCTAACTAAACAGCCTGGTCTTGTAAGGTAACCACATGCACACCTTTCCCTCAGTGATGGCAAGGAGTGGTTTAAACTCACCATGTCATCTGTGATTCTGAGTGTGAGTGCTCCTGCATTTTTCTACACAAAGCCTGCTGAGTTGGCAGTGAAGGCAGAGATGCCCATATACAGCATGTTGCTTTCATCAGGTGGCAGTGAAAATGGTGTCGGGGCAAAAGCGGGTTTCTTGTGCACTCCAATGTTGTAAAACTCCCCCTATATAGAGAGCAATGCAGAGATTAACTTATTCTTTTACAGCTCCTGGGTCTTGATTCTTCGTTCAGATTAAACTGTTTTATCCGTGTAACCTTTGTGTAACCTTTTTTTCCTACAAAAGCCCAACAGTGCTTTCTGGATACACTTAGGCACAGTTTTGCAAGTGCTCCTGTTATTCCCTGTTAATTCAGATCTTTGGCTCAGAAAGGCTTTCTTATGATCATTATGGTCATTATTCTTATGCTTTGACAACTTGTGCCTTTTTTAACTTGTGCCTGAAAACCCCTTTACCTATGCCAATGATAAAACACTGATGAACTCCTGCAAACAAGTTGTAGTTTATTAATTAGTGCATTAATCTTAGTTTGGGATCTTTAATGACCATCTTAATCTGTGTATATTATTTGATTGTTGGTTCTTTCCTAGCTGAATGTAACTTCCTCTCACAGTAGTGTACAACTTCCAAGCTTATCAAAGGATAGTGTTGTAGTCAGGACCATTAAAAAATCATTCAAGCAAAGACCAAGATTTTGTAGTGTTTGAATCTGAGACAAGAATGAGACTTATTTAACAATGATTTTACTTTAATTATACCACTCACTGATAATGTATTGTAAATTGTCATTGTCATAAATAATTGTCATTATAAAGGCAGCTGAATATAAACAAATATAAAGCAAAAAGGTTCATATGGTCATTTTTATTATTAAATTAAAACATAGTAATACTTAAATAATTGCTATCTGCCCTTGGGTCAATCATGGAAAGGATTAATTAGATGTGTTCTGTAATGTGTTAAATCCTCTCGATAAATGCATAGCTTTAGCTATATTATAAAACATATGATGAGTCCTTTTCTCATTATTACTTGTGTACAACAAAAGTTTGTGTGACAAGCAGCAACATGTATATTTGCCAATTTATGAAAACGGGAGTATGCGCAGTGGGAGAGTAAATATCTTTTAAAATGACTCTCAATTAATGGCAATGCATTTACAATAAGTCTCTTGCCACAATAACAACACTGTCTGGATTTGCCATCAGCTGGTTGATTGCAGCATCGTGCAGCCTGCAGCCTAGCATTTGTTTGCAGGGGAACATACACTGCCATAATTATTACCATAATGAATTTTTTAAGGAGAAAGAATAGTCTGTACATTAATGTTAAAAATTCCAGATCCAGATAGCAGTGTTTATGTATGTCAGTGGCTGTGCACCAGTACTTGTGAATGTACACACACAAACCTCACCCTTTGGGTCTTCCCCAAGTCCCCTGTCCTGTTCACACTACTAGCTAAGAGCAACCAGCTAACTTGATAGCAGTGTGACTCAATAATAATAATAATAATAATAATAGTAATAATAATAATAATAATAATAATAATATGGCGCTTCCATGCACATCAGCAAGCAAATAGGAACACTAGCACTTGCATGAAATTAAGCATATTAGCATTTCAGAAGGCAGATTATTTAGCCTGCTAAAATAGCAGGTGTGGCAGCAAATGTCTGTTCAAAACACTATGTCACAGGTATGAGTATCATGTATTTGATATAGTATGATTGTTCATGTTTGTAAATTTAAAGCTTACAAATGCTGTATTTACAGTGTATTGCAGGTTATTAAAATGTGGCAGTAATTATTAGGATATAGAGAATTGTAGTGTTTAAACAAATCATTATGTCAGAAGTATGTTTAGGGGAGAATACACCCTGACCCACCCAGAGTTAACACACACTTACCTTACATTATTGATCATAAACTTGAATAGCTACAATACTGTCTGCTAATCATGCAGTTTGAAGTTTGCAAAGTGTGTACCCAGACAAAATCTGTGTTAAAACTTTCCTTTAACACTGAGTCATACATGAGTCAGACATGATTCTGAATAAATGAATGAATGAAAAAATGAAAAGCCTTATTTCATTTCAAACTGCACTTCAGGAACACTGAGCTCAAGTTCTGAGGAAACTTCCCTGCATATTTTCAGGGGTTTTCTGCCTCACCATGCCTGAATCACCTCATAAGGAGCTTGATAATGAGGAGACAGGGTGACTGAGGCAGTGAACACTCCTCACTGAGCATACTGGCTTCCAAGAGCTGGAGCTGGGAAGACCTATAGGTCTGTGACACACACTCCCACCCAGTCCTGATACTAAGAAGGTGGAACCTACAGGCTAATATGCAGCTGCCTGTGCATCAATAGGCGTCTGGGGTGTCCATCACTCAGGGAGGCGTGGCTGAGGGCGTGGCCTTGCAGACTCTGAGAGCTGGCTGAGGTAATCTCTAAAGGAGAGAGTAGTCACCAATAATCATGGAAATGTAGCCATAACTGTACAGTATATTTCACAGCCATGTATATTACATATCACAGACCAGGCTTACCAGAATAAATATTCCACACATACAGCTCATATATATCTCTCTGTGTGTGTGTGTGTGTGTGTGTGTGTGTGTGTGTGTAAAAACATGCTCCTGTTTTAGTCTCAACACAGACAGATATACATGTAGGAGTAGCAAACTGAAGTAAGAGCTCACCTTCACCAGTACATAGTCTCCAGCTTTAACAGTGACAGGGTTGGTATCCGTGGGATAAGAAAGCAAATCCTTTCTTGGAAAAATAACCTTCACATTCCCATCATTCCGACCACAAAGATCTTGAGATGACTTCTTACTTTCCTGCAGAAAACAGACTCAGTCAAGCAAAAACAGCAGATAACATTTGTATAATATAAAAGGTTTGACTAAGCACTGTAGCAGACAGAAATTCTCTCCTGCTCTTACATTGCCTCCAGATACCATGCCACAACGTCTCACTAGTGTTATCCAAACCAAGGGTGGTTATTCCCACTGTTATGTAGATGGTCATAAAATTCTGTTATCAGTGTGTATATCGGTAGATCCAATCTCAGCATGACTGGTAGCGCATATTAACACACAAGTGGCAAACACCTTGTGGTAGTTTTCTGTGCATTCGCCAGGCATGTCCTCAAAAGAAGGACACTAACAAGAATCAAAATTAACTAAGACCCCAATCTTCAAACAGTTATTGATGGCAGGTAATACACTAAAGACCACAAGCACAGGGAAACCAGTCATTGGGATTTCCCGGTACCAAAGATGTGAACTGCTCTCAACACTTCAAAAATAACAAAAAGCTCAAAGCATCCAAAACAGACACAATGCTATGCCTAACCAGGGAAGGGTTTCAAATGAAAGGGCCACAGAAACCCATGCGGCAATCGCAAACTAACACCACAAACGGGAAAGTGACCATACAACTCAAATAGACTAAAATAGACCAAACAATGCCCTAAATACATAAACACATAAACTCTATTTGCCCTCCAGAAAAGAACAAAGCCAAAACCAAAATGAAATGCCAAAAGGTGCTAGGGCTGAGCTGATAGACAATGCCATTGTTCATCATCGTTGTCAGACAGACCTCATGATGTTGATCCAGCAGGTCTAAATAAGATAAGGGAGGAGAATTTACTGCAACTATTTATTTTCTTGCAGAAATCTAGTTAAATCGATATGCAAAACATGATGACCAAGACACACAGATGCAGCAATCCCAAATTATTAACAGCAGAAGTGCTCCAAACACAGTTGTAACACAGCATGGCTTCAACCCACTGCAGTACTCACTCCCTCCACTAGGACAAGCTGTTTGCTGTCGATGAAACTGGTGTTGACCTTAGCCGCATCTTCTCGGAATGTAAAGATAAGCTCCTCCAGGCGACAGCTTCTTCACCTCAGCTGGGATATCGTCCCCGAGACGGTGGTATGCCTGAGTTTTCTGTGGGTGTGGTACACACATCTTCATGTCAGAAGGTAAAGCCCAACTGGCAGCCACAAGACCCTTTCAATTCTCCAAATGATAATAGACAATGGTGAATTTCTTGATAGAACCATCACATGAACCAGGGAGAATGTCTGTTTTTTGATAGTGTTAAACACAATGACAAAATAGGATCTCACCTTCCTCATGCTGTAGGCAAACAGGAAGGCTACATTATAGCCCACTTCCCTGATCAAAGAGACCGACTGCTGGTGGTCCTCCTCTGTTTCCCCACAGAAGCCTGTGATGAAGTCACTGCTCAGACTGACCCCTGTAAAAAGAAATTATACATAGATATTTATTCACACAAGACCTATTATAGCTACAATAATTTTATAATTACATACTGAATGTTTGGTAATGATAGGACACCTGGTATTATCTTTCGAATGTTTTCCACAAGCTCAAGGTAGGCTTCCCTAGTATACCTATGAAAACATCCCAGAGCATGATGACTTAAAGTGAGAACTAAGTTTTAACACATGAGACATCAAGAGATTTGAGATAAGCAGGCTAATCTCTACTGTGCTTGTGGTGAGTGCTGTCGTTCTAGGAGCGTTTCTCACCCACGCCTCATGGTCTGTAAGACTCTGCTGCTGCCACTCTGAGCTGGCAAGTGGATCTGCTTACAGATGTTCCTCCGCTCTTGGATTAGCTATAACACCTTCAGGAAACATACTCACCCACCCCAGCACAGGTCAAACGAAAACAGCACAAATTGACTATGGCAGTCAAACCTTATTTCACATATCTGATAAGCATAAGGCTTTTTCAATCTGATAATCTATTAATGATCTCTTCTACTGCTCACATCCAAATTTGCGAATCCTAAATTATTATCCAATCTGCTGCTTAAAATGGCCTATGAGCAATATCTGCACATGAATTCAGACTATAAGAAACCGTTCAACTAAATACTTAAACTCTTTGAACATCCACTACACCACACAAGCCATAAACAGTCAGGGCCGGATTACCAATAGATTACCAGAGCAGGCAGTGACCTGTAGGCCCCACACCTTTTAGGGGCCATGCAACAAGGAATTAAAAAAAACAAACATATTAGGAGATAATTTGCAAGGGAGGCCCCAAGATTATGACTGCCTAGGGGCCTCCACAGGGTTTAATCTGCCACTGTAGGCAGTGTACATGTACATGCCCCTAAATGTAATTGGTAACATATTCCATTACATTACTCAAACGAGGAACATACTTTAAAAACTTTGGAATACGTCAACATTGTCCAAGACTATTTCAAATATAACTCACTTTAATTACATTTAAATTACATTTAACAGCATGTATTCTGTGTTCTGTATTTTGTCACCTGCAATGAAATACATTTTAAAAGTACCTTCCCCACACTAGTCATGGGTATCCCAACCAAAAACCACATGCTCACATCCATGACTCTGGGGTTTCTACCTCATCAGGAAAGTCTTTAGGATGTGGCCAGGTGAAGCGAATCCTTGTCAGGGTTTACGAGGGAGACGTGGTGTAGCAGGTCAGAGAATCGTAGGCCTCCTTGCTCATCACGGGAACACGGTGCTGAAACCACGGCTGAGGTGCGAACCAAGCTCCGAGTTGCTGGCCCCGTCCCCAGACACGTCTCTGTAGCTGTTCACGTTTTGACCCAGCAGGGTCACTTCCTTCACCCCCTATGGCCATGATCATTTCATATACTTAGTGTTCACATCTGGCCAAGTTTCACACACAGAAACTAGTAAAGCCAGACTGCACACATAGTCGCTGAAGGGAAGAAACCTGGTCAGACAGCATGCGCACTTCTTCAAGTATGGAGGACACAGGTCTGCTCCTATCCTTCCCCCAGGTAAACGGCACAATGCAGTAGCTGCACATGTTGTCACAGCCCCGCGTGATAGACCTACAGCAGTCAAAGAGGGACAAAATATACTGGATAATCCCACTGTAAGACAAGGTGCCACCAACAAGGCTTGCAGTACACAAGGTCTGTACTGTCAACAGCGTGAAAGGACTTTAAAAGTATCGACCCCCTGATATCAAACCATTGTTTGAAGTGCTACATCTAAAAGCATGAAGGAGCTGAAGATGAGCCACCACGGTGTTTGAAGTTTTATATCCCTTCATAAGTGTAGGAGGGTCAGTCATGTATAAATATTTAACCAAAAAATGCAGATTGACAAGTGTTCAGTAAAATGATAATAATAAACAACTGAACTATGAGCATTTGCTGTTTTTGGCTTTATTGTAGATGCAAGTCCCATGTTTCATCCAATATGGTAGCAAATGCCTTTAAATTATAGCTGACTTTTCTGTATTTTAATCTAACAGTTGCTGTTCAGATTAAATTCAGTGTATTAGAGTTGAATATGAAAACACCAAAAACTGTCTATACATGTTAACTTAAAAATTGAACTGTACATGTGAGACTGTTATTTTACTCTTTACCATCTTTACAAAATCACACAGTGCAAAGTTAATTTAAGAGTTAGTGTTTAGTAGGAACTCCTCCCTTATAAATCAGCCAGATATTATTATGGCACTCACACAAAGGCACTGTGTCCTGAATGGTGAATGGGCATGACATCAGCATATGCCTCTTCCAGGGAGAGCAGGACATTGCTGGTCCTCTGACCCCCATGGGCCAGTGCAAGGAGTCGGAGAAGATCTCTGTAGGCATCTGGCCCTGCTACAACATCCACCACCCTCTCCTTCTCCAGCAACTCAGTCTTCAGTCTCTCTGCCAAGCAACCTACAAGAGAGCAAGCACACATATGCGTATACGGGCACGTGAACCCACACACAAACATACATGCGCACATACGAACATTTCAGACTGAGAGATACATTTGAACGTGAATGAAGAACTATGGTGAAGTGAGAAGTTACCCAGGACTCCTATCTTTAATGGAGTGCTGCTCTTTAGACACTTCTTTTTCAGAACTGCTGGATGTTTGAGTCTGTTCCAGATGGTCTGCTCTGCCTTTTCCCTGTCACAATGATTTTTATTTTTTCCAACAGAAAATAGCATTACATCCAAGCAAAAAATGTCACTGAAGTCAAGGACTGCTGTCAAGTTGCACAAGATTGGCAACGTATAGATTCACTGTGTAAAATACAAACAGAAATAGGCTTTTCCTACCTTATGGAGCATGTGACAAGAAGCACCACATCTGCCTGTATAAAAAAAAAAAAAATTAGGAAAGATGAGAATGAAAGCTTTCAAATAAAGGAAGCGCTGTGTTTATCAAGGGTCAAAGGTCAAGGCATTGACACTTACCTCTGATAGTTCGTGGGTCCGAACATATCCACCCTTCTGAAGAATGGACCACGCAATTTCAGTGTCGTTGACGTTCATCTGACAGCCGTATGTTTCCAAATACACTGCAAGATGTAAACACCAAAATAAAATTGGCAACGACTACCGGCATACTGACACATGGGAATTAAAATCCTAAAGCCTGAACTATCATGGCAACAAATGCAGTTACATACCTTTCCGTAGCTGCGCCAGACCACTTTCTTCAGGAAGATACGATTCCTCATGTTCCTGTTGCGTCTCAGTTGAACTTTTGCCTGAAGAACTCTTAATGACGACAGCTTGGTCTTAAATGTGCTCACTCTCGTCTCATCAGTCTCATTAGTAGGAGTGCTAGACAGAGACACTGAGCAATAACCTCTGCATTTGTCGGCGAGTCGAGATAAACACTTTTGAACAGAAAACACTAGAAGTCTAAGCCTGCGGGCAGACATCATGTCTAAACGGGAGATTCGGCTACAAAGCCATGAACAAGACAAGAAACTCAATTTAACTTTAAAAGTAACGTTAGCTAAGGCTAAGTGCTAACTTAGCAATGGTGCTGTGGTTTGCGCAGAACAATTTTATATACAAAAGTATATTATCAGCGAGCTAACAAATCTGTACAAGCAGCCAATAAATATAAAAATATCTGTAGCTTAGTTAGGTAACCTAATAATTCAGCTGTAACATACACTCACGTATGACCCCACACGGTTAACATTGACATGCAGTTTTGTAATTTTCAAAATAACGGTTTCATTAAAACGTAACAGTGATACTCGTGTTTCAGTTCTAAGACAAGTAAACGGTGTAACTTGGGAGGGAGATCAATCGCAAAAATATCGATTTACGTTTTTTAATTCATATTTTTGTAATTAATATTTTTTAATTAATATTTTTTTAATTAATAGTTTTGTGAAATCTTATATTTAACATAAACGGCTACTTTTATTTTGCAAGTGTTTACTTGTTAGTCATAAGTAGTGTTTTGTGAGATGATTGTTCGTTTTCACACATGGCTCTCTGTCCCTCACCTACTCTGATCTAATGACGAATGCGTAATTTATTTTATAAGTGGACTTCACACTTCGTTCTGTTACCTAAGGGTCAGTACAACATACTCGTTTAAATGTGCTGATACAAAGATTGTGAAACAATTAATGTTTTTAATTAACTGATTAAAGTTTTACTCTGAATGAACACATTTTACGAATATATAGGAATGTTAACCTTATTACATTGTCTTTGATGAGGAAATGGGTATTTTGGATGTTTTAACCTTTTAAACATGTTTTAACCTTTTAAACTTTTAAATATTACCGTAAGGTTGTAAATACGTTCATTAATATTTTAGGTATTTTGATTATTCATTTTGCAATTTTGATTAAAAATAAATAAATAAATAAAATTAAAAATCAAGTTATTTAAACATGTCCAAGAATTGCTGTCCACTCTCTCATCTTTGGATAACCATCTTGGTAAAAATGCGACCTTTGACATCAGTGACCTCACAACTTTAAAAAAGGTCTATCTTCATTCGCCTAAAGGCATAAACTGCATGCTCCTATAGTATGTCAGTTCATTTGAATTTCTCACTTTGTCCCCATACTCAGATGAGTTAAAGCTAAAAATGTCCACCCCATTGTGATGAAATATTGAGTTAATAAACATTATTTTAGAATATCAAAATATATGTTTGAAATGCTAACTTTAGCTAAAATTGTCCACCTGCTGACATGACAGTTGCACAATACAGTGAACATATACTTGCATATACCTTCTTTGCTGTTTTCTTGTTGTTTTGTTTTAAGTAATATTTCCTAATAACTATTAAACTATTGATGTTCAGCTACGACAGGAGCTGCAGTAGCAAAGAGGAAAAGGTCCAGGTGAGATGCAGACCCTTGGAGGAAAGAGACAATTACCTGTGAAATTAGAGAGAGAGAAAGCGCTGTAGAAAAGGTGAGGAGATTTTAACAAAAAAGGGAATTCATGACTGAAAAAGAAAGGTATGCCAAAAAAAACCCAAAACAAAACAGAGTCGAAAGGAATAGTTGCCATGACAACTAGACATTCTTGAAGAGCTATAAACTGTGTTATCAAGGTGTATTTTAAATGTTCATAACTTTGCTTTTAATGGCTTTAAACGTTATATATAGCTTAGAAGTATGTAGAGGTTGGAGGAATATGTGTGGCTATATTTGGGCTATTTCTTCTGTTTGGGTATGAGTGGTTTGTAGCATTTAGCATTGGACATTGAGAGTGCTGAAAAGTCTAAATGTGTCTGTGAAAGCTTTAGAAGTATAAAGTGATTGATTTTTAAATTAGTAATGAAAATGCTGAGGTAATAAAATGATATTGTAAGCAGAAAAGTATGGATGGTCCCGAATAAACTGGTTTCATGCAGGAAAGACCAGTGTAGGCTTCAGCATAAATCTTCAGGAGGCCTCTTTGAAAAAGCCTCTAGGGGATTCCGTTGAAGGGAGAGCCTTGGTTCAAGGATGGGACATCCCGGCCAAGCACTGGAAGAAACAATATGGAGATCACCAAAAGAAACAATATGGGCATCCGGTGATATAGAATAGGATCGTCTTTTAAAAAAATAGAAGTAGTTCAGGTTGAACATAATAGTACCAAGAACTTGTTGGTGTAACTATTAAATATCAATTAGCATATATTGAATAATGTATGGTTTGAACATAATAGTGGAAACCTGGACAAGTATTATGAAAAAATAAAAATGGTTATGCAAGTGTCCTTGAAGCGTTTGGTTACTATCTGATGGATTAAAATAGGTTTGTTGGTAGCAAAGACATCACTAAAGTGTACAGAGCAAAGGTACTCCAGGACCAGGATGGGTAAGTAGCAGCTTGATCAATGGACTCTTCTGTGAGACGTAACAGGGCGTCGATCTTAAATGTAATGTTAGATCAAGTGAAAAACTTTAGTGGATTGAAATACAGATAAATAAATCCACCAAAAGTGCACCTGCATCATTGGTAAAAAGTTGTTCTGCTAGTTGTCTGATTTTGTTCCAGTAATCTAATGTTTCCTGTGGACTAGGTGGTTCAAGATTATATTGGTGTTTGCTTTATTTCTGTGATCTTTTTAACCATAGTCTGCTTGTTTATACTGTCTACCAAATATTGAGTAGTGAAACACTGACACAATCCCTTTTGGCGTCAGACATTTGTAATAATTTCAATAATCTACACTTGTAAATCAAGAGGGCAGCACCATTTTAAAGTCTAGTTTCCTTTCTCTGTATCACTTTCTGGAATTTTTCCGTCTGTGTTTTTATTAAAGTTAAAAATGGAAAGGGTATTAAAACTCCCTTTCACTGACATCTCTTCCACTGAACTTGTAGAGAAAGTGATGATATGAAGATGATTATGTTTATCGCTTTCACTCAGAGATCATTGTCTGAGGGTCATGTTGTACAGTTCACGATGCCCCGGGTTGCAATCAGGAGGTTTGACAGTGATGTGCCACAGTTGTCTGTGGTGTTCTATATGATCATCACAGAACATCACACATAACTGGTCAAATTGTATCTCGAGTAGTATATTTGTGTATTATACTATATATTAGCAGCATATCTTTATGATGCAATTAAAAACATTCCCCATCCCCCTGAATACCAATCATATTACATATCTGGGTACTAAATTCTCTTCCCAGTTGTCTGTTATTCAAAATAAATAGTCATCCAATTATTAAAACAATAAGCGACAAACTTCATTGATGGACAAATTTGCCCCTTATGCTCTTCGGACAAACTGCAATAATTAAAATGAGAATATTACCTAAACGAAATTGTTTGTTTTCAATTATTCCAGTGCCACCAACCTGTCTAAAATCTTTGGACAACATCATAACTTGATTCTACTGGAAAAATAAATCACATAGAATCTAACTCACAACATTACAGAACTGTAGTTGATTATTGCAAATCAACTACAATATGGAATAAAATGGATAAAACCTAGTATATCAGACAGAATATGGATAGACATAGAGCAAACATTATGCAAAGATCTAAAAGTCAGACTTACCATTTATCAGTCAAATCAATTAAAGAACATTCATGATCAACAATTTGTGGGTGGCCATGATACTAACAGCTTGGTGGAAATTCCACAAGATATCAAACTCCACACTAACATAAACATAACACTGCTTTCATGTCACTTCCACAAGTAGCCCAAACATAAGATATAGAAAGCAGGTAAGAGCAACTATCAGTTCAGAGACATTAAACTCACGTGCATCCATATCAGTATTATAAACATTCCTAATACAAAAAAACTATCACATAAGATATACAAAATAATAATGAAATCAAATCGCATAATTACTCTCCAATCGAGACAATGGGAGGAAGATTTATTACTAACCCCCGACGCCACAGTCTGGATTAAAATGTATAATAATAATTACCACATGACAGCAACACTAACCTACAATGCATTCAGTACAAAATAATACATAGATTACATTATACTACACATTGGATGTTTAAAATTGGTTTCACAAGCTCAGCAATCTGTACATACTTTACTCCAAACACAGCTGACGATTACATTCACATCGTGTGGCAGAGCACACCTATCAAGTAATTTTGGAAATAGGTCATCACACACATGTCCCATGATTTAAATAACCCTATCCATCCAACACCATCTTTATGTCTCCTAGGAGACATGTCATCAACCAATGTGTCAATAGAAAAAAAACAGGATAATATATATATATAACATTATTAATTGCAAATACAAACATACTCATGAATTGGAAAACAAAAAATAATATTAGTGTCACCGAATGGAAAAATCTATTGATAGACTACATATCAATGGAAAAAAATCTCAGAATGAATCAATAAGAACCAATAACCTAGACTGGACTCCTTTGATAAAAAGTTTACAGAGCTAATCCATAAATGATAAATATCCCAATCTAGTACGTGTACATATACAGTGCACTCGCACATAGCCTCTCTCTCTCTCTCACACACACACACACAGGCAGACGCACACAAGCAGTCACACACGCACACACACACACACACACACACACACACACACACACACACACACACACACACACACACACACACACAAACACATTCCCGTAATGGTGCAGGTGGCTAATACTTAAAATACTCTATCTGCATTTCCCGTTTGTCTGTTTCGTCTCTGTTCGTCTTATTTTTCCTCTCTCCCCTATTCCCGTTTCCCCCACGTTATTTATGTCTGTTCATACGTTTTATACACCCGATATAGTTGGACACAGTGAGAAGTTAGAAATAAATAATGAATAAATAATAAAGTTCTAAAGGTCCTCCGATGGGCGGAAATCAATTGATATATTTATTTCTCCAGATTTCTAACTCGGAGAGAAAAAGACGTCCTTTTACAAATCGCACCTCGTTGTGGAACTCTACTAAGGTTTACAATCCAGGCGATGATTTTTAACCTCAAAGAACATAGGCCTGCTCCAAGGCAAACTGATTTCATCCCATTAATTAACTTTAATGCGATGTTTTTTGCCGAGCATTAGGCTAAAGAAAATGAATGTTGCTGCGTTTATCAAACTAAAAGTATTTATTCTGAGCCATGCGGTAAATGATTCAGTGTGAGCAGCATATGGACGATTTTTGGAAAATGCTGTGACTAGGTAATATTTTGAAATATAAGGCGTTGTTAAAGCCCCTCATTCACGCTATTAACGTTATAAGTTAAAATAATTGAATAATTCATAAATAAATAAATAGCGTTTGTATAATATTTAAAAATAAACATTTACGTAAAAGCACTCTTACGTAACAACCAAGTTGTCATGTATTTGAATCTAAAGCTAAAGTGTTGCTTTGATCGCTTTGGTCGGTCGACACTTGCCTGGCTCTGTTGAATTGCTGTTTCAAACTGTTTTATAATTCGTGCAGTTAGATCATTTGGTTAAATCATTTACGATTTTATTTTATTCATTTACTACTTTCGACTACGATTTCCAGAAAGGTTGACCGACGATCCTCACGAAAATGAATCCAAGTACTCCAAGTTCGCCGATGACTTCGTTGTACGTGGGTGACCTCCATCCAGACGTTACCGAGGCCATGCTATACGAGAAATTCAGTCCTGCTGGCGCAATAGTCTCCGTACGGATTTGCAGGGACGCGATGACCCTCCGCTCACTTGGATACGCATACGTGAACTTTCAGCAGCAGGCAGATGCTGAGCGTGCTTTGGACACTATGAACTTTAACATCATCAAAGGCAGACCTGTGCGAATTATGTGGTCCCAGAGAGACCCCTCTCTGAGGAAGAGTGGAGTTGGCAACATCTTCATCAAGAACCTTGACAAGTCTATTGACAGCGAAGCTCTTTACGACACATTCTCTGCCTTTGGGAACATCCTTTCCAGCAAGGTGGTGTGTGACGAGAATGGCTCTAAGGGCTACGGCTTTGTGCACTTTGAGACCCGTGAGGCTGCGGAGAGAGCAATTGAGAGACTTAATGGCATGTTGCTCAATGACCGCAAAGTGTTCATTGGCCACTTCAAGTCTCACAAGGAGCGAGAGGCTGAGATGGGGGCCAGGGCCAAAAAGTTCACCAATGTGTACGTCAAGAACTTTGGAGAGGACATGGACGACGACAAGCTGAAGGAGATCTTCAGCAAGTTTGGCCAAACGCTGAGCACTCGCGTCATGACCGACGAGAGCGGCAAGTCCAAGGGCTTTGGCTTTGTGAACTTCGAGAGGCACGAGGATGCCCAGAGGGCTGTGGATGAGATAAATGGGAAGGAGCTGAATGGGAAGAAGGTGTATGTGGGTTATGCCCAGAAGAAAGGCGAGAGGCAGACAGGGCTGAAACGAAAGTTTGAGCAGATGAAGCAGGACGGTATGACTCGCTACCAGGGAGACAACCTGTACGTCAAGAACCTAGACGACGGTCTGGACGACGCGCGTCTACGTAAGGAGTTCTCTCCGTTCGGGACCATCACAAGTGCCAAGGTGATGATGGAGGGCGGCCGCTCCAAAGGGTTCGGCTTCGTGTGTTTCTCCTCGCCGGAGGAGGCCGCCACGGCCATGACGGAGATGAATGGGCGCGTTGTAGGCACCAAGCCGCTGTACGTGGCTCTGGCGCAGCGCAAGGAGGAGCGGCAGGCCCACCTCTCCAACAAGTACATGAAGCGCACGGCCAGCGTGAGTGCCTTGCCCAACCTCGTGCTCAACCCCTACCAGCCTGCCCCGCCCTCCGGCTACAACATGGAAGCCATTCCACAAGCTCAGAACTGGCCTGCCTACTGCGCAAGCAGCCAGCTGGCACAACTCCTCCCCAGCCCTTGCTGGGCCATGCAGTGCGTCCACCCACAGCAAGTCCAGGATATGCCGAGTGCCATCGGTCCAGCCGCATCCTGCCCGCAGGCCTTCAGCGCCATCCGACCAACCACCGCCTGCCAGGTCCCACGCACGATGGCCTATCAGACCATGGCATCTGAGGCTCCGGGGACAGGGATGGCCAGCGCGGAAGCTGCCAACAAGGCGTCGCTGGTGAGAGCAGTACCACAGTACAAAACCACCTCAGGCGTTCACAGCCCACAGCAACACCTGGGCACACAGCCCTTAGATATAAATGTCGAACTTACCATTTATCAGTCAAATCAATTATAAAACATTTATGTTTCTCAACCCACAGCAGCACCTGGGGGCAGAGCTCCAGGTGCCCGTGCAGCTGGCTGCGGTCCATGTGCAGGGTCAGGAACCTCTCAGTGCCTCCATGCTGGCTGCTGCACCTCCACAGGAGCAGAAGCAGATACTGGGTGAGCGTCTGTTTCCCCTGATCCAGAACATGCAGCCCACCCTTGCAGGGAAGATCACGGGTCTGTTCCTGGAACTGGACAACTCGGAGCTACTGCATATGCTGGAGTCTCCTGAGTCTCTGCACCCTAAGGTGGATGAGGCAGTCGCTGTGCTCCAGGACCAGTGCGCGCAGGAAGCCGCTCAAAAACTTTAACCAGTGCTGCGCTTCTGGCTGTCTAATGGAAGAATAAGCAGTAAAAAAAATTAACATTTTAACTGAAAAAAATAAACATTGAAACTGAAATGCATTGAACATTGAAATATTTTTGCCATGTCTGTAGACATCAAGCCTGTAAGGGTTGGCACCAGGCCGAGGCCCCCTCGACCAGAGGGAGGCGTCGAGTCAACCACGCCACTGATCAGGATCAACACCCAACAGCTGGGCTAGACCTTATATAAGCCCAGTGACCCAATCATTCAGTGCTGGGTTTTTGATAAAGTTTTGAGCCAAGCTCCTAGCCGGTAACTCTGGGTATTGAGGTCTGTGAGCCCTTGTGCTATGCCTCTTTTCTGTTCTGCGAGGGTGTCAGTGTTTTTACACGTCCCCTCCCTTCTCCAGTTTTCCCCTCTCGAGTCTGTCTCTCTCCTGAGGCTTCCCTTAGCCATTCAAGTTTCTCCCCGTTTTCTGGTTTTGTTTGGGAGCTTTTAGTTCGAGTTTTCCCCAGTGCATCGGGGTTGCCATTTCTTTCCGTGGCGTTCTTTGTTCTCCCCTTTTCCACGCTCACCGAGGTGTTTCGTTTTTTCCTCTTGTTTTGCTTGATCCAAGCTCTAACTGTTCTGCACACGAGCCCACCATTGTTAGAGTGTGGCTGCTTACCCAGTAAGCTATTGGTGTCCTCACCTAGCTGACCTGGATTCAAAACCACCTTACAAAGTCCAGGCCTTGGTTATTCTAAGCTTAAAATGAAAACGACAGAAAAAGGTAAAATCATTTCAAGTTTGGTTTATTTGTCGCATACATAGTCATACACAGTATAACTCACAGTGAAATGGTTGAGTGCTCTGTCCAATCTGAGGAAAAAGAAAAACAGGGGTGCATAGAGAAATATATTCTATATATATACAAAAATATATTAATAGTGCATGTACAATATATATATATATATATATATATATATAATGTTTATATGTACAATGTATATATGGATATTTATATATGTATGTACAGAATGTACAGTCCCATCTTGCAATTGACATATTTACAGTTATATGTTACATATTACAGTTATATTGAACATATTACAGTTATTTCTATTACATATTACAGATTTTGACATGAACAGCTGATCATTTTTTTGTTTTTATTCCTCTTAAAGTTTGAATGTTCAGATTGTCAGTTCTTACAGGTCATAGCTGATCATTAGATAAGTGTATTGGGTTGCATTAATATAAATGTAAAGATCAAAAAAACAAAACCCCACAGTGTAGCTTAAAATAGAGAATAATTCTGTAATATTCCTTTATGTACAACACAATTTCAAATGACCTTATTAACAAACCAGTAAAGACAGGACGAGAAGCAAAGGTCACTTACACGTATTAAATCTTGAAGCAAACAAACTGCAGCTGCAAGTGCCACACTGCCATCCAGTTCCACTCTCTGGTCTGGCGACGGTCATATTACAGGAGCAACGAGAGGCTGCCAACAGTTTCTTTTAGCTTGTCTACTGAGACGGTGAAACTGGCCAACCAGGTGAAAAGCATTGTGAAGGAGAAACGACTTCGACTGCCGACGTGGGAAAGTAGCAGTCAGAGCAGGTCTATTGGAGCAGTGCGATGGACTCTGCCCAACAATGGGCTGCAAGCCCACATCTCTGCACATAGCAACAGTATGTGGTTCCTAGGTGCCCAGTCGGCTAGTTTTAAAGTTCAATTCAAATATTAAATAAAAATGCAGACTTCAGAATTGGTTAAATAGCATAACTGTGCACGTACTTTATTGTAGGTTAACATTAACACGCATTATTGAGGCACCCTCTGGAGAATGTCTAAAAATCAGAGAACCCACATTTTCATACATTTTTCAGTAGTGGTTATGTATTCACCCCACATTCCTTTACATATTTGCGTTTGTCTTCACGTCCATTGCATCCAAACCATACATTTGTCAATATATGCAAAGTAATATAAAACACCCACACCAGTTGGAACCTGTTAACACCACATTCCAAGAGATTTCTCTTGACCTTATCCTAAAGAGATGGTCCTGAGCCTGATGGAAATAATATCTCATACTTGGGAGGACATGGACGACAACAAGCTAAATGAGATCTTCAGCAAGTTCGGCCCAACGCTGAGCCGTCGCGTCATGACAGACGAGAGCGGCAAGTCCAAGGGCTTTGGCTTTGTGAGCTTCGAGAGGCACGAGGATGCCAAAAGGGCTGTGGATGAGATGAACGGGAAGAAGTTGAATGGGAAGCAGCTGTATGTGGCTCGTGCCCAGAAGAAAGGCGAGAGGCAGACAGAGCTCAAACGCAAGTTTGAGCAGATGAAGCAGGACGGCACGACTCGCTACCAGGGAGTGAACCTGTACGTTAAAAACCTAGACGACAGTCTGGACGACGAGCGTCTGCGTAAAGAGTTCTCTCTATTCGGGACAATCACGAGTGCCCAGGTGATGACGGAGGGCGGCCGCTCCAAAGGGTTCGGCTTTGTGTGTTTCTCCTCGCCGGAGGAGGCCACCGAGGCAATGAAGGAGATGAACGGGTGCATCGTAGGCACCAAGCCGCTGTACGTGGCCCTGGCGCAGCGCAAGGAGGAGCGGCAGGCCCACCTCACCCACCAGTACATGCAGCGCATGGCCAGCGTGAGTGCCGTGCGCAACCCAGTGCTCAACCCCTACCAGCCCGCCCCGCCCTCCGGCTACTTCATGATGGCCATTCCACAGGCTCAGAACTGGGCTACCTGCTACCCGAGCAGGCAACTGGCACAGCTCCACCCCAGCACCCGCTGGGCTACGCACAGCATTCAGCCACAGCATTTCCAATACATGCCGAGTACCATCAGGCCCGCTGCAGACCAATCTCTGGGCCAGGAACCTCTCACTGCCTCCGTGCTGGATCTGGAACCTCCGCAGGAGCAGAAGCAGATGTTGGGTGATCGATGGTCTGTTTCCCGTGATCCAGAACATGCACCCCAACCTTGCAGGGACGGGTTTGCTCCTGGAGATCGACAACTTGGAGCTTCCGCTTATGCTGGCTGAAAAAATAAAAACGCATTAAATATTGAAATATTTTTGCCTGGTCCATAGACTCCAGTTTCAGGCCTTGATTACAGTAAACTAAAACAACATGTAAAAAGGCTAAATGATTGACACGTGTACAGTCGGTGACTCCTTTCTTTTTGTTCCTCTTACTGTTCGAATGCTCAGAATGTCAGTTTTTGCAGTTGACAGCTGAGCATTAGGCATGTGTATTGGATTGTATTAATAATACAATTGAGGATTCATTGCTGTTCAGGGACCCAGCAGTGGTAACTTGGCAGTGGTAGGGCTTGAACTAGCAACATTCTGATTACTAGTCAAGTAACCTCTGAATAGTATTATTATGATTAATATTATTAATATATCTTACACTGAGGTCTGCTGAAGCTTACCCAGGATCCTTTGCAGCAGCCTGCCATATGCACAAATCATTACGAAAGGACACAGAATCTCTAAACTCCCTTGTTTTATGTTATTAGTTTGTCTAATTCAATGTTAAAGCACTTTCCCCTGTAAACACTCTTTTTATGACCTCATTTCACCGTTTCATGACTTTATGCCACGAACCAACCAACTATTCTTTTATACAACTCTTTTCAAACACTTCAACCATTGTGGGTAATTACACTATTATACACCTGTAATTCTTGTTATGCTATTTATTTTATTGGTACTGTCGATACATCGATGTTAGGAGAAATACCTCATGAATACTTTAAATGAATCCTTAAAATGACACCTATTCCATTTACTAATGCTAAGCTTGCTACAGTCTGAACTTCTAGCAAGTCAAGAGAAGTCTCATGCAGTTTCTGTATTTTCTATAATTGCATAATATATGGATGGTTTTAAACTCAATAACATACGCACTTGCAAAATATGTGAATATAAAGGAACAAAAATAAATTAACATAACCACATACCTAAACATCACCTGGTACCATCACCCCATCACCCCTCAATGCAGTATGAGGATGGTCAGATTGTTGTATTTACTAATAGTTACCACTAGTATTAAAATAACAGTAAGCCCAAACTGTTCGACTATGTCCTCTTAAACAAACCTGTGATTTTTTAAATATTTGGACCACATCCTCCTGCAGAATAAAACAATCAGGAAATACAGTTGAGTTGGCCCATACCGCCCTCACATCAGTGTGATTTCCATCAATGACGTGTTATGGCTCTGGGTAAGGAACAATGTTATATTGTTCAATAAACTTTTCACAGGATGCATATTTTTCATTGTTTTAGCAAAGTTTTCGCTACCTCTATACAGCAAACACCAGAATCGACAAGGTTTACATTAATTATAGTCAGTAGAATTAAAGGGAAGAGGCCATATAAAAGGCTGGGATCTACGTTTAGCAGACTCGGCACTGTGTTACTAGATATTGCCCACATTCCAGTAATTTTATTAAGTCCTCTTTAAACAGAAAATAAAGATGCAGAATTAATTGAAGAGAGTAGTAGGTCCATTATTTATTTTGAGCTCAGCGTTACATACAAACGAGGCATAGTCCAGAATATGTCTAATAATCACACAAGGAACACACATTTTTATCCAGTTTTCACAACTGATTATGTGATTGCCACACCTTCTCTACATACTGGTGTTTGAAATCTCAACCACTGTGTTCAACCATACATTATTCAATATATGCAAATTGAGATCTATCATTGTACAAATTGAAGCTTGACCCCAGTATATCCTATTGGAAGATTTTCCTGGGTTTTTTTTTTTTGTTGTTGTTGTTTTTGTTTTTAACAAAGATAATCTCAACTCATACCATCAAACACCTGCAAGATGATGTTGCAGGTCAGTATCACCCTGCTCTTATGGTAAGATAATGAACCTTGCTTAGCCACAGAACTCTCGAAGAGGCTTTCACGTCTTTTAAAAGCCGGGATCTTTACCA
Organism: Electrophorus electricus; assembly: GCF_041902795.1. NCBI lineage: Eukaryota > Metazoa > Chordata > Actinopteri > Gymnotiformes > Gymnotidae > Electrophorus > Electrophorus electricus. Next base: position 2,134,546 of record NW_027658605.1, on the reverse strand, counting down.
ATACTTAGGAAGCTATTTCTCACGGGAACAGTCCAGAGTCATCTGCCGTAGACTTCCACAGAGGCCTTGAAACCACCTGCATCAGAGCCTCTGCTCTGCACTTACAGACCCACAAAGGCCTTAAGATACCCCAGAAACATTATTCCTCTTTATGCTTTCAAACACAGTCTTGCACCACTCTGCACCTGTTGCAGAGAGCTTCAAAGCCTATTATAATTAGATCACAGATCGCCTCATGAAAATACCTTTACCCCAAAACATTTTATTACCTCAGGTGGAACAGTGTGTATAGGCCTAGACCTCTTTAGATGTAACTTAGAACCGCCGGTGACCGCTGTATGCGTTTCTTTGGTTGTACAAGCTCCACTGAAGGACTCCATGAATAGTTGATGATGGAAGAGGGGTATATCAGATTCACCCCTTCTGCCTCCATGTGACAAATTAACACACTGCATAAACTTTTAGAAATAAATCAGTCTTTTAACAAATGGTAAACATTCTCTAGAAAAGATTATCTTGTAACAATTCATTGAGTATATGAACTGTTTTTGTGTCCTTATATCTATAAATGAAAAGTAATAAAACATTATAGATGATAAATAAATTACATAAAATGTATAAAAGTTCACAAATAAGAAAGTACCTGAGTCTGCACTTTTCTCCACAGATTCAAGAAACTCGTGAAAGTTGGAAGCTATAGAAACACATAGTACAGAATTATAGACTGACTGAGGTGTGAGCAGAAAGATCGCCATGATGTCCTTATATCTAAAGCACTCAAAGCATTGATGCTATGTAAATAAACTGTGATCCGATTGGTTCAATCTAAGTAAATAGATTCACCTACTTTGAAGTTAAAGTTTTTCTCAAAAGGTTAGAACTGGTTGACTATACTTTGCCGTGTTCTGTAATAGAAAATGTAAACATTTATATCTAAAATATTGCACGACAGAAATCAATTCAAGACTAACCTCTAATGACCGCTAGATGGGGGAAGATATCAAGTAATAAATGAGTCCAGATCCTCCTGCCCGACAATACGGTGAGACTCTGTTTTTACGTGTGATGGAAAATGATACGAAACTATGTATTATGTGATTCATATAAAATCACACTGATCCTTTTGTTCTTAAATTAATAATGCCGTTTGCACATTTATATCCGCCTGTTGCTGATTAAGTTGAACATGTATCAGGAACTGTTAACATCAAGGTCAACTTGACACACAACCCACACTGTTTGGAGACAGTTTGGGTTGGTTTGTGGAAAAAACCAAGCTGAGAGCTGATTGGCTTATAGCCACAGCAACAAAGGAAAGAAGAGCTGCTTAAGAAAAGATGATTGGTTAAAGACAGCACAGGAGTAGTATAACTAGCCACGGTTTTGTATACTCGGGGCTCCCTACCTGAGGAGAGCCAAACATTTATTTTATTCTTTTTCTTATTAAATTACTCTCTTAATCACGTCTGACTTGCTGTTTGTTCAAAATTCCACAACATATGTCATTACTACGCCGCACAAAAAAGACCGCCATATTTGTAGTTCCACAATGTGAAAAGGCGTCATTTTCTATGCAAACGAATGAATAAACACCATGCCATGCCTTGCTGTATCCCCTCTTTGCACCGCTGGACAGACACACTCATGACACTGTACTCATCAAAAGCAGCACCAGAGACGCACTGAGTCATATCCCGCTACACACCTCTCAGGCCAGCTTGTTTGCACGTTTTGTCATAAAACTTAAAATGTCATTTGTTGCCATTATATATAAAATTACCTATTTAAAAAAACAAATAAATCAAAAAGTACTTGTGACTAGAGAAACACGTGGCTAATCACCTACAAGAAATAATGTCAGTGATGTTTGGGGCAGGTGTTTCAAACGTGCCCAGACTCTTGAGAAGCACCTAAACGCACACACAAGGGTGTCCGCTTCCCATAGTGCTGCAAATACTGCAGGAAGGGCTTTGGTGAAACAGGCCACATGGAGGAGCAGAAGACAATCCACACAACTGAAGAAGCCCGTAGCTGCCCAGTATGTCAGAATCCACATGGGAGAAGAACCCTGTAGCTGCCCAGTATGTCAGAAGCAAATTGTGCAGGTGGGTAATGAACCATATTTGTACCCATTCGTATGTTGGGAGCAAATCAGTTGAAGACTTGAACAGTATGTTAACAATCAGTTAAAATTACTGTTGATGACAAGAAAACAATGGCTAATATGTTCCTTCACAGCTATGTCATTGGTTGATCTATTTTTGTCAGATTTAGTGCTTGTTTGGGCAAGTGTGTTAAAGTCTTCCTTTGTTTTTGGTTTTGTTCCTTTTCATATAGTTGTTTATTCCTTTTTGTCTAGTGATGTCCATTATCCATTTAAAATCTGTCAAATTAAACAAATGTGAAACGAATTCCATAGTATTCAGATTTGATTGCAAAAGAGACAAGTGCATCTGCATCATTGGTTAAAAAGTTGTTCTGCTAGTTGTCTGATTTTGTTCCAGTAATCTAATGTTTCCTGGCACTAGGTGGTTCAAGATTATATTGGTGTTTGCTTTATTTCTGTTTTTTTTAACCATAGTCTGCTTGTTTATACTGTCTAACAAATGCAATACTGAGTAGTGAAACACTGACACAATCCCTTTTGGAAGTCAGACATTTGTAATAATTTCAATAATCTACAGTTGTAAGTCAAGAGGGCAGCACCATTTTAAAGTCTAGTTTCCTTTCTCTGTCTCACTTTCTGGAATTTTTCCGTCTGTGTTTTTATTAAAGTTAAAAATGGATAGGGTATTAAAACTCCCTTTCACTGACGTCTCTTCCACTGAACTTGTAAAGAAAGTGATGATATGAAGATGATTATGTTTATCACATTCACTCAGAGATCATTGTCTGAGGGTCATGTTGTACAGTTCACGATGCCCCGGGTTGCAATCAGGAGGTTTAACAGTGATGTGCCAAACAGTTGTCTGTGGTGTTCTATATGATCTAAAAGTCAGACTTACCATTTATCAGTCAAATCAATTAAAGAACATTCATGATCAACAATTTGTGGGTGGCCATGATACTAACAGCGTGGTGGAAATTCCACAAGATATCAAACTCCACACTAACATAAACATAACACTGCTTTCATGTCACTTCCACAAGTAGCCCAAACATAAGATATAGAAAGCAGGTAAGAGCGGAGCAGTCAATGTGCCTAATATGACTGCAAAAGCCTGGCAGGACAGGAGGTATTCCTGCTTCTGCTAATCAGCAAAAGGAAGCTCCTGGCAAAGTGACGTGGACTGCAAAAAAATCACCAGGAAGGTCAAGCTACAAATGCCAGAGAGGAGCAGGGAGCACCAAAAGTTCCATAGCATCCTGCGGAAAGAGTACCACATAAGCATGGAAACAGTACAGCAACCCATGGTATGAGCATGGACAGATGAGGAAGAGCTGCTAGAACAGTACGTCCCCAATAAGCAGGCAGGATGTGGATCCGTCTCACTATTTCATCGGCAGAAATGCAGGAGCAGGTGATAATACTCCTGGGCCCAGCACTCTTCAACCTGGGTACTTTAAGGAGAACACGGCAGCCTCCCAAAAGTGATACAAAGTCCCAAAATGGCTATTACCTGTGCTGAATAACAGTATGAAGGACAAATCTACCCCTGTCCAAAGTTTAATTGATTTAACTGAATGCCAACTATACTACCACCATCAATCTGTGTAAGGTGTACTTGCAAGTGCCTTTAGCACCAAAAGCAAAAGAACTCAGTGTTTTCAACACATTTCATCCAAGCATCATCATGTGAAATGTTGTTCTTTTCGGAAATTCTTCATCTAAATATGGTTGTGTTGCTAATGAGATCATATTATTTGTTACTCTTTAAACCTTATTATTCCTTTAAGATTCAAAGTCTACTGTGTTAGGAAACCTATGTGAGAATATAAAATCAGCAGTTTCTGCATGCTTGTGTGATGAATACAGAAAGTGATCTCTTATACCTGCGGAATTAAGGCTTCAAATGTCTTGGTGTTCAGACGATATGGAGAGGCTCTGGGAATCTGGAAGGATAAACGTTTGTTTCATTTTCAGGGACTGTTGATCATTTATTTGTCCATTCATTTATTACACTATTAAGGGATTATTAATGTGCACTGGGAGAACAGTATAAAGTTATCAGTCTTCTTTATCAGTCTTCTAACTAAACAGCCTGGTCTTGTAAGGTAACCACATGCACACCTTTCCCTCAGTGATGGCAAGGAGTGGTTTAAACTCACCATGTCATCTGTGATTCTGAGTGTGAGTGCTCCTGCATTTTTCTACACAAAGCCTGCTGAGTTGGCAGTGAAGGCAGAGATGCCCATATACAGCATGTTGCTTTCATCAGGTGGCAGTGAAAATGGTGTCGGGGCAAAAGCGGGTTTCTTGTGCACTCCAATGTTGTAAAACTCCCCCTATATAGAGAGCAATGCAGAGATTAACTTATTCTTTTACAGCTCCTGGGTCTTGATTCTTCGTTCAGATTAAACTGTTTTATCAGTGTAACCTTTGTGTAACCTTTTTTTCCTACAAAAGCCCAACAGTGCTTTCTGGATACACTTAGGCACAGTTTTGCAAGTGCTCCTGTTATTCCCTGTTAATTCAGATCTTTGGCTCAGAAAGGCTTTCTTATGATCATTATGGTCATTATTCTTATGCTTTGACAACTTGTGCCTTTTTTAACTTGTGCCTGAAAACCCCTTTACCTATGCCAATGATAAAACACTGATGAACTCCTGCAAACAAGTTGTAGTTTATTAATTAGTGCATTAATCTTAGTTTGGGATCTTTAATGACCATCTTAATCTGTGTATATTATTTGATTGTTGGTTCTTTCCTAGCTGAATGTAACTTCCTCTCACAGTAGTGTACAACTTCCAAGCTTATCAAAGGATAGTGTTGTAGTCAGGACCATTAAAAAATCATTCAAGCAAAGACCAAGATTTTGTAGTGTTTGAATCTGAGACAAGAATGAGACTTATTTAACAATGATTTTACTTTAATTATACCACTCACTGATAATGTATTGTAAATTGTCATTGTCATAAATAATTGTCATTATAAAGGCAGCTGAATATAAACAAATATAAAGCAAAAAGGTTCATATGGTCATTTTTATTATTAAATTAAAACATAGTAATACTTAAATAATTGCTATCTGCCCTTGGGTCAATCATGGAAAGGATTAATTAGATGTGTTCTGTAATGTGTTAAATCCTCTCGATAAATGCATAGCTTTAGCTATATCATAAAACATATGATGAGTCCTTTTCTCATTACTTGTGTACAACAAAAGTTTGTGTGACAAGCAGCAACATGTATATTTGCCAATTTATGAAAACGGGAGTATGCGCAGTGGGAGAGTAAATATCTTTTAAAATGACTCTCAATTAATGGCAATGCATTTACAATAAGTCTCTTGCCACAATAACAACACTGTCTGGATTTGCCATCAGCTGGTTGATTGCAGCATCGTGCAGCCTGCAGCCTAGCATTTGTTTGCAGGGGAACATACACTGCCATAATTATTACCATAATGAATTTTTTAAGGAGAAAGAATAGTCTGTACATTAATGTTAAAAATTCCAGATCCAGATAGCAGTGTTTATGTATGTCAGTGGCTGTGCACCAGTACTTGTGAATGTACACACACAAACCTCACCCTTTGGGTCTTCCCCAAGTCCCCTGTCCTGTTCACACTACTAGCTAAGAGCAACCAGCTAACTTGATAGCAGTGTGACTCAATAATAATAATAATAATAATAATAGTAATAATAATAATAATAATAATATGGCGCTTCCATGCACATCAGCAAGCAAATAGGAACACTAGCACTTGCATGAAATTAAGCATATTAGCATTTCAGAAGGCAGATTATTTAGCCTACTAAAATAGCAGGTGTGGCAGCAAATGTCTGTTCAAAACACTATGTCACAGGTATGAGTATCATGTATTTGATATAGTATGATTGTTCATGTTTGTAAATTTAAAGCTTACAAATGCTGTATTTACAGTGTATTGCAGGTTATTAAAATGTGGCAGTAATTATTAGGATATAGAGAATTGTAGTGTTTAAACAAATCATTATGTCAGAAGTATGTTTAGGGGAGAATACACCCTGACCCACCCAGAGTTAACACACACTTACCTTACATTATTGATCATAAACTTGAATAGCTACAATACTGTCTGCTAATCATGCAGTTTGAAGTTTGCAAAGTGTGTACCCAGACAAAATCTGTGTTAAAACTTTCCTTTAACACTGAGTCATACATGAGTCAGACATGATTCTGAATAAATGAATGAATGAAAAAATGAAAAGCCTTATTTCATTTCAAACTGCACTTCAGGAACACTGAGCTCAAGTTCTAAGGAAACTTCCCTGCATATTTTCAGGGGTTTTCTGCCTCACCATGCCTGAATCACCTCATAAGGAGCTTGATAATGAGGAGACAGGGTGACTGAGGCAGTGAACACTCCTCACTGAGCATACTGGCTTCCAAGAGCTGGAGCTGGGAAGACCTATAGGTCTGTGACACACACTCCCACCCAGTCCTGATACTAAGAAGGTGGAACCTACAGGCTAATATGCAGCTGCCTGTGCATCAATAGGCGTCTGGGGTGTCCATCACTCAGGGAGGCGTGGCTGAAGGCGTGGCCTTGCAGACTCTGAGAGCTGGCTGAGGTAATCTCTAAAGGAGAGAGTAGTCACCAATAATCATGGAAATGTAGCCATAACTGTACGGTATATTTCACAGCCATGTATATTACATATCACAGACCAGGCTTACCAGAATAAATATTCCACACATACAGCTCATATATATCTCTCTGTGTGTGTGTGTGTGTGTGTGTGTGTGTGTGTGTGTGTAAAAACATGCTCCTGTTTTAGTCTCAACACAGACAGATATACATGTAGGAGTAGCAAACTGAAGTAAGAGCTCACCTTCACCAGTACATAGTCTCCAGCTTTAACAGTGACAGGGTTGGTATCCGTGGGATAAGAAAGCAAATCCTTTCTTGGAAAAATAACCTTCACATTCCCATCATTCCGACCACAAAGATCTTGAGATGACTTCTTACTTTCCTGCAGAAAACAGACTCAGTCAAGCAAAAACAGCAGATAACATTTGTACAATATAAAAGGCTTGACTAAGCACTGTAGCAGACAGAAATTCTCTCCTGCTCTTACATTGCCTCCAGATACCATGCCACAACGTCTCACTAGTGTTATCCAAACCAAGGGTGGTTATTCCCACTGTTATGTAGATGGTCATAAAATTCTGTTATCAGTGTGTATATCGGTAGATCCAATCTCAGCATGACTGGTAGCGCATATTAACACACAAGTGGCAAACACCTTGTGGTAGTTTTCTGTGCATTCGCCAGGCATGTCCTCAAAAGAAGGACACTAACAAGAATCAAAATTAACTAAGACCCCAATCTTCAAACAGTTATTGATGGCAGGTAATACACTAAAGACCACAAGCACAGGGAAACCAGTCATTGGGATTTCCCGGTACCAAAGATGTGAACTGCTCTCAACACTTCAAAAATAACAAAAAGCTCAAAGCATCCAAAACAGACACAATGCTATGCCTAACCAGGGAAGGGTTTCAAATGAAAGGGCCACAGAAACCCATGCGGCAATCGCAAACTAACACCACAAACGGGAAAGTGACCATACAACTCAAATAGACTAAAATAGACCAAACAATGCCCTAAATACATAAACACATAAACTCTATTTGCCCTCCAGAAAAGAACAAAGCCAAAACCAAAATGAAATGCCAAAAGGTGCTAGGGCTGAGCTGATAGACAATGCCATTGTTCATCATCGTTGTCAGACAGACCTCATGATGTTGATCCAGCAGGTCTAAATAAGATAAGGGAGGAGAATTTACTGCAACTATTTATTTTCTTGCAGAAATCTAGTTAAATCGATATGCAAAACATGATGACCAAGACACACAGATGCAGCAATCCCAAATTATTAACAGCAGAAGTGCTCCAAACACAGTTGTAACACAGCATGGCTTCAACCCACTGCAGTACTCACTCCCTCCACTAGGACAAGCTGTTTGCTGTCGATGAAACTGGTGTTGACCTTAGCCGCATCTTCTCGGAATGTAAAGATAAGCTCCTCCAGGCGACAGCTTCTTCACCTCAGCTGGGATATCGTCCCCGAGACGGTGGTATGCCTGAGTTTTCTGTGGGTGTGGTACACACATCTTCATGTCAGAAGGTAAAGCCCAACTGGCAGCCACAAGACCCTTTCAATTCTCCAAATGATAATAGACAATGGTGAATTTCTTGATAGAACCATCACATGAACCAGGGAGAATGTCTGTTTTTTGATAGTGTTAAACACAATGACAAAATAGGATCTCACCTTCCTCATGCTGTAGGCAAACAGGAAGGCTACATTATAGCCCACTTCCCTGATCAAAGAGACCGACTGCTGGTGGTCCTCCTCTGTTTCCCCACAGAAGCCTGTGATGAAGTCACTGCTCAGACTGACCCCTGTAAAAAGAAATTATACATAGATATTTATTCACACAAGACCTATTATAGCTACAATAATTTTATAATTACATACTGAATGTTTGGTAATGATAGGACACCTGGTATTATCTTTCGAATGTTTTCCACAAGCTCAAGGTAGGCTTCCCTAGTATACCTATGAAAACATCCCAGAGCATGATGACTTAAAGTGAGAACTAAGTTTTAACACATGAGACATCAAGAGATTTGAGATAAGCAGGCTAATCTCTACTGTGCTTGTGGTGAGTGCTGTCGTTCTAGGAGCGTTTCTCACCCACGCCTCATGGTCTGTAAGACTCTGCTGCTGCCGCTCTGAGCTGGCAAGTGGATCTGCTTACAGATGTTCCTCCGCTCTTGGATTAGCTATAACACCTTCAGGAAACATACTCACCCACCCCAGCACAGGTCAAACGAAAACAGCACAAATTGACTATGGCAGTCAAACCTTATTTCACATATCTGATAAGCATAAGGCTTTTTCAATCTGATAATCTATTAATGATCTCTTCTACTGCTCACATCCAAATTTGCGAATCCTAAATTATTATCCAATCTGCTGCTTAAAATGGCCTATGAGCAATATCTGCACATGAATTCAGACTATAAGAAACTGTTCCAACTAAATACTTAAACTCTTTGAACATCCACTACACCACACAAGCCATAAACAGTCAGGGCCGGATTACCAATAGATTACCAGAGCAGGCAGTGACCTGTAGGCCCCACACCTTTTAGGGGCCATGCAACAAGGAATTAAAAAAAACAAACATATTAGGAGATAATTTGCAAGGGAGGCCCCAAGATTATGACTGCCTAGGGGCCTCCACAGGGTTTAATCTGCCACTGTAGGCAGTGTACATGTACATGCCCCTAAATGTAATTGGTAACATATTCCATTACATTACTCAAACGAGGAACATACTTTAAAAACTTTGGAATACGTCAACATTGTCCAAGACTATTTCAAATATAACTCACTTTAATTACATTTAAATTACATTTAACAGCATGTATTCTGTGTTCTGTATTTTGTCACCTGCAATGAAATACATTTTAAAAGTACCTTCCCCACACTAGTCATGGGTATCCCAACCAAAAACCACATGCTCACATCCATGACTCTGGGGTTTCTACCTCATCAGGAAAGTCTTTAGGATGTGGCCAGGTGAAGCGAATCCTTGTCAGGGTTTACGAGGGAGACGTGGTGTAGCAGGTCAGAGAATCGTAGGCCTCCTTGCTCATCACGGGAACACGGTGCTGAAACCACGGCTGAGGTGCGAACCAAGCTCCGAGTTGCTGGCCCCGTCCCCAGACACGTCTCTGTAGCTGTTCACGTTTTGACCCAGCAGGGTCACTTCCTTCACCCCCTATGGCCATGATCATTTCATATACTTAGTGTTCACATCTGGCCAAGTTTCACACACAGAAACTAGTAAAGCCAGACTGCACACATAGTCGCTGAAGGGAAGAAACCTGGTCAGACAGCATGCGCACTTCTTCAAGTATGGAGGACACAGGTCTGCTCCTATCCTTCCCCCAGGTAAACGGCACAATGCAGTAGCTGCACATGTTGTCACAGCCCCGCGTGATAGACCTACAGCAGTCAAAGAGGGACAAAATATACTGGATAATCCCACTGTAAAACAAGGTGCCACCAACAAGGCTTGCAGTACACAAGGTCTGTACTGTCAACAGCGTGAAAGGACTTTAAAAGTATCGACCCCCTGATATCAAACCATTGTTTGAAGTGCTACATCTAAAAGCATGAAGGAGCTGAAGATGAGCCACCACGGTGTTTGAAGTTTTATATCCCTTCATAAGTGTAGGAGGGTCAGTCATGTATAAATATTTAACCAAAAAATGCAGATTGACAAGTGTTCAGTAAAATGATAATAATAAACAACTGAACTATGAGCATTTGCTGTTTTTGGCTTTATTGTAGATGCAAGTCCCATGTTTCATCCAATATGGTAGCAAATGCCTTTAAATTATAGCTGACTTTTCTGTATTTTAATCTAACAGTTGCTGTTCAGATTAAATTCAGTGTATTAGAGTTGAATATGAAAACACCAAAAACTGTCTATACATGTTAACTTAAAAATTGAACTGTACATGTGAGACTGTTATTTTACTCTTTACCATCTTTACAAAATCACACAGTGCAAAGTTAATTTAAGAGTTAGTGTTTAGTAGGAACTCCTCCCTTATAAATCAGCCAGATATTATTATGGCACTCACACAAAGGCACTGTGTCCTGAATGGTGAATGGGCATGACATCAGCATATGCCTCTTCCAGGGAGAGCAGGACATTGCTGGTCCTCTGACCCCCATGGGCCAGTGCAAGGAGTCGGAGAAGATCTCTGTAGGCATCTGGCCCTGCTACAACATCCACCACCCTCTCCTTCTCCAGCAACTCAGTCTTCAGTCTCTCTGCCAAGCAACCTACAAGAGAGCAAGCACACATATGCGTATACGGGCACGTGAACCCACACACAAACATACATGCGCACATACGAACATTTCAGACTGAGAGATACATTTGAACGTGAATGAAGAACTATGGTGAAGTGAGAAGTTACCCAGGACTCCTATCTTTAATGGAGTGCTGCTCTTTAGACACTTCTTTTTCAGAACTGCTGGATGTTTGAGTCTGTTCCAGATGGTCTGCTCTGCCTTTTCCCTGTCACAATGATTTTTATTTTTTCCAACAGAAAATAGCATTACATCCAAGCAAAAAATGTCACTGAAGTCAAGGACTGCTGTCAAGTTGCACAAGATTGGCAACGTATAGATTCACTGTGTAAAATACAAACAGAAATAGGCTTTTCCTACCTTATGGAGCATGTGACAAGAAGCACCACATCTGCCTGTATAAAAAAAAAAAAAATTAGGAAAGATGAGAATGAAAGCTTTCAAATAAAGGAAGCGCTGTGTTTATCAAGGGTCAAAGGTCAAGGCATTGACACTTACCTCTGATAGTTCGTGGGTCCGAACATATCCACCCTTCTGAAGAATGGACCACGCAATTTCAGTGTCGTTGACGTTCATCTGACAGCCGTATGTTTCGAAATACACTGCAAGATGTAAACACCAAAATAAAATTGGCAACGACTACCGGCATACTGACACATGGGAATTAAAATCCTAAAGCCTCAACTATCATGGCAACAAATGCAGTTACATACCTTTCCGTAGCTGCGCCAGACCACTTTCTTCAGGAAGATACGATTCCTCATGTTCCTGTTGCGTCTCAGTTGAACTTTTGCCTGAAGAACTCTTAATGACGACAGCTTGGTCTTAAATGTGCTCACTCTCGTCTCATCAGTCTCATTAGTAGGAGTGCTAGATAGAGACACTGAGCAATAACCTCTGCATTTGTCGGCGAGTCGAGATAAACACTTTTGAACAGAAAACACTAGAAGTCTAAGCCTGCGGGCAGACATCATGTCTAAACGGGAGATTCGGCTACAAAGCCATGAACAAGACAAGAAACTCAATTTAACTTTAAAAGTAACGTTAGCTAAGGCTAAGTGCTAACTTAGCAATGGTGCTGTGGTTTGCGCAGAACAATTTTATATACAAAAGTATATTATCAGCGAGCTAACAAATCTGTACAAGCAGCCAATAAATATAAAAATATCTGTAGCTTAGTTAGGTAACCTAATAATTCAGCTGTAACATACACTCACGTATGACCCCACACGGTTAACATTGACATGCAGTTTTGTAATTTTCAAAATAACGGTTTCATTAAAACGTAACAGTGATACTCGTGTTTCAGTTCTAAGACAAGTAAACGGTGTAACTTGGGAGGGAGAGCAATCGCAAAAATATCGATTTACGTTTTTTAATTCATATTTTTGTAATTAATATTTTTTAATTAATATTTTTTTTAATTAATAGTTTTGTGAAATCTTATATTTAACATAAACGGCTACTTTTATTTTGCAAGTGTTTACTTGTTAGTCATAAGTAGTGTTTTGTGAGATGATTGTTCGTTTTCACACATGGCTCTCTGTCCCTCACCTACTCTGATCTAATGACGAATGCGTAATTTATTTTATAAGTGGACTTCACACTTCGTTCTGTTACCTAAGGGTCAGTACAACATACTCGTTTAAGTGTGCTGATACAAAGATTGTGAAACAATTAATGTTTTTAATTAACTGATTAAAGTTTTACTCTGAATGAACACATTTTACGAATATATAGGAATGTTAACCTTATTACATTGTCTTTGATGAGGAAATGGGTATTTTGGATGTTTTAACCTTTTAAACATGTTTTAACCTTTTAAACTTTTAAATATTACCGTAAGGTTGTAAATACGTTCATTAATATTTTAGGTATTTTGATTATTCATTTTGCAATTTTGATTAAAAATAAATAAATAAATAAAATTAAAAATCAAGTTATTTAAACATGTCCAAGAATTGCTGTCCACTCTCTCATCTTTGGATAACCATCTTGGTAAAAATGCGACCTTTGACATCAGTGACCTCACAACTTTAAAAAAGGTCTATCTTCATTCGCCTAAAGGCATAAACTGCATGCTCCTATAGTATGTCAGTTCATTTGAATTTCTCACTTTGTCCCCATACTCAGATGAGTTAAAGCTAAAAATGTCCACCCCATTGTGATGAAATATTGAGTTAATAAACATTATTTTAGAATATCAAAATATATGTTTGAAATGCTAACTTTAGCTAAAATTGTCCACCTGCTGACATGACAGTTGCACAATACAGTGAACATATACTTGCATATACCTTCTTTGCTGTTTTCTTGTTGTTTTGTTTTAAGTAATATTTCCTAATAACTATTAAACTATTGATGTTCAGCTACGACAGGAGCTGAAGTAGCAAAGAGGAAAAGGTCCAGGTGAGATGCAGACCCTTGGAGGAAAGAGACAATTACCTGTGAAATTAGAGAGAGAGAAAGCGCTGTAGAAAAGGTGAGGAGATTTTAACAAAAAAGGGAATTCATGACTGAAAAAGAAAGGTATGCCAAAAAAAAACCCCAAAACAAAACAGTCGAGAAAGGAATAGTTGCCATGACAACTAAACATTCTTGAAGAGCTATAAACTGTGTTATCAAGGTGTATTTTAAATGTTCATAACTTTGCTTTTAATGGCTTTAAACGTTATATATAGCTTAGAAGTATGTAGAGGTTGGAGGAATATGTGTGGCTATATTTGGGCTATTTCTTCTGTTTGGGTATGAGTGGTTTGTAGCATTTAGCATTGGACATTGAGAGTGCTGAAAAGTCTAAATGTGTCTGTGAAAGCTTTAGAAGTATAAAGTGATTGATTTTTAAATTAGTAATGAAAATGCTGAGGTAATAAAATGATATTGTAAGCAGAAAAGTATGGATGGTCCCGAATAAACTGGTTTCATGCAGGAAAGACCAGTGTAGGCTTCAGCATAAATCTTCAGGAGGCCTCTTTGAAAAAGCCTCTAGGGGATTCCGTTGAAGGGAGAGCCTTGGTTCAAGGATGGGACATCCCGGCCAAGCACTGGAAGAAACAATATGGAGATCACCAAAAGAAACAATATGGGCATCCGGTGATATAGAATAGGATCGTCTTTTAAAAAAATAGAAGTAGTTCAGGTTGAACATAATAGTACCAAGAACTTGTTGGTGTAACTATTAAATATCAATTAGCATATATTGAATAATGTATGGTTTGAACATAATAGTGGAAACCTGGACAAGTATTATGAAAAAATAAAAATGGTTATGCAAGTGTCCTTGAAGCGTTTGGTTACTATCTGATGGATTAAAATAGGTTTGTTGGTAGCAAAGACATCACTAAAGTGTACAGAGCAAAGGTACTCCAGGACCAGGATGGGTAAGTAGCAGCTTGATCAATGGACTCTTCTGTGAGACGTAACAGGGCGTCGGTCTTAAATGTAATGTTAGATCAAGTGAAAAACTTTAGTGGATTGAAATACAGATAAATAAATCCAACAAAAGTGCACCTGCATCATTGGTAAAAAGTTGTTCTGCTAGTTCTCTGATTTTGTTCCAGTAATCTAATGTTTCCTGTGGACTAGGTGGTTCAAGATTATATTGGTGTTTGATTTATTTCTGTGATCTTTTTAACCATAGTCTGCTTGTTTATACTGTCTACCAAATATTGAGTAGTGAAACACTGACACAATCCCTTTTGGCGTCAGACATTTGTAATAATTTCAATAATCTACACTTGTAAATCAAGAGGGCAGCACCATTTTAAAGTCTAGATTCCTTTCTCTGTATCACTTTCTGGAATTTTTCCGTCTGTGTTTTTATTAAAGTTAAAAATGGAAAGGGTATTAAAACTCCCTTTCACTGACATCTCTTCCACTGAACTTGTAGAGAAAGTGATGATATGAAGATGATTATGTTTATCGCTTTCACTCAGAGATCATTGTCTGAGGTTCATGTTGTACAGTTCACGATGCCCCGGGTTGCAATCAGGAGGTTTGACAGTGATGTGCCACAGTTGTCTGTGGTGTTCTATATGATCATCACAGAACATCACACATAACTGGTCAAATTGTATCTCGAGTAGTATATTTGTGTATTATACTATATATTAGCAGCATATCTTTATGATGCAATTAAAAACATTCCCCATCCCCCTGAATACCAATCATATTACATATCTGGGTACTAAATTCTCTTCCCAGTTGTCTGTTATTCAAAATAAATAGTCATCCAATTATTAAAACAATAAGCGACAAACTTCATTGATGGACAAATTTGCCCCTTATGCTCTTCGGACAAACTGCAATAATTAAAATGAGAATATTACCTAAACGAAATTGTTTGTTTTCAATTATTCCAGTGCCACCAACCTGTCTAAAATCTTTGGACAACATCATAACTTGATTCTACTGGAAAAATAAATCACATAGAATCAAACTCACAACATTACAGAACTGTAGTTGATTATTGCAAATCAACTACAATATGGAATAAAATGGATAAAACCTAGTATATCAGACAGAATATGGATAGACATAGAGCAAACATTATGCAAAGATCTAAAAGTCAGACTTACCATTTATCAGTCAAATCAATTAAAGAACATTCATGATCAACAATTTGTGGGTGGCCATGATACTAACAGCTTGGTGGAAATTCCACAAGATATCAAACTCCACACTAACATAAACATAACACTGCTTTCATGTCACTTCCACAAGTAGCCCAAACATAAGATATAGAAAGCAGGTAAGAGCAACTATCAGTTCAGAGACATTAAACTCACGTGCATCCATATCAGTATTATAAACATTCCTAATACAAAAAAACTATCACATAAGATATACAAAATAATAATGAAATCAAATCGCATAATTACTCTCCAATCGAGACAATGGGAGGAAGATTTATTACTAACCCCCGACGCCACAGTCTGGATTAAAATGTATAATAATAATTACCACATGACAGCAACACTAACCTACAATGCATTCAGTACAAAATAATACATAGATTACATTATACTACACATTGGATGTTTAAAATTGGTTTCACAAGCTCAGCAATCTGTACATACTTTACTCCAAACACAGCTGACGATTACATTCACATCGTGTGGCAGAGCACACCTATCAAGTAATTTTGGAAATAGGTCATCACACACATGTCCCATGATTTAAATAACCCTATCCATCCAACACCATCTTTATGTCTCCTAGGAGACATGTCATCAACCAATGTGTCAATAGGAAAAAAACAGGATAATATATATATATAACATTATTAATTGCAAATACAAACATACTCATGAATTGGAAAACAAAAAATAATATTAGTGTCACCGAATGGAAAAATCTATTGATAGACTACATATCAATGGAAAAAAAATCTCAGAATGAATCAATAAGAACCAATAACCTAGACTGGACTCCTTTGATAAAAAGTTTACAGAGCTAATCCATAAATGATAAATATCCCAATCTAGTACGTGTACATATACAGTGCACTCGCACATAGCCTCTCTCTCTCTCTCACACACACACACACAGGCAGACGCACACAAGCAGTCACACACGAACACACACACACACACACACACACACACACACACACACACACACACACACACACACACACACACACACACACATTCCCGTAATGGTGCAGGTGGCTAATACTTAAAATACTCTATCTGCATTTCCCGTTTGTCTGTTTCGTCTCTGTTCGTCTTATTTTTCCTCTCTCCCCTATTCCCGTTTCCCCCACGTTATTTATGTCTGTTCATACGTTTTATACACCCGATATAGTTGGACACAGTGAGAAGTTAGAAATAAATAATGAATAAATAATAAAGTTCTAAAGGTCCTCCGATGGGCGGAAATCAATTGATATATTTATTTCTCCAGATTTCTAACTCGGAGAGAAAAAGACGTCCTTTTACAAATCGCACCTCGTTGTGGAACTCTACTAAGGTTTACAATCCAGGCGATGATTTTTAACCTCAAAGAACATAGGCCTGCTCCAAGGCAAACTGATTTCATCCCATTAATTAACTTTAATGCGATGTTTTTTGCCGAGCATTAGGCTAAAGAAAATGAATGTTGCTGCGTTTATCAAACTAAAAGTATTTATTCTGAGCCATGCGGTAAATGATTCAGTGTGAGCAGCATATGGACGATTTTTGGAAAATGCTGTGACTAGGTAATATTTTGAAATATAAGGCGTTGTTAAAGCCTCTCATTCACGCTATTAACGTTATAAGTTAAAATAATTGAATAATTCATAAATAAATAAATAGCGTTTGTATAATATTTAAAAATAAACATTTACGTAAAAGCACTCTTACGTAACAACCAAGTTGTCATGTATTTGAATCTAAAGCTAAAGTGTTGCTTTGATCGCTTTGGTCGGTCGACACTTGCCTGGCTCTGTTGAATTGCTGTTTCAAACTGTTTTATAATTCGTGCAGTTAGATCATTTGGTTAAATCATTTACGATTTTATTTTATTCATTTACTACTTTCGACTACGATTTCCAGAAAGGTTGACCGACGATCCTCACGAAAATGAATCCAAGTACTCCAAGTTCGCCGATGACTTCGTTGTACGTGGGTGACCTCCATCCAGACGTTACCGAGGCCATGCTATACGAGAAATTCAGTCCTGCTGGCGCAATAGTCTCCGTACGGATTTGCAGGGACGCGATGACCCTCCGCTCACTTGGATACGCATACGTGAACTTTCAGCAGCAGGCAGATGCTGAGCGTGCTTTGGACACTATGAACTTTAACATCATCAAAGGCAGACCTGTGCGAATTATGTGGTCCCAGAGAGACCCCTCTCTGAGGAAGAGTGGAGTTGGCAACATCTTCATCAAGAACCTTGACAAGTCTATTGACAGCGAAGCTCTTTACGACACATTCTCTGCCTTTGGGAACATCCTTTCCAGCAAGGTGGTGTGTGACGAGAATGGCTCTAAGGGCTACGGCTTTGTGCACTTTGAGACCCGTGAGGCTGCGGAGAGAGCAATTGAGAGACTTAATGGCATGTTGCTCAATGACCGCAAAGTGTTCATTGGCCACTTCAAGTCTCGCAAGGAGCGAGAGGCTGAGATGGGGGCCAGGGCCAAAAAGTTCACCAATGTGTACGTCAAGAACTTTGGAGAGGACATGGACGACGACAAGCTGAAGGAGATCTTCAGCAAGTTTGGCCAAACGCTGAGCACTCGCGTCATGACCGACGAGAGCGGCAAGTCCAAGGGCTTTGGCTTTGTGAACTTCGAGAGGCACGAGGATGCCCAGAGGGCTGTGGATGAGATAAATGGGAAGGAGCTGAATGGGAAGAAGGTGTATGTGGGTTATGCCCAGAAGAAAGGCGAGAGGCAGACAGGGCTGAAACGAAAGTTTGAGCAGATGAAGCAGGACGGTATGACTCGCTACCAGGGAGACAACCTGTACGTCAAGAACCTAGACGACGGTCTGGACGACGCGCGTCTACGTAAGGAGTTCTCTCCGTTCGGGACCATCACAAGTGCCAAGGTGATGATGGAGGGCGGCCGCTCCAAAGGGTTCGGCTTCGTGTGTTTCTCCTCGCCGGAGGAGGCCGCCACGGCCATGACGGAGATGAATGGGCGCGTTGTAGGCACCAAGCCGCTGTACGTGGCTCTGGCGCAGCGCAAGGAGGAGCGGCAGGCCCACCTCTCCAACAAGTACATGAAGCGCACGGCCAGCGTGAGTGCCTTGCCCAACCTCGTGCTCAACCCCTACCAGCCTGCCCCGCCCTCCGGCTACAACATGGAAGCCATTCCACAAGCTCAGAACTGGCCTGCCTACTGCGCAAGCAGCCAGCTGGCACAACTCCTCCCCAGCCCTTGCTGGGCCATGCAGTGCGTCCACCCACAGCAAGTCCAGGATATGCCGAGTGCCATCGGTCCAGCCGCATCCTGCCCGCAGGCCTTCAGCGCCATCCGACCAACCACCGCCTGCCAGGTCCCACGCACGATGGCCTATCAGACCATGGCATCTGAGGCTCCGGGGACAGGGATGGCCAGCGCGGAAGCTGCCAACAAGGCGTCGCTGGTGAGAGCAGTACCACAGTACAAAACCACCTCAGGCGTTCACAGCCCACAGCAACACCTGGGCACACAGCCCTTAGATATAAATGTCGAACTTACCATTTATCAGTCAAATCAATTATAAAACATTTATGTTTCTCAACCCACAGCAGCACCTGGGGGCAGAGCTCCAGGTGCCCGTGCAGCTGGCTGCGGTCCATGTGCAGGGTCAGGAACCTCTCAGTGCCTCCATGCTGGCTGCTGCACCTCCACAGGAGCAGAAGCAGATACTGGGTGAGCGTCTGTTTCCCCTGATCCAGAACATGCAGCCCACCCTTGCAGGGAAGATCACGGGTCTGTTCCTGGAACTGGACAACTCGGAGCTACTGCATATGCTGGAGTCTCCTGAGTCTCTGCACCCTAAGGTGGATGAGGCAGTCGCTGTGCTCCAGGACCAGTGCGCGCAGGAAGCCGCTCAAAAACTTTAACCAGTGCTGCGCTTCTGGCTGTCTAATGGAAGAATAAGCAGTAAAAAAAATTAACATTTTAACTGAAAAAAATAAACATTGAAACTGAAATGCATTGAACATTGAAATATTTTTGCCATGTCTGTAGACATCAAGCCTGTAAGGGTTGGCACCAGGCCGAGGCCCCCTCGACCAGAGGGAGGCGTCGAGTCAACCACGCCACTGATCAGGATCAACACCCAACAGCTGGGCTAGACCTTATATAAGCCCAGTGACCCAATCATTCAGTGCTGGGTTTTTGATAAAGTTTTGAGCCAAGCTCCTAGCCGGTAACTCTGGGTATTGAGGTCTGTGAGCCCTTGTGCTATGCCTCTTTTCTGTTCTGCGAGGGTGTCAGTGTTTTTACACGTCCCCTCCCTTCTCCAGTTTTCCCCTCTCGAGTCTGTCTCTCTCCTGAGGCTTCCCTTAGCCATTCAAGTTTCTCCCCGTTTTCTGGTTTTGTTTGGGAGCTTTTAGTTCGAGTTTTCCCCAGTGCATCGGGGTTGCCATTTCTTTCCGTGGCGTTCTTTGTTCTCCCCTTTTCCACGCTCACCGAGGTGTTTCGTTTTTTCCTCTTGTTTTGCTTGATCCAAGCTCTAACTGTTCTGCACATGAGCCCACCATTGTTAGAGTGTGGCTGCTTACCCAGTAAGCTATTGGTGTCCTCACCTAGCTGACCTGGATTCAAAACCACCTTACAAAGTCCAGGCCTTGGTTATTCTAAGCTTAAAATGAAAACGACAGAAAAAGGTAAAATCATTTCAAGTTTGGTTTATTTGTCGCATACATAGTCATACACAGTATAACTCACAGTGAAATGGTTGAGTGCTCTGTCCAATCTGAGGAAAAAGAAAAACAGGGGTGCATAGAGAAATATATTCTATATATATACAAAAATATATTAATAGTGCATGTACAATATATATATATATATATATATATATATATATATATATATATATATATATATATATAATGTTTATATGTACAATGTATATATGGATATTTATATATGTATGTACAGAATGTACAGTCCCATCTTGCAATTGACATATTTACAGTTATATGTTACATGGTGGTAATTGAACATATTACAGTTATATTGAACATATTACAGTTATTTCTATTACATATTACAGATTTTGACATGAACAGCTGATCATTTTTTTGTTTTTATTCCTCTTAAAGTTTGAATGTTCAGATTGTCAGTTCTTACAGGTCATAGCTGATCATTAGATAAGTGTATTGGGTTGCATTAATATAAATGTAAAGATCAAAAAAACAAAACCCCACAGTGTAGCTTAAAATAGAGAATAATTCTGTAATATTCCTTTATGTACAACACAATTTCTAATCACCTTATTAACAAACCAGTAAAGACAGGACGAGAAGCAAAGGTCACTTACACGTATTAAATCTTGAAGCAAACAAACTGCAGCTGCAAGTGCCACACTGCCATCCAGTTCCACTCTCTGGTCTGGCGACGGTCATATTACAGGAGCAACGAGAGGCTGCCAACAGTTTCTTTTAGCTTGTCTACTGAGACGGTGAAACTGGCCAACCAGGTGAAAAGCATTGTGAAGGAGAAACGACTTCGACTGCCGACGTGGGAAAGTAGCAGTCAGAGCAGGTCTATTGGAGCAGTGCGATGGACTCTGCCCAACAATGGGCTGCAAGCCCACATCTCTGCACATAGCAACAGTATGTGGTTCCTAGGTGCCCAGTCGGCTAGTTTTAAAGTTCAATTCAAATATTAAATAAAAATGCAGACTTCAGAATTGGTTAAAGAGCATAACTGTGCACGTACTTTATTGTAGGTTAACATTAACACGCATTATTGAGGCACCCTCTGGAGAATGTCTAAAAATCAGAGAACCCACATTTTCATACATTTTTCAGTAGTGGTTATGTATTCACCCCACATTCCTTTACATATTTGCGTTTGTCTTCACGTCCATTGCATCCAAACCATACATTTGTCAATATATGCAAAGTAATATAAAACACCCACACCAGTTGGAACCTCTTAACACCACATTCCAAGAGATTTCTCTTGACCTTATCCTAAAGAGATGGTCCTGAGCCTGATGGAAATAATATCTCATACTTGTAAGTGTGCTGGAGCCTATCCACCATCCTTTGCAGAAGCCTGCAGAGGCCTTTACAGAGGCCTCTGCCCTGTACACAAATCATTCTGAAAGGACACATACCATTCTGTGATTATGTTATTAATATGTCTAATTCAATGTTAAACCTCTGTTCTCTTTTTATTACCTCAAGCACCAGACCTGAGGAATTTGCATGGTCTCAAGGAGTGCGTGAAGTTTATCGCTCAGTGGAAACAAGAGGTGGAGCGTGTCTGTAAGCCTGACGAGGGCGCTGCAGCTGCATCCAGTAGCAGTAATGACTGCGGTGGAACCGTACACCCCCACACTGTTGCCAGCACATTTTTCAGTGGGCCAGCCGTCTCAAAGCTGTTGATACATTGTTCAGTCCACGTGAAGGGCAGCAGGAGAGAGGAAGTGAAGAGAGGACCTAGGCAGTGAAGGAGACCAAGCAGAGAAACACTGAATGGGCTAAAGAACTCCAGACAGTCTCAGAGCGGTGCGGCATGATGAGGGCAGAGTTGGCACAGAATTTCAGGCAGCTGGAGCTTAAGAAGAAGCTGGAACCCATGCTGCCTGTCCTGGACTTCATCGCATGGTCTCTACTCAAACATAACCAGGATGTAGTTTCACAGCTTTGGGTCCTCAGTAAACAGCGATCCTGGAGAACTTCAAAATCCATTCCAAATTCATTGTGGAACTGGATCTGCAGTGCTGTGGATGAGGTCACATTGGACCCCATGACCAAACATGCGTGGCTGCTGCTGTCTGATGACTGTAAGAGGGTTCAGGAGTACCTGACTAAGATGAAAGTTCAGTTCACCTCCCAGCGCTTTGACACTTGGCCCTGTGTGCTGGGCTGGGAGGACTTCTCTTCCAGCTGTCTTTCTATAACTCACAAATCTAGACATTTATTGGAAACGTCCGGGAGAAGCTGTAACCCCTCTTTGTACTGCTAGATGGCCGCACTCTCATGACACTGCACTCATCAAAAGCAGCACCAGAGACGCACTGAGTCATATTCCCGAACGCACCTCTCAGGCCAGCTTATTTGCACATTTTGTCGTAAAACTTAAGATGTCTGTTTTATTAAATTACCAAAAACTTTTTTTCAAAATCAAAGTATTTGTAGCTACAGAAAAACATGGCTAATCACAAAAATGAGAAATAACGTCACTGATATTTGCAACATGTGTTTCTAACATGCACAGGCTCTTGAGGAGCACCTAAACCCTCACACAGGGGTGTCTGCTTGTCATAGTACTGTAAGGAAGGGCTTTGGCGAAACAGGCCACAGAAAGCAGCATATGAGAATCCACACAGGTGAAGAACCCTTTAGCTGCCCAGTATTTCAGAAGCAGTTTGTGCAGGCGGGTAATGAGCCGCATTCGTACCCATTCATATAGGATGTTGGGAGCAAAACGGTTAAAGACTTGAAAAGTATGTTAACAATCAGTTAACAATCAGATTACTGTTGTTAGGTTGTTAACAATAGAGTAATAAATGGCTAATATGCTTCTTCCCAGTTATGCCTTTGCTTGATCTATTTTGGTCTGATTTGGTGCTTGTCTGGGCAAGTGTGATAAAAAGTATTTTTTCGTTTGTTTTTCATTTAGTTCCTTTTTATATCGTGTTCTGTTCCATTTTATATGTTGTCTATTATCCCTTTAAAGTCTGTCAAATTAATCAAATGTGAAGATTTCACTCTGTTCAGATTTGATTGAAAAAGAGACCAACCACTCCCTGCATCTTTCATTTTGCATATACAGTGCATTTGCAGTTAACCGTTTCTTGTTTGTATTAATCGCGTGTGATTCTTGTGAGTGCCGTTAGTGTTCTGTGTTAAATGTTAATAAATGTACGTCCCAGACGTTGGAGTCTGTGCGTCCTGCCCCTCACCCTGCGGCACTCGGGCCACCCCTCGTTACGCTACTGTTGTAACTCAAGAGCGAAGCACCATTTTAAAGTCTGGTTTCCTTTCTCTGTCTCACTTTCTGAAATTTTTATGTCTGTGTTTTTTTAAACTTAAAAATAGAAAGGATATTAAAACTCCCTTTCACTTAATGGCCTCTCATCCAATGAGCTGTTAGAGAAAGTAATGATAGTTAGATGAATATGTTTATAGATTTCACTCCGAGAACGTTGTCTGAGGTTAATATTGTACAGTTCATGATGCCCAGGGTTGCAATCAGCATGTTTAACAGTGATGTGCCACACAGTTGTCTGTGGTGTTCTCTATGACCATCACAGAGCATCACACATAACTGGTAAAATTGTATCTCAATTAGTATATTTGTATATTATACTATTGCAGCAGCATAACTTTATGATGCAATTAAAAAACATTCCCCATCCCTCTGAATGCCAATCACATTACATATCTGGGTATTAGATTCTCTCTGCAGTTGTCAGTTATTCAAATTTAATATCATTCCAGTTTTTAAAACAATAAGTGACAAACTTCATTGATGGACAAATTTGCCCCTTATACTCTTTGGAAGAATTGCAACAATTAAAGTGATAATGCCTAAGATAAACGATTTGTTTTCAATTATTGCTATCCAGCTCCAGCAACCTGGTTTAAACCTTTGGACACCATCATAACTGGAAAAATAAATCACAAAGAATCAAACTCACAATGATACAGAACTGTAGTTGATTATTGCAAATAAACTACAATATGTAATACAATGGATTAAACCCAGTATATCAGACAGAATATGGATAGACATAGAACAAACATTATGCAGAGATATAAAAGTCAGACTTACCATCAAGCAAATCAATTAAAAACATCCATGTTTCAACTGTTTGACAGAGGCCATAACTCTAACAGCCTGGTGGAAATTCCACAAGATAACAAAGAACTATTCATTCTCGTATTTGGAACAATCAAGACTTTACCTTCAACAACAACAAAAATTATTAAACTTTACACCTTGGATAGAAAAAGGCAAACATATTCCTCATAACACTACTTTCATGTCACTTCCACAAGTATCCCAAAAGTATGATATAGTAAGCACCCAAATGACCAGCAACACTAATCTACAATGCATTCACTACAAAATAATGCATGGAGTACATTATACTACACATAAGATGTTTAAAATTGGTTTCATGGACCAGCCCCTTCATACATGAGGTCAATGGTCAAAGCCCGATCTGTACCTCGAGTACTTCGAACCTCAAGTACGGCTCGGCTTGAAATACCTTGCTTCGGGTCTCATGGACGACAAGCATCGAGACTATTTTCTGTCCTGGCTCCAAGATTGTGGAATGAACTCCCGCTTGCTGTCCGGACAGCAGAGTCCTTTGCAGTCTTCAAACCCAGACTGAAGACCCATTTATTTGCAGAATATTTAAAGGACAACTGACACTGCTCCCTTATTGACTGACCAATTTAATACTTATTGTAGGGCATTTATGCTTTTTAACAAACTCTAGCACTTATTGTTTATAGCATTTATCATTGTTTAAGACAGACCTTATGTATTTTGCACTTCTAAGTATTAGCATTTATCCCTGTATTCTACAGTATTCTTGTTCATTGGTATGTTTAATTCTAACCTACTATACTGTACTTGGACATATTCTATGAGTAAATGACAAAGCACTTTTGTAAGTCGCTCTGGATAAGAGCGTCTGCTAAATGCCGTAAATGTAAATGTAATTGTTTCACAAGCTCAGCAATCCTACTTACATACTGTCACGATACGGCCCCTGCTTCCAAACGTCTCCTTGCTTGTATGTGTGTGTGTCAGTTAGGTGAGTAAGCGACTGCAGTGTCCTGGACCTGAAGGCCTTTGAGAGGCAGGTGGAGCTGGTCCTCCATGGGGATTCTCCCTTGGGGGGGCTTTCAGAGAAGCGTCGTTGTCCTATGAGGACACTCCCTCCGTGAAGTCTCGCAGCCCCAGAACTTAAAGCGCCTACGCCTAAGCCTCGTAAAGACAAGGAGGCAACGTCACCAGTGCCCACCCCTGAAACGGACAAATCAGCTGGTGCGCTTCCGGACCTGCGGGCGACAAATCGTGAGCAGCCGCCTCCACCCAAGTCATCGAGGGAAGATCCCGCCCAGCCGGTCCAACCCAGCCGAAGATAGGAAGACTGGCTGGAGCTCCTGATGATAACTTCCCTGGACTGTTTAGTAATTCCTTATAGGAAGACTGGCTGGAGCTCCTGATGATAACTTCCCTGGACTGTTTAGTAATTCTTTATGTAGTCCTGATCACATACCTATCCTGATCACCGCACCTACCCCTGTCTCAAATATTGCCCACACCTGAGTCCTATTCCCCTCATTACCAACCCCTTTAATAAGCTTCTCCTCATCGCATACTAGTCGCGAAGTATTGCTTTCCTATACGGCGTACGAGCGTTTCCTCATCCTGTGTGGTTTCCCGGTTATTGACTCCTGCCTGCTTTCTAGACCTCGTCTCCTGCCTGACCCTCCGTCACCTCCTGAACGCCACCCCGTGTACGACCCCGGACCGACCCGACCACGCTTACCTGTCTTACTACACGTATTAGTACGGCTGCTAAAAAAAGACCTCTGCAACCGGACCTATATTTAACAGCATATCAGTAGGATAGTAGTAATACTGTAGTAATAGGTTTCTAAAAATGTATTATATGCACTATTTTTACAGCCTCTGAAAAAACATTTGAGGGTTAAGCTGAAATGTTAACACTTTCCTATTTATGTTCGCTGTATAAAATAAAATAAGTGCATGTGACTGCAGTGAACAAGGAATATGTTGTCAATATTTAGATAGATGACAGCATGTTCTTTATTTTTGCATCATATTAATTGTTAATAATTTGCTAATGATAAAAAAAGTTTCTGCGTTTTCATTACGAAATAATGTCATTTGGTCATATTTATAGTGCCTTAAGGCCATTTCAAATTTAACAGTAATGGATTTTCAGCGTAAATTTGCATTCCTGCAAAAATAAAGGTCTGTATTTTCAATGTTTAAACATATGAGCTCCGAATGGTCAAATTACGGAGCAGTAGAGTTTGTTTCCGTTCTTTTATTGGACTGGTTCATTGTCGCGAGAGCGACCGTTTAGGCGAAGTCGGTGAGTGCGCGGCCGAGCTGCTCGCGCTTGAAGATACGGTAGACTCACCGCATGCAGCACTTGTACGCTAGCAATTTAATTTCTTCAGACTGGAAATACGATAATGCTAACGTTTGTTGTCAGAAATATACTAGCTTCTCCTTTCGATCGAGGGTATATTTTTCAGTCATAGTTATAACGCCGAAAGGTGGGTTTCGTGTTAAAGCTTTTCAGTTCGTTTTTTTT
Organism: Electrophorus electricus; assembly: GCF_041902795.1. Lineage (NCBI taxonomy): Eukaryota > Metazoa > Chordata > Actinopteri > Gymnotiformes > Gymnotidae > Electrophorus > Electrophorus electricus. The sequence goes on along the minus strand of NW_027658605.1, from coordinate 2,107,526 downwards.
TCATACTGTTGTGCTGCGGTAGTTTTGTAGTATCAGTCGAGGAGGCTAAAACCCTAACGGGTTGTTTTGTTAGTTTGTTTGCCAAACAATGATTACCTGCCGTTTTTGTAGCAAAGAACTTGATGCTTTGAAGGGTTGTGTGCTGCACTGTAAAGTTCATAGAAACGAAGCCACTTGTTTTTTCAAATGTGTTAGCATTGACTGCAAGCAGACGTTTTGTACTTATGCAGCTTTTAAAGCTCATTTCTATTGTGTTCACAGTGTGCCTGCACCCTCTGTTACTGCTAGAGCCGTTGTTACAGATTTGAAATGTGCAATTTCGCTGTGAGCGTCAAATTCACACAGCGAAGAACTTGTGACTTAAAAGAACATATAGTGGAGGGACGACCTGTGGCATGTCCAGTAACTGGTTGTAAAAATACGTTCACCGTGAAATCATCATTTACTGCTCATATGTCTAGGAAACATCAAGAATGTTCGACTGCTAGCATAACCTATGTGACATGTACAAGAAAACAATTTCTCTCATTTGTACTTGAGGATGCTTCCCAGAGCTCAAATGATGCAACAACAAATGAAAGCATTCAGTTGCCACCGAATTTGAAGGAGACCTTTCTTGGGAATGTATGTCTATTCTACCTACAGTTAGAAGGGCATCACCTTCTTCCAGCTTCAACAATACAGACTGTTGTTGAAGAGATGTAAAATGTGCATAAGTAGAGACAGGAATATACTTTGGGTAAACTACATTCACTTTTAAAAAACATGTTTTGACATGTGTCTAACAGATAATGCTATTGCTAAAATCTGTGATTGTGTTAAGGATTCAGATCTGTTCTGTCTGTCATCCGGGACCACTAAGGACAACATATTCAAGAGCTCAAGTATTCAAAAAGATGTTCAAATACATACCTGTGTTACAAACATGAAGTAGTTTATTAGAATCAGAATTATGGACGAATTCAGTGTCTTGTGTCTTCAGTCTTGTGAAGTCCAACCAGTTCTTCATTGAAAATCCATGATGCCTGATGCTAATTCTGTACCAGAATGCTTTTGAAATTGTAAATCCCTTCAGCTCTGCTAAGAAAAAAGACAACGTTGTCGCAGTCTGTCTTTTTTTGGCAAATTTACCTGTTCGTGTACGGTCCGATATCGATCACGTCCCTTGTCTTACTGTGTGGAGAAAATGACTTAATTGGAAAATTAAATGACTTAATTGGAAAATTGGAAGTGCTAAGGTTTTCTCAGAGATGTTAGTGGATTTAAAAGATTTGGATGTAAATGGAATTATTGTAGGTGGTGAAACGATCCACGGGGCTCTTTGTTGTATTGCTGGTTATAATTTGGGTTTACACAGCATTGGCGGGTTTACTGAAAACTTACTTTAATTTTGCAGGTACTGTGAAATCATACGAAGTGAGTTTCAGAGTGATGATCCAAATGTACGTGGTCCCCAGGGCACCCCTGAAAGTTCTAATTATGCTGTTGGTGATCTAGACATTGAAGCTGTGGACAGTCGAGATATCAAAGGCATAAAGGTAAACTGTTTTCAATACTCTGATATCTTTTCATGTTTGTCAGCCTGGTCTCCCACCTTGTTTAGGCCTTGACATATTTGAGTGTGTGTTGTTCTATGACGTTGCACTGTACTTGAAGCATTTCATTAAGAAAAAAAAATGCCTTACATATTCATTATTGAACTGGCACATCAAGCAGTTCAAGTGCAAAGGATCTGATGCTTTTACAAAGCTATGTTCTGTTAACTCTGGGGTGTCCAAGCTTTCAGGTCAAGCTATCCAGAATTGGAATTTCCTAATGTTGCTGCCTTTATTAATTGGTGACAAAGTGCAAAATCCAGATGATGATGTGTGTAAATTAACTCTCCAGCTTAAAGATATTGTTGATATGATTTGCACACAGACGATTTCTTTGTCACAGGTGGCCTATCTTGACATTATAATCCAAGAATATCTGGAATCTGCGTTTATTTCCTGAGTGTAGCGTGCGGTGGCCCGGGTGCCGCAGGACGAGAGGCAGGACGAACAAGGTGCAGGTGTGTGCAGGTGTGGTTACAAACAAAACCACCCTCCCACTGCACGTGGCGGGCCAAACCACGTGACTCGGGGGAGGCGAGCGTTCCGTGACAGTGAGAGTCCACTAAGACCAAAACATAATTTCTTGCGACACTATCCAGCACTAATTTTTAAATTTGGCCCCTTGATTAGGTTGTGGACAATGCGTTTTGAAAGTAAACGCAGCTACTTCAAAAGGTGTGCCAGGCATTTGAAAAACTTTAAAAAATATCTGCCTAAATTTATCCAAAAGACAGAAGATGTTTCAGGCATGTCTTTCAGCTGGACCTGGACGTTGTCAGCTTCTGCAAGTCAAAGACAGTTGTACCTTCTACCCCAACCTTTACAGTGATGCAATTAAACATGCAGTTAGAGAGTTTGGCTTTTCAGAACACAGTACTAGTGTTTCCACAGAGGTGCAGTGTAAGGGTGCATCATATAAAAAAGGACATTTTCTTGTGTCAAAAAATGATGAGCACATGGAGTTTGGAGAACTTCTCATTATTTTAATTCAAAATGATACATCTGTGTATTTTGTAATGGATATACATAACGCTGACGTTCATTTTGAATACCATCTGTACTTTGTGACAAAACACAGTTCAAGGCTGGAATGTCTTAACATTAACAACTTGGTAGATTTTTACCATTGTACATTGTTAATGGGCACCAAGTCCTTCCACTGAAACACAGTGTATTGTCGAGGTAAACATGATCTGTGATGGAAACCATACTAAAAATTCACACATACTATGTAAGAAACGTATCACAAAATGAAAAGGTTTTTTTTATATATACACATACTTGATATCAGTGTAATGACAGTTTTTCCTTTTATTTGTACAGTAAGCAATCATCCATGATTCCAGAAATGACTGACTTGGGGCAAACATGGTTACACACCGCCATCTGTGAGGTCTTGCCTGACCTTCCAGAGATGATGAAGGATATTCTAGAAGAGACCTAACATTCCCTTGGGGTGGAGACATGATGATTTCAGCAAGTTCGGCCAAACGCTGAGCACTCGCGTCATGACCGACGAGAGCGGCAAGTCCAAGGGCTTTGGCTTTGTGAACTTCGAGAGGCACGAGGATGCCCAGAGGGCTGTGGATGAGATAAATGGGAAGGAGCTGAATGGGAAGAAGGTGTATGTGGGTTATGCCCAGAAGAAAGGCGAGAGGCAGACAGGGCTGAAACGAAAGTTTGAGCAGATGAAGCAGGACGGTATGACTCACTACCAGGGAGACAACCTGTACGTCAAGAACCTAGACGACGGTCTGGACGACGCGCGTCTACGTAAGGAGTTCTCTCCGTTCGGGACCATCACAAGTGCCAAGGTGATGATGGAGGGCGGCCGCTCCAAAGGGTTCGGCTTCGTGTGTTTCTCCTCGCCGGAGGAGGCCGCCACGGCCATGACGGAGATGAATGGGCGCGTTGTAGGCACCAAGCCGCTGTACGTGGCTCTGGCGCAGCGCAAGGAGGAGCGGCAGGCCCACCTCTCCAACAAGTACATGAAGCACACGGCCAGCGTGAGTGCCTTGCCCAACCTCGTGCTCAACCCCTACCAGCCTGCCCCGCCCTCCGGCTACAACATGGAAGCCATTCCACAAGCTCAGAACTGGCCTGCCTACTGCGCAAGCAGCCAGCTGGCACAACTCCTCCCCAGCCCTTGCTGGGCCATGCAGTGCGTCCACCCACAGCAAGTCCAGGATATGCCGAGTGCCATCGGTCCAGCCGCATCCTGCCCGCAGGCCTTCAGCGCCATCCGACCAACCACCGCCTGCCAGGTCCCACGCACGATGGCCTATCAGACCATGGCATCTGAGGCTCCGGGGACAGGGATGGCCAGCGCGGAAGCTGCCAACAAGGCGTCGCTGGTGAGAGCAGTACCACAGTACAAAACCACCTCAGGCGTTCACAGCCCACAGCAACACCTGGGCACACAGCCCTTAGATATAAATGTCGAACTTACCATTTATCAGTCAAATCAATTATAAAACATTTATGTTTCTCAACCCACAGCAGCACCTGGGGGCAGAGCTCCAGGTGCCCGTGCAGCTGGCTGCGGTCCATGTGCAGGGTCAGGAACCTCTCAGTGCCTCCATGCTGGCTGCTGCACCTCCACAGGAGCAGAAGCAGATACTGGGTGAGCGTCTGTTTCCCCTGATCCAGAACATGCAGCCCACCCTTGCAGGGAAGATCACGGGTCTGTTCCTGGAACTGGACAACTCGGAGCTACTGCATATGCTGGAGTCTCCTGAGTCTCTGCACCCTAAGGTGGATGAGGCAGTCGCTGTGCTCCAGGACCAGTGCGCGCAGGAAGCCGCTCAAAAACTTTAACCAGTGCTGCGCTTCTGGCTGTCTAATGGAAGAATAAGCAGTAAAAAAAATTAACATTTTAACTGAAAAAAATAAACATTGAAACTGAAATGCATTGAACATTGAAATATTTTTGCCATGTCTGTAGACATCAAGCCTGTAAGGGTTGGCACCAGGCCGAGGCCCCCTCGACCAGAGGGAGGCGTCGAGTCAACCACGCCACTGATCAGGATCAACACCCAACAGCTGGGCTAGACCTTATATAAGCCCAGTGACCCAGTCATTCAGTGCTGGGTTTTTGTTAAAGTTTTGAGCCAAGCTCCTAGCCGGTAACTCGGGGTATTGAGGTCTGTGAGCCCTTGTGCTATGCCTCTTTTCTGTTCTGCGAGGGTGTCAGTGTTTTTACACGTCCCCTCCCTTCTCCAGTTTTCCCCTCTCGAGTCTGTCTCTCTCCTGAGGCTTCCCTTAGCCATTCAAGTTTCTCCCCGTTTTCTGGTTTTGTTTGGGAGCTTTTAGTTCGAGTTTTCCCCAGTGCATCGGGGTTGCCATTTCTTTCCGTGGCGTTCTTTGTTCTCCCCTTTTCCACGCTCACCGAGGTGTTTCGTTTTTTCCTCTTGTTTTGCTTGATCCAAGCTCTAACTGTTCTGCACACGAGCCCACCATTGTTAGAGTGTGGCTGCTTACCCAGTAAGCTATTGGTGTCCTCACCTAGCTGACCTGGATTCAAAACCACCTTACAAAGTCCAGGCCTTGGTTATTCTAAGCTTAAAATGAAAACGACAGAAAAAGGTAAAATCATTTCAAGTTTGGTTTATTTGTCGCATACATAGTCATACACAGTATAACTCACAGTGAAATGGTTGAGTGCTCTGTCCAATCTGAGGAAAAAGAAAAACAGGGGTGCATAGAGAAATATATTCTATATATATACAAAAATATATTAATAGTGCATGTACAATATATATATATATATATATATATATATATATATATATATATATATATATATATATATATATATATATATATATATATATATATATGTTTATATGTACAATGTATATATGGATATTTATATATGTATGTACAGAATGTACAGTCCCATCTTGCAATTGACATATTTACAGTTATATGTTACATGGTGGTAATTGAACATATTACAGTTATATTGAACATATTACAGTTATTTCTATTACATATTACAGATTTTGACATGAACAGCTGATCATTTTTTTGTTTTTATTCCTCTTAAAGTTTGAATGTTCAGATTGTCAGTTCTTACAGGTCATAGCTGATCATTAGATAAGTGTATTGGGTTGCATTAATTAATAAATGTAAAGATCAAAAAAACAAAACCCCACAGTGTAGCTTAAAATAGAGAATAATTCTGTAATATTCCTTTATGTACAACACAATTTCAAATGACCTTATTAACAAACCAGTAAAGACAGGACGAGAAGCAAAGGTCACTTACACGTATTAAATCTTGAAGCAAACAAACTGCAGCTGCAAGTGCCACACTGCCATCCAGTTCCACTCTCTGGTCTGGCGACGGTCATATTACAGGAGCAACGAGAGGCTGCCAACAGTTTCTTTTAGCTTGTCTACTGAGACGGTGAAACTGGCCAACCAGGTGAAAAGCATTGTGAAGGAGAAACGACTTCGACTGCCGACGTGGGAAAGTAGCAGTCAGAGCAGGTCTATTGGAGCAGTGCGATGGACTCTGCCCAACAATGGGCTGCAAGCCCACATCTCTGCACATAGCAACAGTATGTGGTTCCTAGGTGCCCAGTCGGCTAGTTTTAAAGTTCAATTCAAATATTAAATAAAAATGCAGACTTCAGAATTGGTTAAATAGCATAACTGTGCACGTACTTTATTGTAGGTTAACATTAACACGCATTATTGAGGCACCCTCTGGAGAATGTCTAAAAATCAGAGAACCCACATTTTCATACATTTTTCAGTAGTGGTTATGTATTCACCCCACATTCCTTTACATATTTGCGTTTGTCTTCACGTCCATTGCATCCAAACCATACATTTGTCAATATATGCAAAGTAATATAAAACACCCACACCAGTTGGAACCTGTTAACACCACATTCCAAGAGATTTCTCTTGACCTTATCCTAAAGAGATGGTCCTGAGCCTGATGGAAATAATATCTCATACTTGGGAGGACATGGACGACAACAAGCTAAATGAGATCTTCAGCAAGTTCGGCCCAACGCTGAGCCGTCGCGTCATGACAGACGAGAGCGGCAAGTCCAAGGGCTTTGGCTTTGTGAGCTTCGAGAGGCACGAGGATGCCAAAAGGGCTGTGGATGAGATGAACGGGAAGAAGTTGAATGGGAAGCAGCTGTATGTGGCTCGTGCCCAGAAGAAAGGCGAGAGGCAGACAGAGCTCAAACGCAAGTTTGAGCAGATGAAGCAGGACGGCACGACTCGCTACCAGGGAGTGAACCTGTACGTTAAAAACCTAGACGACAGTCTGGACGACGAGCGTCTGCGTAAAGAGTTCTCTCTATTCGGGACAATCACGAGTGCCAAGGTGATGACGGAGGGCGGCCGCTCCAAAGGGTTCGGCTTTGTGTGTTTCTCCTCGCCGGAGGAGGCCACCGAGGCAATGAAGGAGATGAACGGGTGCATCGTAGGCACCAAGCCGCTGTACGTGGCCCTGGCGCAGCGCAAGGAGGAGCGGCAGGCCCACCTCACCCACCAGTACATGCAGCGCATGGCCAGCGTGAGTGCCGTGCGCAACCCAGTGCTCAACCCCTACCAGCCCGCCCCGCCCTCCGGCTACTTCATGATGGCCATTCCACAGTCTCAGAACTGGGCTACCTGCTACCCGAGCAGGCAACTGGCACAGCTCCACCCCAGCACCCGCTGGGCTACGCACAGCATTCAGCCACAGCATTTCCAATACATGCCGAGTACCATCAGGCCCGCTGCAGACCAATCTCTGGGCCAGGAACCTCTCACTGCCTCCGTGCTGGATCTGGAACCTCCGCAGGAGCAGAAGCAGATGTTGGGTGATCGATGGTCTGTTTCCCGTGATCCAGAACATGCACCCCAACCTTGCAGGGACGGGTTTGCTCCTGGAGATCGACAACTTGGAGCTTCTGCTTATGCTGGAGTCTCCTGAGTCTCATTGAAACATTGAAACTGAAAAAATAAAAACGCATTAAAAATTGAAATATTTTTGCCTGGTCCATAGACTCCAGTTTCAGGCCTTGATTACAGTAAACTAAAACAACATGTAAAAAGGCTAAATGATTGACACGTGTACAGTCGGTGACTCCTTTCTTTTTGTTCCTCTTACTGTTCGAATGCTCAGAATGTCAGTTTTTGCAGTTGACAGCTGAGCATTAGGCATGTGTATTGGATTGTATTAATAATACAATTGAGGATTCATTGCTGTTCAGGGACCCAGCAGTGGTAACTTGGCAGTGGTAGGGCTTGAACTAGCAACATTCTGATTACTAGTCAAGTAACCTCTGAATAGTATTATTATGATTAATATTATTAATATATCTTACACTGAGGTCTGCTGAAGCTTACCCAGGATCCTTTGCAGCAGCCTGCCATATGCTCAAATCATTACGAAAGGACACAGAATCTCTAAACTCCCTTGTTTTATGTTATTAGTTTGTCTAATTCAATGTTAAAGCACTTTCCCCTGTAAACACTCTTTTTATGACCTCATTTCACCGTTTCATGACTTTATGCCACGAACCAACCAACTATTCTTTTATACAACTCTTTTCAAACACTTCAACCATTGTGGGTAACTACACTATTATACACCTGTAATTCTTGTTATGCTATTTATTTTATTGGTACTGTCGATACATCGATGTTAGGAGAAATACCTCATGAATACTTTAAATGAATCCTTAAAATGACACCTATTCCATTTACTAATGCTAAGCTTGCTACAGTCTGAACTTCTAGCAAGTCAAGAGAAGTCTCATGCAGTTTCTGTATTTTCTATAATTGCTTAATATATGGATGGTTTTAAACTCAATAACATACGCACTTGCAAAATATGTGAATATAAAGGAACAAAAATAAATTAACATAACCACATACCTAAACATCATCTGGTACCATCACCCCATCACCCCTCAATGCAGTATGAGGATGGTCAGATTGTTGTATTTACTAATAGTTACCACTAGTATTAAAATAACAGTAAGCCCAAACTGTTCGACTATGTCCTCTTAAACAAACCTGTGATTTTTTAAATATTTGGACCACATCCTCCTGCAGAATAAAACAATCAGGAAATACAGTTGAGTTGGCCCATACCGCCCTCACATCAGTGTGATTTCCATCAATGACGTGTTATGGCTCTGGGTAAGGAACAATGTTATATTGTTCAATAAACTTTTCACAGGATGCATATTTTTCATTGTTTTAGCAAAGTTTTCGCTACCTCTATACAGCAAACACCAGAATCGACAAGGTTTACATTAATTATAGTCAGTAGAATTAAAGGGAAGAGGCCATATAAAAGGCTGGGATCTACGTTTAGCAGACTCGGCACTGTGTTACTAGATATTGCCCACATTCCAGTAATTTTATTAAGTCCTCTTTAAACAGAAAATAAAGATGCAGACTCAAGAATTAATTGAAGAGAGTAGTAGGTCCATTATTTATTTTGAGCTCAGCGTTACATACAAACGAGGCATAGTCCAGAATATGTCTAATAATCACACAAGGAACACACATTTTTATCCAGTTTTCACAACTGATTATGTGATTGCCACACCTTCTCTACATACTGGTGTTTGAAATCTCCACCACTGTGTTCAACCATACATTATTCAATATATGCAAATTGAGATCTATCATTGTACAAATTGAAGCTTGACCCCAGTATATCCTATTGGAAGATTTTCCTGTTTTTTTTTTTTGTTGTTGTTTTTTTTGTTTTTAACAAAGATGATCTTAACTCATACCATCAAACACCTGCAAGATGATGTTGCAGGTCAGTATCACCCTGCTCTTATGGTAAGATAATGAACCTTGCTTAGCCACAGAACTCTCGAAGAGGCTTTCACGTCTTTTAAAAGCCGGGATCTTTCCCAATACTTAGGAAGCTATTTCTCACGGGAACAGTCCAGAGTCATCTGCCGTAGACTTCCACAGAGGCCTTGAAACCACCTGCATCAGAGCCTCTGCTCTGCACTTACAGACCCAAAAAGGCCTTAAGATACCCCAGAAACATTATTCCTCTTTATGCTTTCAAACACAGTCTTGCACCACTCTGCACCTGTTGCAGAGAGCTTCAAAGCCTATTATAATTAGATCACAGATCGCCTCATGAAAATACCTTTACCCCAAAACATTTTATTACCTCAGGTGGAACAGTGTGTATAGGCCTAGACCTCTTTAGATGTAACTTAGAACCGCCGGTGACCGCTGTATGCGTTTCTTTGGTTGTACAAGCTCTACTGGAGGACTCGATGAATAGTTGATGATGGAAGAGGGGTATATCAGATTCACCCCTTCTGCCTCCATGTGACAAATTAACACACTGCATAAACTTTTAGAAATAAATCAGTCTTTTAACAAATGGTAAACATTCTCTAGAAAAGATTATCTTGTAACAATTCATTGAGTATATGAACTGTTTTTGTGTCCTTATATCTATAAATGAAAAGTAATAAAACATTATAGATGATAAATAAATTACATAAAATGTATAAAAGTTCACAAATAAGAAAGTACCTGAGTCTGCACTTTTCTCCACAGATTCAAGAAACTCGTGAAAGTTGGAAGCTATAGAAACACATAGTACAGAATTATAGACTGACTGAGGTGTGAGCAGAAAGATCGCCATGATGTCCTTATATCTAAAGCACTCAAAGCATTGATGTTATGTAAATAAACTGTGATCCGATTGGTTCAATCTAAGTAAATAGATTCACCTACTTTGAAGTTAAAGTTTTTCTCAAAAGGTTAGAACTGGTTGACTATACTTTGCCGTGTTCTGTAATAGAAAATGTAAACATTTATATCTAAAATATTGCACGACAGAAATCAATTCAAGACTAACCTCTAATGACCGCTAGATGGGGGAAGATATTAAGTAATAAATGAGTCCAGATCCTCCTGCCCGACAATACGGTGAGACTCTGTTTTTACGTGTGATGGAAAATGATACGAAACTATGTATTATGTGATTCATATAAAATCACACTGATCCTTTTGTTCTTAAATTAATAATGCTGTTTGCACATTTGTATCCGCCTGTTGCTGATTAAGTTGAACATGTATCAGGAACTGTTAACATCAAGGTCAACTTGACACACAACCCACACTGTTTGGAGACAGTTTGGGTTGGTTTGTGGAAAAAACCAAGCTGAGAGCTGATTGGCTTATAGCCACAGCAACAAAGGAAAGAAGAGCTGCTTAAGAAAAGATGATTGGTTAAAGACAGCACAGGAGTAGTATAACTAGCCACGGTTTTGTATACTCGGGGCTCCCTACCTGAGGAGAGCCAAACATTTATTTTATTCTTTTTCTTATTAAATTACTCTCTTAATCACGTCTGACTTGCTGTTTGTTCAAAATTCCACAACATATGTCATTACTACGCCGCACAAAAAAGACCGCCATATTTGTAGTTCCACAATGTGAAAAGGCATCATTTTCTATGCAAACGAATGAATAAACACCATGCCATGCCTTGCTGTATCCCCTCTTTGCACCGCTGGACAGACACACTCATGACACTGTACTCATCAAAAGCAGCACCAGAGACGCACTGAGTCATATCCCGCTACACACCTCTCAGGCGAGCTTGTTTGCACGTTTTGTCATAAAACTCAAAATGTCATTTGTTGCCATTATATATAAAATTACCTATTTAAAAAAACAAATAAATCAAAAAGTACTTGTGACTAGAGAAACACGTGGCTAATCACCTACAAGAAATAATGTCAGTGATGTTTGGGGCAGGTGTTTCAAACTTGCCCAGACTCTTGAGAAGCACCTAAACGCTCACACAAGGGTGTCCGCTTGCCATAGTGCTGCAAATACTGCAGGAAGGGCTTTGGTGAAACAGGCCACATGGAGGAGCAGAAGACAATCCACACAACTGAAGAAGCCCATAGCTGCCCAGTATGTCAGAATCCACACGGGAGAAGAACCCTGTAGCTGCCCAGTATGTCAGAAGCAATTTGTGCAGCTGGGTAATGAACCATATTTGTACCCATTCGTATGTTGGGAGCAAATCAGTTGAAGACTTGAACAGTATGTTAACAATCAGTTAAAATTACTGTTGATGACAAGAAAACAATGGCTAATATGTTCCTTCACAGCTATGTCATTGGTTGATCTATTTTTGTCAGATTTAGTGCTTGTTTGGGCAAGTGTGTTAAAGTCTTCCTTTGTTTTTGGTTTTGTTCCTTTTCATATAGTTGTTTATTCCTTTTTGTCTAGTGATGTCCATTATCCATTTAAAATCTGTCAAATTAAACAAATGTGAAACGAATTCCATAGTATTCAGATTTGATTGCAAAAGAGACCAACCACTCCCCGTATTTTGAATTTTGCATATACAGTATATGTGCAGTTCCAGCCTAGTCCACTGATCCAAAATCTGGCCCAGATGTATCTGTTGACTGCAAATTTGAATGATTTCTGTGCTCTGCAGCAAAGGAGCGTTTGGTTACTATCTGATGGATTAAAATAGGCTTGTTGGTAGCAAAGACATCACTAAAGTGTACAGAGCAAAGGTACTCCAGGACCAGGATGGGTAAGTAGCAGCTTGATCAGTGGAATCTTCTGTGAGACGTAACAGGACGTCGGTCTTAAATGTAATGTTAGATCAAATGAAAAACTTTAGTGGATTGAAATACAGATAAATAAATCCACTAAAAGTGCATCTGCATCATTGGTTAAAAAGTTGTTCTGCTAGTTGTCTGATTTTGTTCCAGTAATCTAATGTTTCCTGGCACTAGGTGGTTCAAGATTATATTGGTGTTTGCTTTATTTCTGTGTTTTTTTTAACCATAATCTGCTTGTTTATACTGTCTAACAAATGCAATACTGAGTAGTGAAACACTGACACAATCCCTTTTGGAAGTCAGACATTTGTAATAATTTCAATAATCTACAGTTGTAAGTCAAGAGGGCAGCACCATTTTAAAGTCTAGTTTCCTTTCTCTGTCTCACTTTCTGGAATTTTTCCGTCTGTGTTTTTATTAAAGTTAAAAATGGAAAGGGTATTAAAACTCCCTTTCACTGACATCTCTTCCACTGAACTTGTAGAGAAAGTGATGATATGAAGATGATTATGTTTATCGCTTTCACTCAGAGATCATTGTCTGAGGGTCATGTTGTACAGTTCACGATGTCCCGGGTTGCAATCAGGAGGTTTAACAGTGATGTGCCACACAGTTGTCTGTGGTGTTCTTATATGATCTAAAAGTCAGACTTACCATTTATCAGTCAAATCAATTAAAGAACATTCATGATCAACAATTTGTGGGTGGCCATGATACTAATGGCCTGGTGGAAATTCCACAAGATATCAAACTCCACACTAACATAAACATAACACTGCTTTCATGTCACTTCTACAAGTAGCCCAAACATAAGATATAGAAAGCAGGTAAGAGCGGAGCAGTCAATGTGCCTAATATGACTGCAAAAGCCTGGCAGGACAGGAGGTATTCCTGCTTCTGCTAATCAGCAAAAGGAAGCTCCTGGCAAAGTGACGTGGACTGCAAAAAAATCACCAGGAAGGTCAAGCTACAAATGCCAGAGAGGAGCAGGGAGCACCAAAAGTTCCATAGCATCCTGCGGAAAGAGTACCACATAAGCATGGAAACAGTACAGCAACCCATGGTATGAGCATGGACAGATGAGGAAGAGCTGCTAGAACAGTACGTCCCCAATAAGCAGGCAGGATGTGGATCCGTCTCACTATTTCATCGGCAGAAATGCAGGAGCAGGTGATAATACTCCTGGGCCCAGCACTCTTCAACCTGGGTACTTTAAGGAGAACACGGCAGCCTCCCAAAAGTGATACAAAGTCCCAAAATGGCTATTACCTGTGCTGAATAACAGTATGAAGGACAAATCTACCCCTGTCCAAAGTTTAATTGATTTAACTGAATGCCAACTATACTACCACCATCAATCTGTGTAAGGTGTACTTGCAAGTGCCTTTAGCACCAAAAGCAAAAGAACTCAGTGTTTTCAACACATTTCATCCAAGCATCATCATGTGAAATGTTGTTCTTTTCGGAAATTCTTCATCTAAATATGGTTGTGTTGCTAATGAGATCATATTATTTGTTACTCTTTAAACCTTATTATTCCTTTAAGATTCAAAGTCTACTGTGTTAGGAAACCTATGTGAGAATATAAAATCAGCAGTTTCTGCATGCTTGTGTGATGAATACAGAAAGTGATCTCTTATACCTGCGGAATTAAGGCTTCAAATGTCTTGGTGTTCAGACGATATGGAGAGGCTCTGGGAATCTGGAAGGATAAACGTTTGTTTCATTGTCAGGGACTGTTGATCATTTATTTGTCCATTCATTTATTACACTATTAAGGGATTATTAATGTGCACTGGGAGAACAGTATAAAGTTATCAGTCTTCTTTATCAGTCTTCTAACTAAACAGCCTGGTCTTGTAAGGTAACCACATGCACACCTTTCCCTCAGTGATGGCAAGGAGTGGTTTAAACTCACCATGTCATCTGTGATTCTGAGTGTGAGTGCTCCTGCATTTTTCTACACAAAGCCTGCTGAGTTGGCAGTGAAGGCAGAGATGCCCATATACAGCATGTTGCTTTCATCAGGTGGCAGTGAAAATGGTGTCGGGGCAAAAGCGGGTTTCTTGTGCACTCCAATGTTGTAAAACTCCCCCTATATAGAGAGCAATGCAGAGATTAACTTATTCTTTTACAGCTCCTGGGTCTTGATTCTTCGTTCAGATTAAACTGTTTTATCAGAGTAACCTTTGTGTAACCTTTTTTTCCTACAAAAGCCCAACAGTGCTTTCTGGATACACTTAGGCACAGTTTTGCAAGTGCTCCTGTTATTCCCTGTTAATTCAGATCTTTGGCTCAGAAAGGCTTTCTTATGATCATTATGGTCATTATTCTTATGCTTTGACAACTTGTGCCTTTTTTAACTTGTGCCTGAAAACCCCTTTACCTATGCCAATGATAAAACACTGATGAACTCCTGCAAACAAGTTCTAGTTTATTAATTAGTGCATTAATCTTAGTTTGGGATCTTTAATGACCATCTTAATCTGTGTATATTATTTGATTGTTGGTTCTTTCATAGCTGAATGTAACTTCTTCTCACAGTAGTGTACAACTTCCAAGCTTATCAAAGGATAGTGTTGTAGTCAGGACCATTAAAAAAATCAATCAAGCAAAGACCAAGATTTTGTAGTGTTTGAATCTGAGACAAGAATGAGACTTATTTAACAATGATTTTACTTTAATTATACCACTCACTGATAATGTATTGTAAATTGTCATTGTCATAAATAATTGTCATTATAAAGGCAGCTGAATATAAACAAATACAAAGCAAAAAGGTTCATATGGTCATTTTTATTATTAAATTAAAACATAGTAATACTTAAATAATTGCTATCTGCCCTTGGGTCAATCATTGAAAGGATTAACTAGATGTGTTCTGTAATGTGTTAAATCCTCTTGATAAATGCATAGCTTTAGCTATATCATAAAACATATGATGAGTCCTTTTCTCATTATTACTTGTGTACAACAAAAGTTTGTGTGACAAGCAGCAACATGTATATTTGCCAATTTATGAAAACGGGAGTATGCGCAGTGGGAGAGTAAATATCTTTTAAAATGACTCTCAATTAATGGCAATGCATTTACAATAAGTCTCTTGCCACAATAACAACACTGTCTGGATTTGCCATCAGCTGGTTGATTGCAGCATCATGCAGCCTGCAGCCTAGCATTTGTTTGCAGGGGAACATACACTGCCATAATTATTACCATAATGAATTTTTTAAGGAGAAAGAATAGTCTGTACATTAATGTTAAAAATTCCAGATCCAGATAGCAGTGTTTATGTATGTCAGTGGCTGTGCACCAGTACTTGTGAATGTACACACACAAACCTCACCCTTTGGGTCTTCCCCGAGTCCCCTGTCCTGTTCACACTACTAGCTAAGAGCAACCAGCTAACTTGATAGCAGTGTGACTCAATAATAATAATAATAATAATAATAATAATAATAGTAATAATAATAATAATAATAATGATAATAATATGGCGCTTCCATGCACATCAGCAAGCAAATAGGAACACTAGCACTTGCATGAAATTAAGCATATTAGCATTTCAGAAGGCAGATTATTTAGCCTGCTAAAATAGCAGGTGTGGCAGCAAATGTCTGTTCAAAACACTATGTCACAGGTATGAGTATCATGTATTTGATATAGTATGATTGTTCATGTTTGTAAATTTAAAGCTTACAAATGCTGTATTTACAGTGTATTGCAGGTTATTAAAAAGTGGCAGTAATTATTAGGATATAGAGAATTGTAGTGTTTAAACAAATCATTATGTCAGAAGTATGTTTAGGGGAGAATACACCCTGACCCACCCAGAGTTAACACACACTTACCTTACATTATTGATCATAAACTTGAATAGCTACAATACTGTCTGCTAATCATGCAGTTTGAAGTTTGCAAAGTGTGTACCCAGACAAAATCTGTGTTAAAACTTTCCTTTAACACCGAGTCATACATGAGTCAGACATGATTCTGAATAAATGAATGAATGAAAAAATGAAAAGCCTTATTTCATTTCAAACTGCACTTCAGGAACACTGAGCTCAAGTTCTGAGGAAACTTCCCTACATATTTTCAGGGGTTTTCTGCCTCACCATGCCTGAATCACCTCATAATGAGCTTGATAATGAGGAGACAGGGTGACTGAGGCAGTGAACACTCCTCACTGAGCATACTGGCTTCCAAGAGCTGGAGCTGGGAAGACCTATAGGTCTGTGACACACACTCCCACCCAGTCCTGATACTAAGAAGGTGGAACCTACAGGCTAATATGCAGCTGCTTGTGCATCAATAGGCGTCTGGGGTGTCCATCACTCAGGGAGGCGTGGCTGAAGGCGTGGCCTTGCAGACTCTGAGAGCTGGCTGAGGTAATCTCTAAAGGAGAGAGTAGTCACCAATAATCATGGAAATGTAGCCACAACTGTACAGTATATTTCACAGCCATGTATATTACATATCACAGACCAGGCTTACCAGAATAAATATTCCACACATACAGCTCATATATATCTGTGTGTGTGTGTGTGTGTGTGTGTGTGTGTGTAAAAACATGCTCCTGTTTTAGTCTCAACACAGACAGATATACATGTAGGAGTAGCAAACTGAAGTAAGAGCTCACCTTCACCAGTACATAGTCTCCAGCTTTAACAGTGACAGGTAAGAATTGATGTGCGTAGACAACTACACAGGGTGGCCGGAAGCGTGGCCAACAAAACGGGAAGACAGTGCTTCAGTGGTAAAGTTCCTGGTGAACCAGTACATTCCTCACCATGGGTTTCAGAGAAAGGTGAGATCAGATAATGGCACTCATTTTACAGCGCGCAATTTGCAGGAGTTAGAGAAAATGCTGGGTCTGAAACATTCATTTGGGGCAGTGTATCATCCTCAGTCTCAAGGTAAGGTGGAAAGGATGAATCTAAATGCGAAAAACAAAGTGGCCAAAATCTGTGCACAGACAAAATTAAATTGGGTTGATGCCTTACCTTTGGCATTAATGCAAATTAGATGTTCAGTAAATGCAACAACTGGTTTTACCCCTTTTGAATTGCAGACAGGTTGAGGATTTCCAGGACCCCAGGGACCCTTAACAATAAATGAGAAAAGAAAAACATCTCACACACACATCATACTTTAATGAATTGCAAAGTATCGTTTCAGCTTTCTCCACGCAGGAGGGGGACCGGACGGGGAGCAGACAAACCCAGACGATACCCGTTACGGACTGGGGGCTGCTGAGAGTCATCAAGAGAAAATGGAGTGAGCCGAGGTGGACAGGTCCATTCCAGGTGACAGAAAGAACCAGCCACGCCGTACGCCTGAAGGGTAAAGGGGAAACGTGGTTTCATCTGAGCCAGTGCGCCGCCGCAGAGTCACCGCAGAGGAGTCTGCAAGAGACAGCGAGGGACCTTGCTGAAACATCACCTAACTCACCTGACCCGGAAGGGGCAGAATAATCCCCGGGAGCAAAAGGGTCAAGGTAGTCCACCCTTAGACCCCGAAGTAAGAAGAACAGAACACCAGTGATGACTTCTGGACAATTGTGTTGTTTGATTATTTGTTGGTGTATTGTGTTGTGTGTTTCCATTTACAGTTTGGTCACGCTTGGGTTAAATAATAGCATGGCAGTAGGAAAGGATTAAAACATTAACAACAAGACGGTGAAGAAGAATGGGGGTAGAGATTGGTGGATGTGTAGCATGTGCAGCCGCAAGACCCAGACTTATAACCACCCCGGCACCCCTATTCCCACAAAAAGACCCCAAGGGTTATGCGTGCATGATTGGCCTGACTAAGGAAAGAAACCCTAAGAATTGTGACACTTTGAGCGTTATTTTCCCCCCCATCAGTAACAGAACCAGGACAGGACTATTTTCACCCGAAAAGGGGGAGGGGAACTACACGTGCTTCGTTAGAAGTTCAAGCACACCTCAAGTACACTTGGCGCACATCCCGGCGGAATGGTGTAACCGCACGGTCACTGGGAACGAGTCTGTGGGTTCATGGGCACGAGCAGGATTGTATGATTATTGTGGAAGGATGACTTTGGTTGTTAACATGCCAGAGAATTCGGAGGCGACATGCGCCATGGTCAGGTTAGCAGCTCCTTTATTACTGATAGGCAAAAAACTACACAGGGACCCGGTAACTGATGCAGCAAGACAGTAGCGAGAGGCATACCATTTTGATTTAACAAGGAATACCCCCACATACATAGATGCAATAGGAATACCTCGCGGAGTTCCGGACAGATATAAGTTAGCAGACCAGATAGCAGGGGGATTTGAGAATATTCCGATACTTTCTGCATTATTCCCCATTACTCCAAATAAAAATGTGGATCGGATTAACTATGTACATTATAATGTCCTCAGGCTAGCCAACCTGACTAGGGATGCAGTGGAAGGACTTAGAGATCAGCTGGGACCAACCTCACTGATGGCGGTGCAAAATCGTATGGCATTAGACATGTTGTTGGCGGAAAAGGGGGGTGTCTGCGCTATGCTTGAGGATGTGTGTTGTACATTCATTGCTAATAATACCGCTCCGGATGGGTCGGTTAGTAGAGCATTGGATGGTTTGAAGACCCTATCAGAGGAAATGCATGAGAATTCAGGCATAAACAACCAGTTGGAATCCTGAATGGTGAGCCGGTTCGGTCAGTGGAAAGACTTAATTGTGTCATTGATGGTTTCATTAGCCACATTCACGGGAATTGCTGTGACATGCGGGTGCTGCTGTATTCCATGTATTAGGGCGTTAATGGTTAGACTAATCTCAGCTATGATAGAAAGGAAAGATGTGCATGAGGGTACCACGATGATGCCACTGATACAGGGGGAAAGGGACGTAGAGACAGGAGATGCCAGAATAAAGGAGTGTGATTGGTGATCTCTTTGTAGAGATCAAAAGGGGGAATTGTGGAGTTTCAGAAATTAAATGAATGCTAAGCTTACACTAGTAGAGAATAATGTGCAGAATGGAATAGGACTAATGCTTGAATAAATAAAATAATTACTGTATGTCCAGACATAACAGGAAATGCCCTAGACGTGCATATGTGTGATTATGCAAGAAGACATGTGTACGAGACGGTCAAACAGAGGTGACGGCTGAGATGGAAAAACACAAAAGCAGAAGTGGCACAAGGCGAGAGAAATATGTCTGTCTGTTGCAAAGTTATGCTTTAGATCTCACTCGCACTGTGTTGTGAAGTGACATCTCCAGAGCTCTGCATTAATAAAAGGCCACAGGGTAACACATTGTTTCCTGTCTCTTCTTTCCTGCATCAACGGACATGACACTAACTAATGATATAACAGAATCTGGCCCTTAGCTATTTTATTAGCTTTTTATCAGGGCACGCTTAGTAAAATGTCACATCTCTACATCAACTTTTTATAAAAATTAACAGGCAATCAAATTATTTTGGCTATACTAAAACCTGTCCTGGAGCAATGCCTAGCTAGCTGGATAGCTAACACTAACATGCAAGACTGGGTTTGTTTTGCAGAAGTAGCAGATGCTAAATAGCTGCCTTGTAAAAGAGGTTTGCATTGGGGACTGTTTGTATTTGATGCATGCACTTTAGGTATTATTGCATAACGCTATTTGTGATGTATTTTTGTTTTTCAATCAGTCACATTCCGAGCCAAACTTCTCTTAGGTATCTTGTATCAGTGGAGAACTACTTTTGAAGGCATTGTTACTAGCTAACTGTTAGCTAGCAAGGTAACAAGGTAACTCTTTTTAAACAACAAAAAGAAAAAACACTTTACTGTGATTAACAACTATGAATTTACTAAGTTGTGATTGTTTCATAGAAGGTCTGATTAGCTAGCCTAGCTAAAGCTATGTTTGATACGTTTTGATACGTCTAACGACACTGGCATTTTTGGACAAGAATAGCTTTATAGTTGCTTAGCTAATGTCACAGAATTAAAAGTAGAATCAGAGGGAAATGTTGAATATTGTGTCATTGCACCAGCCATGAGGCATTAAAGTGTCTGGACAAGAACATAGCTAGCTAGCTAACTGGCTTAGATCACTACTGCAGCTCTCACACCTCGGTTTATTACATCATAATAGGTAATGTGGAATTTTTAAGGACCATTGTTGCGTCTGATAACCCGTTCAGAAAAGGTGTTCTTCAGCTGAATGAACAGATACTGAAACGAACACTAAAGAGATCATCCAACATTCAAGATATTTCAGTAGACACACTAGTGGAAGAGCTGCTGAGGTTCCTGAGCCATGAATGTCCGGCCTCCAGCATCTACTCTGGACAGGTATGTCACCGCCTTGCACCAGGACGCAGAGATCCATGAGCATGACTGAGATGTAATTATAACTATATACACCTCATTAGTCTGATGCTAATGAGCACACATGCACACCTGCCGTCCAGTTCTTTAACATCCATATCCATCACCTTGATTTATCTTAGTAAGTTGCTGCTGAAGCTCTGTCTCTCTTTCTCCCTTTCCCCATGCCTCCTTCCCTTCCTGTAGGAGTGTGGATACACCACTGGCGTTGTTGCCTGATGCACCTCCTTTGGAAGAGGACACGGTCCACTGTCAGAACTGGCAGGAGACAGTGGAGCCGCACACACTCGCCTCTCTCGGCTCCCGGGAGATCGAACGGCAGGCTGTCATATATGGTAAAACAGCAAATGTGGTGCACAGCAACTGACTATAAAAGACAACTCCCAGTACACAGTTAACATGTAAAATGAAAACAATTATTTACTGATCTAACTTAAACTAAATAGCTACTAAATCTTTTGAACATACAGTATTCTATTTATTATGCACATATGATAATTCTATCCTGACTCATGAAAATGTGGAATTCTGAATTGTGTAACGTTTGTAAGAAATTGTAGTGACTTTGCTATATCCTCTTCCTCAGAGCTGTTCACAACGGAAGCATCTCACTTGCGGACTCTCAGGGTTCTCGATCAGGTGTTCTTCCAGAAGATGAGGAACCTTTTGACCGTCGAAGAACTTTCCTGTATCTTCCCCAACCTGCCCCAGGTCTACAGTCTTCATGGTCAGTCTCTCTGTGTGCGAGCGTGTGTGTGTGCGCGTGCAAATCCGCTCCATTTGTCTTAGTGTGTTTTCAAACCTAAATTTCTGAAGCCTACTTGGTGTCTAAATCATAATCAAGATTAAAGAAGTGTAAAACCCACCCAAACTGAGAATTTAATGACAGAACAATATCAGCTATCGGCACCATGCCATTACTGTGAGCAGGTATGGACTGGAGGCTGTACATGTTGTTTCTGCGGTGGCCTTCATGACACAAGTAGAGTTCTGTTGCCCACTGACACAACTTTCTAACAAACCACATATACACTGGCTCGCTTAAACAGATTCTGTTTTGTGGTGTTGCATTTGTGTTTCAGCGAATCTGTGTGAGTCCATGAAGAGGCTGAGGGACTCTTCTATAGTTCAAGGCATCGGAGACATCATGGTGTCTAGAGTGAGAGCTGGCTAGTGTTACTCCCTTTCTAGTTCACATCATCTTTTGGTGCTGTCTAAAATGAAGGGGTTGTTCTGTGTAGTGTGGGATATACTTGTTGCTTTACTTGATATGTCAGTAGCTCATGTGTTTGTGTGTGTGCGTGATAGTTTGAAGACGCTGCAGGAGAGGAGTTCCAGGAGCAGGTGTCTCACCTGTGCAGTCAGCAGAGTCAGGCACTGGAGCTCATTAAAAATAAATGCAAAGACCCGCGTTTCGCGCACCTTATACAGGTAACACTTTTTAGAGGTATAAAGCCTTTGGACAAACCTACAAACACTAGAGCTTCTGCCATATTTGTTAGTGGGCTGGGTTGTGAATTGGTTGACCCATACTTTGAATTGGAGACTATCCAGTCTTTTATATTTGACTTTTATTGCAGCACATAACTTCTAGTGATGCTGTTTTAGGTATAAATTGGTGTTGCAGTCAACAGAATCCACATTTGGACTTAGATGTCCTTGGCTCATTCGTGTGTGTGTGTGTGTTAGGAATGTGAAGCCAGCCCTCACTGCCACCGACTACAATTAAAGGACCTTCTAGTGTCTGAGATGCAGAGACTCACCAAATACCCCTTGCTGCTGGATAACATCATCAGACACACAGAAGGCATGTATAGAAACACTCACACACAATGTATTGAACCATGAAAACACTTCAGTATACACACACATACCAGTTTACCAAGGAGGCAAGCACACACACCCTTTCTCCTGGATTAACACTAGTATGTGCCCCCACAACAGCTGGTTCTCCAGACCTGCAGACATTGGTGAGGGCACAGGCGTGCTGCCGTGGGATACTGCGAGCTGTCAATGAGGTCGTCAGGGAGACGGAGCACCGGCGACTGCTCAGCCGTTATCAGCGCAGGCTAGACTTGTCCCCTCTGGAGAGGCAGGCCAGTCCTGTCGCTGCTCAGTTCAAGGTACGGCCTTACTATGTATCCACCATCTGCCTTCCAAACAGCTTCTCTGGTCTTGGAGCACCTGATCCAGAGTATGAATTATTAACTATATTCTTTTTCTATGTAGAATCTGGACCTGACCACTAAGAAAATGATCCACGAAGGACCGTTGACTTGGAAAGTTAGTAAAGATAAAGCTATAGGTAAGAGATCATCACAGCTGAACAAATCACATTTTTGTTTTTCCTCTTGCAAATGATTACTTGACAGGTCCATTCTCACTCTGTGTGTGTGTGTGTGTGTGTGTGTGTGTGTGTGTGTGTGTTCAGACATTCATGCTCTGCTTCTCTCAGACATGTTGGTGCTACTCCAAAGGGGTTCAGGTGACCGTTTGATCTTGCGATGTCCAGCGCGCTCACTGGGTGGGGTTTGGGGTAGGAACACGGACCTCAAAACCCCCTTTTGCCCCGTTGTTCGCTTGGATTCATCTCTTGTCAGATCTGTGGCTACAGGTATATTTGTAGTTATTCTTACAGCTATGAATAGCCAGAATAGATGAATGGGTCTGGAATAACTATGTCTTTATTTTATTTTTAAAAAATTAAGAAGCCAGTTACAAATTGCATTTTTGTTAGTTTGAATACATTGTTTGACAACCTGCTCTTCTCTATCAGATAACAAGGCCTTGTATGTGATCAGTACATCAGAGAGACAGATATACGAGCTGGTGGCTGGGACTTCCTCTGAAAAAAACACGTGAGTTTGTTTTTTTGTCTCTCTCTGACCCACCATCTTCTCATCAAGGTCAACCAGTCAGCACTGCTGTGTCTGTTTTGTGATAACATTTATGGTGTCAGGCCATTTATGTTCAGATGATTTTAACAACATTGTGCTGTTGTAGAAATTGGGACCTGATGGCTTTAGCGATGTTTCCACAGATGGAAGAACCTGTTAGAAAAGACCATCTCCTCGGCCTCTGGAGGCATTGAAGCCACCGAGCAAGGATCAACAGCTCCGTAAGTACTCAGGATTTTTAAAGTTTTCTAATGCTGCTGTAATGCTGTTAACAGAAGGCAGAATTTCAAAGATGCACTTACAATGATTGGACTCCTGACATCTCCTCTAGGTCTGCGGTTCTACGGTTGCATGGTAATCATGTCGGTCGTCTAGGTAAGCCCATGTTTGTTTTTGTTTGTATACAATGTCATAGGATTTGCTCTCTGTGGTACTTATGGCTGATGCCTTTGGTCCCTAGATGGCTCCCTAACAGAAGAGTCTGGTTCGATAGAGAGAGATTCACAGAGTGATGATGAAAATGTTCTCACACCTACTATCCCAACTGACCAATCAGAAGCCTACATGCATACTGGTGGGCAGGGTTATGTGGGAGGACAAGCTAAAGTGGCTGATGCTGCTCTTCAAGATGGTAAGAATTTGTTACACTCCGTTACACAGTAATTGTTGCACTATGATAGTTAAACAGTATATTTCTGGTGGTGGTGGTGGTGTTTTTATAAATAGAATTTTAGCAGGCTCAGATATTTACCAACTTTTTTGCACCCTTTGTGTTCTGCCAGTCAGGACACTAAGACTGTTGATCCTTGGATCCTTGGATCCTTTAGAGGCTGCCAGTCAGAAGCAGAAAGTGACATCATTGTCCTCACAGCAAGAAGGGCAGGAGATGCCTTGCCAGTCACCAAAAGGCCGTTCACACCTGGAGATGCTGAGGCATGAAACGAGGCCCTGCCAATCACGAGCAAGCATACGGCAGCGCATGATAAAAAATGTGGATGGAATCTTTCAAAGAATGGAGGGACTGATGAAAAACCTGCATCAGCTTAGGGTAAAGTGGATATATTACTCACTCTCTCTCAAATACACACACACACACATACACACACACACACACACACACACACACACACACTATCATTGCAGCTAACTAGCACTTTCATGTTATGTTTTAAAAGAATGGCTTTGTGCACTTGTGAGATCCTGGTTAACTCCTTGTTTTCATTTTCATAGGAGATTGAAGCACTGTAGACTGCTTACAATGGTGTGAAAAAAGTTACCTGTCAGTCAGTTCAGATGACACCATCCATGGGTCTTCCTCCATTATCAGGACACCATCTATTTATCTTGGGTCGAGCGATGGTAAGTGTGTCAAAGAAGCAATTTATAAATACTGGGGCTAAATCTGTTTAATGCTGTACCACAATTCTTTTTGATTGTACCAAAAAAAAGATCTAGTCTGGAATCACTGGGATAATTTTGGGTTGAGTTTAAATGGAGCCCACTGTTTCAGTTGTGAACTGTCTTTTGTGATGTTTCTTTAACCCAGTCCCCCACTGCGAGTAAGCCTGAAAGGCTGGGCCAGGCCAGCACTGAAAGCATGCCTAGACTGCTCATGCAGTCCTCCACCAACGAGCTGCTCACATGCCTGGGTGTGTTCTTGTGCCGGCGTTGCTGCCTGCTGAAGGACCTGACTGCTGACGAGCCTGTGCAGTGGCTGCGCATTGTGGACCGCTACGTGACACTGACAGAATGGCAGGAGCAAAGCTTCCTCATTCCAAGCACCATGGTCTTTCTCTACATGCTGTGCCGTGACATCATTTCAGCTGAGGTGGCCACCAAGGAGGAGTTGCAGGCCGTGCTGCTCACATGCTTGTATGTGTCTTGCTCCTACATGTGTGAGGAGATCAGCTACCCAGCCAAAGCTTTCCTGGTGGAGGAAAACAAAGGGGCCTTCTGGGCCCGATCCCTGGACATTGCTAACCGCATGAGTGGCAAGATGCTGCAGATTAACAATGACCCGCAGTATTTTTGGCAGGTCTTCACTGACCTGAAGAACAAGATGGTTCATTAAAGGATTAAACAATAAAATATTTTATTAATTAAACATTTTGTTAAAAAGTTCAAGTTCAAGAGGTTTTATTGTCATTTCAGCTATATACAAGTACACAAAAAAAACAAGACAATGTTCCTCCAGGACCATGGTGCAACATAAAAACAACAGTGCAACAGACAACATGCTACACAAGTGCAAACAGTCCAATATACTGCAAAATGTCATTAAATAAACATTAAATAAACAATAATAAATACAGGACAGGACAAATACAAAATACAAAATGAGTAGACAGTGCAATTTAGTACAGTACACAGTACTGGGCATACGTAAAGCGAGTTGTGCATAGCAATCAGTGATATGCTACCCTGAACATAGCAGTCACCGGTAGCAGCCAGAACAGTTCAGAGTACAGTGCTGGTTTAGTACAGCACTAGTCCGATGCAAAACAATGTGTGAGTGTCTGTATAGATATGTATGTATGTATGTGTGTGTGTGTGTGTGTGTGTGTGTGTGTGTGTGTGTGTATGTGTGTGTGTGTGTGTGTGTGTGACTGTCTATAAGCATGTATAAAAGTGCCCATTTTGGAATCTGAATTGGAATTGGAGTTAGCCAGAGTTCAGGAGTCTAATGGCTTTAGGAACGACACTAGCGTTGATTTTGATTCTAGCCACAGTTCTAGTAATAAGCAGAGTTACAACTCTGCATGCAAAGTCACTGAACGTTTGACTGTTAATTCTGTAGCAAGCATAATTGAAAAAATTACATGTCCTAAATGCATGTGTGGTAAATACATTGACATTAGTATTTTTAATTAATTTCTAACATTCGGAGACATTCAGAGGTGTTTCTATTAGGCCCAGAGTTAGCTAGGTCCCCACTGTCTAATTACTCAATGAACCTCAATGGTCTCCCAATCACATCTTATCTAACGGTTAAAGATCTTGGAGTTATGGATCCCACTCTCTCGTTCAAAGCTCATGTAAATAAATAATGTTTCTAGGACCGCCTTTCTCCATTTTTAAATTGACTTTATTAAGAAAATTCAATTCAATTCAATACAAACACTCCATCACAAAAACCTCACAAACAATATCTACCAGAGGACACAGACTACCTTCACTCTATACATTAATAATTAACAATACAATTTACATCTGTAAATTAGGTATACATCCATTTATATGTCCAAAAGAGTCCAGGGAATTTTTCCTCTCATATCAAACGTCTTCAACCTTTTTAACTCACACACAATCTGTTTAAAAACTATTTCTGCAGGTATTATACATTGCTCAATAATCATCTTACATCGTGTTTTCCAAATCTTCGAATTTGGCACACAAACAATCATCCAACAAAGGTCCTTCACACTCAGTCAAATTCTCATTAAACACTCCATACATAATACTTTTCCTGTTACGATCCCATTTAAACCCAATACCTTTCATTTTCTCCCAAATTTCAATAGTCCTTGTGCACTGCAGTAATATATGTTCTATCATTTCATCGGCTATGCAATTTTACATCGTACAGGCAATCTTCCAACAGATATAAGCCATGCAGTATCTCGAACATTTTCCAAGATACTTTTAGACTGTACATTTTTAACACAGGTTTCACATTCTGTCACTGTCAGACCCTTATAATTGACATTCCCCCAAAATCACAGTCTTGTATTGTTTTATCTATCATTTTATTTGGGGACTTATTCCAATCAATATTAAGCTGCCTATATTTAAACAAAAAATCTCCATATAGTAATTTAAAATAAGGAGCATGTTTCCTTGACTTGCCTCTTTTCTTTCCACTGATTTACATCTCCTACCCAAATTGCTTTCCGAAATATAGCTTTCGTTACATTTTTGCAAAAGGCATTTTCTAATTTCTGAGCTAACTCAACTCCCCCTAATCCGCCTTCATCTTTTGACTTGTACATAATTTCCCTTTTTGTCACTTCTGTTATTTCCCCAAATAAAACGAACACACATTTTATTCAGCCTCTTAATACATTTCTCATCCGGAGGGAAAACCATAGCCAAAAACAACAATTTCGAAAAAATAAAGGTCTTAACCTCCTGTATTCTAGTCTTATAGTTTGACACCCTCCATTTTCCCAATTCTAGTTTAATTTCACACTCCTTTTTCTCCCAATTCCGTTCGCTACATCTACCATTTACTACCATCAAACCTAATATTTTTATTTCAGTTTTTATTTCTACATCTATTGGTACAGGTTGCCCATCTCCTATCCATACCCCTTCACTTTTACTTTCATTTAATTTTGCTCCAGCCACAACTTCATACATTTCAAAGTGCCTCTTAACTATATGAAACTCATTTTGATTCTTGACATAAGCCGTCACATCATCTGCGTACGCAGATATTTTCCATCTTTCCATACCTAACATGTGAACACCTTGTAATTGCTGATCATTTTTAATTTTATATAATAGTGGGCTAATAGCGATGACATATAATGCAGCACTCAATGGGCATCCTTGTTTAACCCCTCTATGTATTTCAAAATCTTCAGTTAACACACCATTAACATTAATTTGGACTTTTGATTTACTATACAATAATTTAATCATATTTACAAACCTCTCTGGAAATCCATAATGTTCCAATCTACACCATAAGTAGTCTCTAGAAATATAATCAAAGGCCTTTTTCTGATCCAGTCCTATTATATAAAAATCCCTCTCAGACCCTTCAATAACCAAACTCCTTATTACTCCTAAACTATCCCCCATGTATCTTACTCTTATCGCACATATCTGTTCCAACTCTATGATATCAGTCAATATTTCTGACATCCTATTAACAATTATTTTTGCACAAATTTTGTACTCCAAGTTTAATAGGCTGACCTGTCTCCAATTATCCAACTTACAAGGATCTCCTTTTTTTATATATTAATGATATCACACTATGATAAAATGAATCATGCAATTGCCCCCCATCTAATGCTTCATTAAAAACATCAGCTAGAAGATCAGCAATTTCACTAACGCACACCTTATGAAATTCAGCAGGTAAACCATCGGCTCTAGGATTCTTGCGTGGGTTTCATTCCTCTATTGCTCTGATAACTTATTTTTTCCTAATTCATTCTTCCAACTCCTGCAGCTCCTCCCCTTTAGAAATCTAAAATAATCACCTGGAATGTAAACCTAGCCTAGAGGACCTTTAGAGCTTTATTATTAAAAAAAGACAGACAGATGAACAGAAAAATGCAAAATGTATATAGAATATTTTTAAGTATTCGCCATCTCCACCATTATAGGAATGATGTGTGTGTGTGTGTGTGTGTGTGTGTGTGTGTGTGTGTGTTTATGTATGTATGTATGTATGTATGTATGTATGTATGTATATATATATATATATATATATATATATATATATATATATATGGTTACGTGCGAGTACATGTATGTTGGATTGTATATGTACACGTATTAGAGTGTGATATTTATCGTTTATGGATTGGCTCTGTATGGATTTTATCAATGGTCTCCAGTCTAGATGATTGGTTCTGTTATTGATTAATAATTAATAGAATTATTCTATTGATATATAGTCTATCAATAGATTTTTCTATTGGGTGACACTAATATTATTTTTTGTTTTCCAGTTCATGAGTATGTTTTTTTTGTTTGTTGTTTTTTTGCAATAATATTTTTATTATATCAATATAATAATGTTATACATAGTATCCTGTCATATTGGTTGATGATATGTCTCCTAGGAGAAATAAAGATGGTGTTGGATGGCTATGGTTATTTAAAGCATGGGATATGTTGGTGATGATGACTTGCCAAAATTGCTTGATAGGTGTGCTCTGCCACGTGGCGTGAATGTAATCGTCAGCTGTGTTTTGAGTAAAATATGTACAGATTGCTGAGCTTGTGAAACCAATTTTAAACATCCAATGTGTAGTATAATGTACTCTGTATTATTTTGTACTGAATGCATTGTAGGTTAGTGTTGCTGTCATGTGGTAATTATTATTACACATTTTAATCCAAACTGTGGTATCGGGGGCTAGTAATAAATCTTCCTCCCATTGTCTCGATGGGAGAGTAACTGTGAGATTTGATTTCACTATTGTTTTGTATATCTTAGATAATAGGTTTTTTGTATTAAGAATGTTTGTTTATAAAATCTGATATGGATGTAGGTATCGGAATTGATTTTTGAACACATAGGTGATCTTAGCTGATGGTATTGTAGGAACTAGGGGCTTTCTATACCATATTTTGGGGCTAGTTGTGGGCGTGACATGAAAGAAGTCTTATGATAAATATGTTTAAGGTGTGTAATGCCTTTTTCTATCCAAGAGGTAAAGTTTAATATTTTTGTTCATGGTAAAGTCTGGATTGTTCCAAATGGGAGAATGACTAGTTTGTGTGAGTGTGGAGTTTGATATCTTGTGGAATTTCCACCAGACTGTTAGCATCATGGCCACCTTCAAACTGTTGAAACATGGATATTTTTGAATATGAGTCTGGGCACATTTGAAACACCTGCTGCAAACATTACTGACATTATTTCTTGTTTATGTGATTGGCTGTGTTTCTCTAGTCACAAGTACTTCTGAATGCTCCTCCAGAGCACCCAGAAACCCTCATAGTGGGTTTCTCAACTTGCTCAGACTCAAATCTGAATATCGGCATCTGAAACATCTTGGAGAGGAACAAAAAACACAACACATTTGATTAAATTGTTCTGGTCACCAGGACCGGAGCTCAACCCAGCTCTGGTAAAGGCTACCAGTGCACTGAAGGGGTCCATGCTCTAAACTCTGGAATCCCGCCGGACTGAGGCGTTGGGAAAGCGGTTTCTCTGTATGCCCAGTCATGATGAAAAGATTGTGAATCTTTTATGTGAATGTTTACGTAAATATGAGATTTTACACTCAGAATGTAAATAAAGGTAAGTAAATAAACACATTGTAGTTGATGGTTTTAACAATACCCAGCGTTAGCCTACTTGATCGAATAAACTAATATTATTAACCTATTAATAATACAAAAAAAAAATCTGTATTAACAATTTACTATTTGCCATTACAACTCTGCCTTGAGATCTGAAGTAAATGACTTTATGTAATATAGAATGTAATGTGAAAAATAAATTTGGTAAATTCTGGCTTTAAAAAAGTTCTTTCAGTGTTACTACCACCTGTTGTAGATCGACAGTCACACACCCCCTCTGACAGCCGTGCTGGGCGGTTGAATGGGGTTTGTGTGTATAGGATATAATAATACTGGACGCTGCAAGCAAACGCGCGGCCACATGCTCTACGTCGGCCCTGCAACGAGTTGGGGAGTATACGGCAGGAGGAGAGAAAAAGCTTTGACTAAGTGCATCCTCACCTGGGCACACTCCGCATCATTTCCCCTTATGGAACATCCATACCTCCAGGGCGCTACACTCCATCACTCATACCCAGCACAGCACATACTCACCTGGACACACTCCTCACCATATCCCACTCTACATTCCGGAGCTCCAGACCTCCAGGATTGCAGCGCGCCAGCCGACCCTTTAGGGACCACACTTAAGCCCCCCTCCTTGGGCTAAACCTCTTAGATTGGATCAAGGGCTAATTTTCAATGGATCGCAGCAACGTAGCTGCTCTGCCACTCACAAGAACCTGGCCCAGAATCAGGTCATTTAAGGTCAATTAGCACCAGGTTCTCCACAAACATGCTTTGCAGCTGAATCCCTGGTCCGTTCACACGTGTCTTTGCTCACTGGGGTCCGGGAGGATTCTGATTTGGAGGCGTTCAGTCATAATCCCACAGGCACCAAATGTCTGAACCTGCGGTTCCTCTCATACTGAGCAGGATTACTGTTGCAACACCACATCATCAGTAGGGTAAAACTAACCTGTCTCATGACGGTCTAAACCCACCTCACGTTCCCTGTTAGTGAGTGAACAATCCAACGCTTGGTGAATTCTGCTTCACAGTGATGGGAAGAGCCGACATCGAAGGATCAAAAAGCGACGTCGCTATGAACGATTGGCCGCCACAAGTCAGTTATCCCTGTGGTAAATTTTCTGACACTTCCTGCTTAAAACCCAAAAAGCCAGAAGCCTCACTTTCACGGTCTGTATACCTACTGAAAATGAAAATTAAACGAGTTTTTGCTGTTCTGCTCCATGGGAGGTTTCTGTCCTGCCCGAGCTCACATTAGGACACCTGTATTACGCTTTAACAGGTGTAACCCCCCCCAGTCAATGAGAACATTTTTAATATCTGTGGGAAAAGAGGGAGAAATGTATCCAACAACTTTCTTTTTTAATGTGCAACACAGTCAAAATTGTGAACTCAACTACATGCAAAAACCACAAAAAGCATTTACAAACTGGAAACTCTTACTGCATAATTAAAACATTATACAACTTAAGAAAAAACATAACATAAAACATAAAACATCGGTAAATATGAGAATTCAAACAACAAAATGAACCAAGCTTATTCAAATTGAAAAGTAACAGCAGTAACTCTAGGCATGACCCATGGCCTTGAGGACCTGTTCGGCAGCGGTGTGGTGGGCCTCCTCCTCCATGTTGTTGTTGTTGGGGCAGGGGAGAACTTCGGCAGCACCGCAGAACGGTTCGGATAACCCTGGTACCAGCACGCTGTAGTTGACACAGAGTAAGCCATTGGTGTTGGTATGATAGCGCACGTTGTAGAGTGGCACGCCGAACCCATACATTTGACACAGGAAGTGCACAGCATTGCACGTCCGCGAGAAGTGCTGTGGGCGGGGGTCGTGGGAGGCCGCCCCCACTGACTGGAAGCGCGTGGATGTGAGAAGAGCCTGGCGGACAGGTGTAGGACCCGGAGAGGCGAAGGCGCCCACTTCTTCACACTCGTCATGTCTGCGCTTGGAGCTGCCAGAGAACCAGTGGGCAGTGATGAAGATTACTCATATAAACCTTACTCATATAAACACCACCTGGATTGGCTTTGACATATTCAGGTGGATTTGGGCATGTCATCCAAAGCACACAGAAGCAATAATCTGTTAATACACCATAATTCTATAATCCCAACCCATCAATAAGAACCCTTAATGGCAATTGAATAGAGAAGGCAGCATACCGTACTGAGTCTGCATTGTCTAGGGTGTTGGAAATTCAGGTTACTGGCCATCATAAATATATTCCAGGTTTACAGTTAATGAGAGGGAGATGGTACTCTCTCTCCATCCATCACTACACCTACGAGACAGTCTGTAAGGAGGCCACACTCTAAGTGATGTGAAGGCGTTTACTCCAGACCTTTTTGTGTATTAAATGGGTTTGTTCTAGACCTTTGCTAGCTCTCTAGTGCAGGATCTAATAACGTAATGACAAACAGCTGGCTGAGAAACAAGCAGCCATGGGGCCAGTTACTCATGGTCCCGTTAAATAAGAGGATTCAGAACAAACTGAGCAGTTATTACTGTATAGTTCATCCATTATTGATGTTAATTTCTCAAATTAAAGATGTGGTTTTGCAGCTTAATCTCAATGGAATTTTTTAAATTTAAAATGCTCTGAGTTAGACTACAGAGTCAGTACAGCATATGTGTGTGTGTGTACACATGTGCATGTGTGTGTGTGCGCGCGAGTGTGTGCGTGTGAGCACGAGTGTGTGTGCGTGAGTGTTTGTGCGTGCGTGCGTGTCTAATTGCGCACAAACGTTTCTTGTGCAATGTGAAAAAACAAAGAGCTAGATAGAAAAAGAGAGGGAGATTGATCAAACAAGGAGGGAGGACCTAGCTAAGCTAGGACTGAGGGGAATGACTTCAGGGCAGAGGTGGGTAGATGAATGGCTAAGATGATGGACTGTTGGATGGACTGATGGTGTTCAGTGTAGACCCAAAACAGGGCCTTAAAATCCAGCCTTAGGGGAAACCCACTTAAAGACAGACAAGTGAAGGTTGTAGGTCACATACCTACAATGTGCTTCCCTCACTGTCTATCCATCGGTACGTTACTGATACATACCTGTAGATGGATAAACAGATACATACATAACAATACATACCTATAGAGCGATAGATACATACAAACATACATGCACACAGAAAGACATAAAGAAGAATTTTAGGTCTACCTTTGATATCGAAGAAATCAAGAATTGTCCTAACTATCACACACACAGGCACTAGGTTAGCTAGCTAACTATTTGACGAAACTGAGTACACAAACGCTATGGTAAAAACCTGTGTAAAAAGACCAAAACCTGAAGTAAATTGTTAACTGGAGATGGTAAATGTCATTAATGCATTATGAGCAAAAGATAAACTCGTATGTCAAATGAGCCAGTATGAAGCAGAACTAGCTAGCTAGGTTTACTCTTTAGCTTGCTAGCTAGCTGGTTTCTGTGGCTCGTTTAATGGGGGCGAGTCTGCACGCTAATTAGCTGCTATCACGGCGAGCGTATTATAGCAAAGAAACTAATGTTGGACTATAGGCACAGTCTATATTGTGAGAGACACATTACCCCCAGATATTCAGATATGCTCAAAATGCCCCCCATATAGCGAGGTAATAAATAAAAATATTGCACACACTAGTTGTGTCAGCTGCTGTTGGTGAGACATTTTATGTTATAACACCCACCACTGCTGTCTATTGTCGCACTTAATTTCAGACAATATTACTTTTTTTCTGTGTAAAGTCCCCTTTACTGTCTTGCTGGAAGCTTAATTCTGGACATGAGTGTACCAGTGCAGTGGTGACTTCTCTGGGTCAGGATAGTCAGGGTCAACAGGGGTGTGTGAATGCCAAGGTTTTAGCCTTTTGAATTTTCCTGTGCCCATAATTACAATAATTTTCTAATAATTAATCTGTTTTTTTTTTGTTTTTTTTTTTGTGGTAGAGACATGTTAGGCAAGACAGTACAGGTTGTACCCTTACTGCTTTGCTCAGAGCAAACTGGCTTTCAAAACACATGTATTTCATTTTTTTAGTTCTAACATGTTGGCTTTACCTGAAGTTCTTCTAACGACACTTCAGTGTGGCAGATTCTCTTCTGACTGGTTATCACTGGGCTACTACACTGAAGTATTCTCATATGCTATCAGTAAATATGCCACTTACTTCTGTGTCACTCCACATGTAAACATGGTTCTCTTTACAGAAAATAGTTTAGTGGTGCAATAGCTTATCCTCTTTCCTATCAACTTCTATATCACTTCAACTAAGTCAATCAAATCAAAATCAAAATTTATTTGTATAGCGCTTTTTACAACAGTTGTCACAAAGCAGCTTTACAAATGTCCAAGTCCAAGCCTCCAGTGAGCAAGACAAGGGCAACAGTGGCAAGGAAAAACTCCCTAGAACATGAGGAAGAAACCTTGAGAGGAACCAAGACTCAAAGGGGGGCCCATGCTTCTCTGGCCAACAATGGTCACCACAATAATGACAATTTTAAGAGGAAAAAAAAGCAATTAATATCTAGTCTAACTTTCTAGAGGTCCTAATCTTGTCCCTAAGTACACAGAAAAAAAACAAACAAACTCAGCAGGATTACAAGTATATTTACATTTACAGCATTTAGCAGACGCGCTCATCCAGAACGACTTACAAAAGTGCTTTGTCATTTACTCATAGAATATATCCAAGTTCAGTATAGTAGGTTAGAATTAAACATACCAATGAACTAGAATACTGTGGAATACAGGGATAAATGCTGATACCTAGAAGTGCAAAATACATAAGGTCTATCTTAAACAACGATAAGTGATATAAACAATAAGTGCTAGAGTTTGTATATTTACCCCTAACTATGCATTTCCTTCTAGCACTAAGTGTTTTCTGCAACTTTACTGTTAATGAAAGTGACTTTAATCCATTGTTTAGGCTACATACTCATCAGTTCCTGGTTCTCACAAAATATGCCTTTAATTGTATTGGAAGCTACATGGTCAGTGTAGTATGACTAAGATGTTAAGTCTAATTTCCTCCCTAGATTGGGGAATTATCACGAAGGAAGTGCTTGGGAGGTCTAATGATTTCCAGGGTTACGTTCTCAGGAATGTTAGCTCCTGGTAGGGTCTCCCATGGCAACCAGGTCTGGGGTGGAGACTAGACAAACACAAGCCATTAACACCCTTATGATCAAAAGTATGAGAAGTATAAGAGGATCAGCCCAAAGAGACAATGTGGGGGGCTGTGCAGTGCCTGGGCAGTGAAACAGATTATCTCTTAAAGGTTAAATCCCTTAAAGGTCTTAATCCTGCTCATCCCACATGCTGATGTGTGAGTGAAACAGTGCATAGGTGTAGAGACCTGGACTTGGCGAGATGCAGGCCTATCCTTGCAGTCTGGTGCTATTCTGTTACTAGAGGACCTGAACACGCTTCTCCAACAGTATATTCTTCTGGGCCTGATGACAACGCACACACACATGAACACGCACACACTCGGGCACACAAACAGACATACAGATACTGTTTAATTTCTTCACATCTGTAGATACACTAGCATAAGTTGATATATACGTTTATGAGTTTGATTATGAGCTGATTTCAACTTGACACGTACAGAGTATATAATATACATAGAGAGTGCATAGTTTTACCAGATTGAGTGCTACAGATTCTTGTAATGAAAGGTGACAAACCCAGCCATATGAAGAAAACAAGTACAGGGTTAATCCCTTAAAGGTTTAAAGAAGTCTCCCTTAAAGGTCTTAGTCCTGCTCATACCACATGCTGATGTGTGAGTGAAACAGTGCAGAGGTGTAGAGACCTGGACTTGGCGACATGCAGGTCTTTCCTTGCAATTAATGCTGCATTCTGCTGCAGGAGAACCAGAACATGCTACTCCACACACACACAGACACACACACACACACACACACACACACACACACAGATGCGCACATACAGGTGCACAAATATACACAGATACACATTCTGTTTAATTTCTTCACATCTGCAGACTAGAGTAAGCTGAGGGTATAGTGTTAAACCAGGTACTACATAAACAGTATATAGTATATATACACAGAGGGTATAGTGTTAAACCAGGTACTACATACAAAGTATATAGTATATATACAGAGTATATAATTTTACCAGATGATCATGCTGATCTTTGATCTCCTGGTTCTTCATCTCCAGCGCCACTTTCAGGCTCATAATGTCCTCCTCTATAGGCTGGTATAACACACACATATGCATAAGCACACGCGTACGCACGCACACACCCACACACACGCGCGCACACACACGTGCGCACACACACGCGCACACAAACACACGCATACATACACACACGCACACACACGCGCACACACACAGGCACACACGAATCATCACTACAGCCAGTACAATGGAAAGGTGGGAATGTGTACTGAATGTGTACTGCCGCTATAAGTGAAAGATGGAGGTACTGGTGTATGTGTACTGACACTATAAGGGATCTCTACCTGCAGTGACAGTCTGAGCTTCTCAAGTTCTTCCTCCAGAGATTTCTTCTCCTGTTCACAGGCCATTTTCATATCTGCCAGAGCAAGTATCATTACTGCTGGATATATATAGAACACAGATTTTATATACTACATAATTACTACTGGATATATAAAATATACTATATATAGTACTATACATATATTAGTATCACTTTTATTGGAGCCTAAAGGCTAACATTCATTATTAGTTATGTTAGTATTATTGCATTTCCATAGTACTTACTCTTGATGGACCTGTTATGCTCCTCCTCCTCCTGCTGTTTCTGCAGGAGCTCTGTCTCCTCCTGCTGCTCGTGTTTCAGCATCTCCTGAAGAACCTGGAGCTCCTTCTGCTTCTGCAACCTCAGCTCCTTCAGCTGCTCCAACAAACTGTTCTCCAACTCCTCCTTCTCACACCGCAAACACTCCAATCGGGCCACAGGCCACACTACTGACACAGAACCACACACACACACACACACACACACAGAGACAAACAGAAAGAAAGACAGACATATGAAATTAGAAAGCGATATAGGGTAGAAATAGATTGATGTTATTCAGGGACCTCATTTATAAAACTTTGTGGATTCCAAAGTGAAAGTGTGTGTATTCTGCACAAATAACAGGAAATGGCATATATTCCCCCAAAAATTTGATTTCTAAAGACTCAAGTATGAATTATTGGGAGATAGAGGCGACAATGCAACGCTAAAGACAAAAAAGGAATTTTAACCGCAGTTATGAGTGGAAGCACCAGCAACCGCAGGTGTGAGTGGCATTATATTTACATTTACCTTCCACATCCTTTGTGTCTGTATATTCGTCCTCGATGCGTCCAGTACACCATCTCCAGAAACGTCTCATTTTTTCTCTGTCCTCTTCAGTGTCTTTCCACAGACTGATCTGTAAAGGTGTTCATGGGATTCCCCTCACATGTGACATCAGGCCACAGGACATATGGGGTTCTAAAGTTCCAAGAGTGTAGATGAGTTGTTTTTCTTTGAATTTCCTAATTTCATTGCTGCCATAGCAACAACTGGCAATGCAAACAGATGTGTCATTAATGCAGTGACTCTACCTCAACATGGATTGATTAACCATGTACGGCTCACCGGAGACTGTGATACATATAACATCCCAAAGTGTACTTCATTCTGAGCAAAATCTAACTAGCTTCATTACTGCTGAATTATGAGGGGCCATTTAGGGACAAATCAGGGAAACACGACTTGTACATACATATGAAACATTTTCACATAAATAACCTACTACTTACATTTGTGTATAATAATTTAAACTTGCATATACACGCACTTGCCCACTCAATCCCTGGTGCGTAAACATAGAGTTGCACTATGCTTATGTTGGTATGGGGTGTCTGTTTGTATATAACAATTTTCTGGGTGCCTGGAAGTCATTTCATTGTAACTTCAAGGCAAATATTTAACATGTGTACAGTGCGTATAATAGACAGAGGAAGACTGTTGAACTATCAATATTACGACAGTTATTGACATTTGTGTAATAAGTAGTGCTTCTCTTAATGACAAATGTAACTGTTTTCCCATATAGAATTGTGTGCTTTATATTGTTTGGAAGAACTTTTTCTTCTCATTTAGAAATATGTTCACTAAGTGCTCAGATTGTCTTATTATTTATTATGCTCAGTCTCAGCATTTTTGGCAGATTTCACCACGTTATTACGAACGTGGATACGTTATCTTATAATTATAAGCAGTGTGAGATGTGAAGCTAAGCGAATCACATGTGCAGAATTTCTAACAATAGCCTGTTTTGTATAGCCTGGCTAACTGACCAATCAGTGAAATTAAATGTGGCTGCTGAGCTTGTTGCAGCTGGGTCAATTTAATTTGATTTAATTGTGTTTAATTTTAAACTCAGCTGCGTGCCATGAGACACAAGTTAATCTGAGCATTTTTTTTTTGTTCTAGCTGCAAGCTAACGCCGATTTAACCTAGCCATGTTTTACAGTTATCTTGAAATAATTGAGGTGCATCGCTAGAGGGTGCTGTTCACTTTTTTCTATTTTCTTTGTGTATTATTGATCAGGAAAAAAACTTTAAAATAGATGAGGTGGACGTTTTCTAAGTATGATATGGAATTTGAGTATATGAGTGAATGTTACTATGTAAATGTGTAAGAATTTGGGGATAAGATTATTATGAGATTATTTATAATCAAACGACTACATTATACAACCACATCTTCCTTTTATTTACATATTATACAGATATTTTATTTACAGAGCAGCTCCTCATTGGTTTAGCTCAGAAGCTTCTTTTTGATGTCCTCTTTCTCCAGGTACTCCTGCAGAATTTGTAGATAAAATTATTATGAGATTATTTATAATCAAACGACTACACTATACAACCACATCTTCCTTTTATTTACATATTATACAGATATTTACAGATATTTATATTTTACGTACAGAGCAGCTCCTCATTGTTTGGCTCAGAAGCTTCTTTTCAATGTCCTCTTTCTCCAGGTACTCCTGCAGTTTAGGCATCTCATCTGCCAACCGCCTGAGGGCAGAAGAGACGTGGTGTGAAGTTTAGCCTGCTCTTAAAGGCTACAGTAATAGTACATCTATGAGGCTAAAAGCAATTATTATATGAAACCTTATAGAGGTCATTTGGAATGATCTCTTTCGATCAACCCTAATGTAACCCTTACAAACTTTCATGAACTCATTTGAATAACACTACCATAGCCCTTAAGAACTTTCCTAATTTTTTTTAGGATGTTCTGAACAGATTATCTCTTAAAGGTTAAATCCCTCAAAGGTCTTAGTCCTGCTCATCCCACATGCTGATGTGTGAGTGAAAAAGTGCAGAGGTGTAGAGACCTGGACTTGGAGGCATGCAGGTCTTTCCTGGCAATTAGTGCTGCATTCTGCTGCAGGAGAACCAGAACATGCTTCCACATCCAGTATAATTTACTCGTTATTCTTTTCATGAGCCTATACACACACACACACACACACACACACACACACACACACACACACACACACACAATATATATATATATATATATATATATATATATATATATATATATATATATATATATATATAAAAACATATTTATATTTTTCATATTGGCTTTTACTTTGTTTAAAAAAGGAGGGAAGATAGGTTAAAAAATAAAATATTGTGCAGTGACCATAACTCTATTAACATGCTCACTCAGAGTTAACACAGATCACCACACGGGAGTGATGTCCGCGTTGAAATACCTTTAAATATAATTTTCTTGAATATCAGTTGTCCTTCACTCTGGCAATGGTCATTTTCATGTGTCTTACTTGTCCGTTTTATGCTTATTCATATCCCCCAAAAGTCTGTTTAGACAAGCGGTACGTTTAAGCTCTTTCGTGGTGCTCTGTGGTATCTTTACGCATCGCATGTCTTGTCTTAAACTGGTTGTTTTTCCACAGCTTTATCGTGGACGTTGAGCCAAAGCCATCATTTAGGGCCAGCCGACGTTTATCTGTCTAAAACGGTATCTGGAGAGAGAGTCTAGCTAACTGGAAGATGTCCACGCTTGAAGAAAAATCATGGACAACAAGAAGATGGAAACAGACGGCGGAAAAGAAATCATATCTGCTTATATACACGCAGTGTCCCCGATAAAAAAAAAATGTCAACGTGAAACAACAAGTAGTTAAATGCAATAATTCAGATGGGCAGAGATGAACACCACCACTGGAGAAACATGAGGGTCGCGGCTGACAGAAACTACACCAGTTAAATTAATAAAAACAACAAAAGTATTAAGTAAGTAACGATGACAAATCACTGTTAGAAATGTAACTGTTCGGGCAACCAATGGAGCGCAATGAGTTTCCTAGTTGTACCTGGTTTTGTGATCGCTAATGGCGAACGTTTGCTGCTAGCTAGCTATTTCTATTAGCTCGCTAGTTAGCTCTATATTAGCTAGCAAACGTCAATCTATACCATCAAACCTGTACGTTTAAGCAACACCACATAAGTAGCCATCTATATCACTCTAAATGGCACCTTTCCAAAGAATGAAACAAAGTAGCTAATTAATCTTCGCTATCTTGTTAATAGCGACATAATTGTATGGAAATGCAGAGTTTCAGTAGCTAGTTGGCGCTATAGCTTGCTAGCTACGAAGCCGCCGTCTTAGGATGTCAAACCCAGACTTGCTAGTGGGATGCTTTTTCCAGCATGACGGAGCACCATGTCACAAGGCCAAAATGATGATAACCAAGTGGCTCGGTGAACAAAACATTGACATTTTTGGTCCATGGTCAGGAAACTCCCCAGATCTCAATCCCATTGAGAACCTGTGGTCTCTCCTCAAAAGATGGTAGAAAAAGAAAAACTGATCAACTCCAAGCACTGATTAGGCAAGATTGGGTTGCCATCAGTTAAGACTTTGCCCAGAAGCTGATATCCAGCATGCCAAGGTGAATTGCAGAAGGGTCAACATTGTAAATATTAAGTCTGCTTAAACTGGATGTATTTGTCAATAAAAAGTAAAAAAATATTATGAAATTACTTCACTATGCCATATAAACATCTGACAAAAGGATCTAAAAACTTGTAAAACCCAAAATTTGTCAATCTCAAAACCTTTGGCCACAATTGTACACACACACACACACACACACACACACACACACACACGCTTAGCGTATGTTTGTATAATGCACAATAACGGACCTCAATCACACACGCTACAGTTTTTACCAGTGAAGGATATGCAAAATGTCTGCTATTGTCAAGACTGCAGAATTTACCAACCATAACAGGATCTGCAGTTCCCAGATGTGAAGTAATGGATGTAACTTCATCCCCAAAGTAACACTTCCAGATGAATCTTTCTCCTCTTTTCTGCATTTGTAGGTGGGTGGGTTTGATAGTGCTGATCACTTGCAGAGTGTAGAGGCCTGTGACCCCATGACCAACATGTGGAGAGACATCCCCATGGTGCTAAACCCACAAAGCAACTATGGCATGGAGGTGGCAACACATTCTCTCACCAACACACACTCACTCACAGAGGCGGTGATGATGATGATTGCGGCAGTATTTTGTGAAGTAATACAGTCTCACAAAAAGGACTATGCAGGTGTCTGCACAATAAAGGAAGACTACAGTCTTCCCCGTTTCACCAAAGACAGTGGTTACACTGTCACACTTAAAATACACTACAGTTAACACTTTTAATAGAGGTTTAATTGAGGACAAACCTGGAGAGACCTGTAGCTCATCTGAGTGCAGGTAGTGTTGGATTCTCTCTTGGTTGGGTTTGATTAGCTTGACTAATGATTTAAATGAACTGAAAAGCAACTTAAAAAGTCTTTACGTTTTTTATATACCAGCTGTTCTTAGTGACACATACTCAGATCACATTTGTGGTCTGAAATTTCTGTAAGTTTTGTTATTTTGATCATTAGTCATTTTCATAAAAAACATGCTCTAAAACACAATATTTTTATCTGGATTTTGGCAGAAATGTTGCTAGTAGTTTATAGAATAAAACACATCTGCTCAGCCTGGTCAAACATATACCCATCAATTGTAAAATTAGAGAAACTGATAATTTTGTAGTGGTCTTATTTTTTTTCCCAGAGGTGTGTGTGTGTGTGTGCGCGTGATGTGCGTGCGTGTGCGTGCATGTGCGTGCGTGTGTGTGTGTGTGTGTGCGTGCGTGTGTGTGTGCGTGTGTGCGTGTGTGTGTGTGTGTGTGTGTGTGTGTGTGTGTGTGTGTGTGTGTGTGTGTGTGTGTGTGTGTGTGTGTGGTTCTGTGTCAGTAGTGGGGCCTGTGGCCCGATTGGAGTGTTTGCGGCGTGAGAAGCAGGAGTTGGAGAACAGTTTGTTGGAGCAGCTGAAGGATTTGAGGTTGCAGAAGCAGAAGGAGCTCCAGGTACTTCAGAAGATGCTGAAACACGAGCAGCAGGAGGAGACAGAGCTCCTGCAGAAACAGCAGGAGGAGGAGGAGGAGCATAACAGGTCCATCAAGAGTAAGTACTATGGAGATGCAATAATACTAACATAACTAATAATGAATGTTAGCCTTTAGGCTCCAATAAAAGTGATACTAATATATGTATAGTACTATATATAGTATATTTTATATATCCAGTAGTAATTATGCAGTATATACAATCTGTGTTCTATATATATCCAGCAGTAATGATACTTGCTCTGGCAGATATGAAAATGGCCTGTGAACAGGAGACGAAATCTCTGGAGGAAGAACTTGAGAAGCTCAGACTGTCACTGCAGGTAGAGATCCCTTATAGTGTCAGTACACATCCACCAGTACCTCCACCTTTCACTTATAGCAGCAGTACACATTCAGTACACATTCCCACCTTTCCATTGTACTGGCTGTAGTGATGATGCATGTGTGCGCGTGCGTGTGTGCGCGTGCGTGTGCGCGTGTGCGTGTGCGCGTGTGTGTGGAGTAGCATGTTCTGGTTCTCCTGCATCAGAATGCAGCACTAATTGTGAGGAAAGACCTGCATGTCGCCAAGTCCAGGTCTCTACACCTCTGCACTGTTTCACTCACACATCAGCATGTGGTATGAGCAGGACTAAGACATTTAAGGGAGACTCCTTTAAACCTTTAAGGGATTAACCCAGTACTTGTTTTCATCATTTCGTTGGGTTTGTTACCTTTCATCACAAGAATCTGTAGCACTCAATCTGGTAAAACTATGCGCACTCTATGTATATTATGTACTCTGTACGTGTCAAGTTGAAATCAGCTCATAATCATACTCATAAACGTATATATCAACTTATGCTAGTGTATCTACAGATGTGAAGAAATTAAATAGTATCTGTATGTCTGTATTTGTGCCCGTGTGTGTGCGTGTGCATGTGTGTGTGTGCGTTGTCATCAGGCCCAGAAGAACATACTGTTGGAGAAGGATGTTCAGGTTCTCTAGCAACAGAATAGCACCAGACTGCGAGGATAGGCCTGCATCTCGCCAAGTCCAGGTCTCTACACCTATGCACTGTTTCACTCACACATCAGCATGTGGGATGAGCAGGACTAAGACCTTTAAGGGATTTAACCTTTAAGAGATAATCTGTTCAGAACATCCTAAAAAATTTTAGGAAAGTTCTTAAGGGCTATGGTAGTGTTATTCAAATGAGTTCATGAAAGTTTTTAAGGGTTACATTAGGGTTGATTGAAAGAGATCATTCCAAATGACCTCTATAAGGCTTCATATAATAAGCGCTTTTAACCTCACAGATGTACTATATCTGTAGCCTTTAACAGCAGGCTAAGCTTCACACCACGTCGGTTGGCAGATGAGATGCCTAAACTGCAGAGGTACCTGGAGAAAGAGGACATTGAAAAGAAGCTTCTGAGCCAAACCAATGAGGAGCTGCTCTGTAAGTAAAATATAAATATCTGTAAATATCTGTATAATATGTAAATAAAAGGAAGATGTGATTGTATAGTGTAGCCGTTTGATTATAAATAATCTCATAATAATCTTATGTACAAATTCTGCAGGATTACCTGGAGAAAGAGGACATCAAAAAGAAGCTTCTGAGCTGAACCAATGAGGAGCTGCTCTATAAATAAAATATCTGGTAGTAGTATTATTTAAAGTGTCAAATGTGATGAAGTGTGCCCAGGTTCAAAACTACTTTATTGGGCATGACTGTGTGACCTC
The DNA here is from genome assembly GCF_041902795.1 of Electrophorus electricus. Lineage (NCBI taxonomy): Eukaryota > Metazoa > Chordata > Actinopteri > Gymnotiformes > Gymnotidae > Electrophorus > Electrophorus electricus. The sequence goes on along the minus strand of NW_027658605.1, from coordinate 2,062,880 downwards.
TTGAGCCCGGAAGTCTGGAGCATTGGTTATTTAAAGGGTCAAATGTGATGAAGTGTGCCCAGGCCCAGAGCTGCTTTGTTTGGCATGATTGGGTGACCTCTTGGGCCTGGAACTCTGTTTCTAGTTTCATTTATAGGGTCAAACTGCATGGTGTGCACAGGCCCAGAGCTACTTTGCTGGGCATGTCACACACACGGGGAGTTCCATGCACAATGCCTTTACAGATCAGTCTTTGGAAGGGCACTGAAGAGGACAGATCGAAAAATGAGGCGTTTCTAGAGCTGGTGTGCTGGAGGCATAGAGAATGAGAATGTAGATACAAAGGAGGTGGGATCCAGGAGAGAACTAATAAAGCAAACCAATAGCAGAAAGCAGAAGTGGCATCTAAAGAAAACGAAGATAGATTGGAAAAAACCTCCTACAGTTGGTATGGATGTTTGATTTTTTTTTTTCTGCTTTTTGGCCTTGCCTTTCTAAATGGATGAATTTAAACCACATGTATAAAAAAACATAGTAAACTAAATCATCTTTGCAATAAGGGACAAAAACTGACTTATTGAAAATGCTTTTATCCATATATATATATATATATATATATATATATATATATATATATATATATATAATTATTCTTATATATGATATGATGTGACATAATATTATATGAAAATGAAATTAAACACAATGAGGGATCCTCAAAATAGTTTTAATGACTTTAAAAAATTTATTTAATTGCGAAATAATCAAGTGATTAAAGTAAATAAAAGTTATCAGTCTTAAACGAATACGTACCACGCAGTCTTTAAAAAACTAAAACTCGCTGTTTAAAAACTATTTTGTCCCAGGCCTGCTGATCCAGAATACACACTGATCCACAACCTATCACAACCAAGGGGACTGTTAGAAACTGGTTTAAAGTGACCAGTCCTTCAGGTTTGATCTCCTCCAAGTTACCCTCTACCTGCCAGAACCCAAAATGAAGCAGTGGCCGGACTCTTTGGAAATGCAGCAGTGGCCTGGAGCTCGAGAGGGGCAGGTGTAAAGGGTTTAGTATGAGGAGGGGTGCTTAAGTCTGGGCCCAAAAGGTTCGGCTGGTGCGCCAGGTTTGTGGAGGTGTGCATACCTGGAGGGTAAACGAGACAGGGTGTGGCGTGGCCAGGTGAGGGTGCAGTTTGGTGGGAATGAGTGATGGGCGTATGGTGCCCTAGAGGTGTGGTTGTTCCAGGAGGGGCAAGGTGGTATAGTGTGGCTGGATGAGGGGGTGCTTCGCTGGTCATGTGCTTGTGAGTTATAGGCCTGGAGGTCTGGTGCTTTGAATGACAGAAAGGGTCTGATTTGTGCCCAGGTTTAAAAGTACTTTGCTGGGCAGGACTGTGTGACCTCTTGGGCCTGGAAGTCCGGTGCTTTGAATCATTTAAAGGGTCAAATGGCCTGAGGAGTGCCCAGGTTTAAAGCAACTCTGCTGGGCATGACTGTATGACCTCTTGGGCCTGGAAGTCTGCTGCTTTGAATGATTTAAAGCGTCAAATGGTCTGAAGTTTGCTCAAGTTTAAAGCCACTTTGCTGGGCATGTGGTTGTGATTTAGAGGCCTGGTGCTTTGAATGACAGAAAGGGTCAAATGGTCTGAAATGTGCCCAGGCATAGAGTTTCTTTGCTGAGCATGATTGTGTGACCTCTTGAGCCTAGAAGTCTGGTTGTAGTATTATTTAAAGGGTCAAACTGCATGAAATGTGCCCAGGTTTAAAGCTACTTTGCTGGGCATGCTTGCGTGTCCTCTTGGGCCTGGAAGTCTGGTTTTTCAATTTATTAAGGTGTGAAATGGCCTGAAGTGTACCTAAGCCTAGAGCTTCTTTGATGGGCATGACTTTGTGACCTCTTGGGCCGGGAAGTCTGCTGCTATTAATTTATTAACAATCACAAAACCAGAGACAACTAGGAAACACCTTTCGCTCCATTCGTTGCCCACACGGTTACATTTCAAACAATGATTTGTCATCGATTCTTACTTAATGCTTGTGTTGTTTTCCTTCATCTAACTGGTATAGAGTTGTTGGATTTTTTGGGGAGGCACTGCGTGTATATAAGCAGATATATGTATATGTGTATGATGTGTATGTGTATATGTATACTATGTATATGTATGTGATTCCTTTTATGTATATGTACATGTATATGATTCCTTTTATGTATATGTACATGTGTGTGTATATATATATATATATATATATATGATTTCTTTTCCGCCGTCTGTTTCCAACTTCTTGTTGTCCATGATTTTTCTTCAAGAGAGTGGACATCTTCCAGTTAGCTAGACTCTCTTTCCAGATACCGTTTTGGACAGATAATTGTCGGCTGGGCCTAAATGATGGCTTTGGCTCAACGTCCATGATAAAGCATCAAACTATTGGCTCTGGAAAAACAACCAGTTTAAGACAAGACATGGGGTGCGTAAAGATACCACAGAGCACCACGAAAGAGCTTAAAGTTACCGCTTGTCTAAACAGACTTTTGGGGGATATGAATAAGCATAAAATGGACAAGTAAGACACATGAAAATGACCATTGCCAGACTGAAGGACAACTGATATTCAAGTAAATTATATTTAAAGGTTTTTCAATGCAGACAGTGCATAATGTCTCCAGTCTTGGACAATAAAGCATTCATGTGAGTATTACTGAAAAACACTAACCATAAGAGAAAAAAGCATATTTTTTCAAGTGTTGCGTCCTGTGTTCGTTTGGTGTGTGTGTGTGTGTGTGTGTGTGTGTGCGTGTGTGTGTGTGTGTATATCCATCAGACAAGCTACATTCCTCCTGCATCCTTCCACTGTTGACAGCATTTGACCTCACTCTCAACCACTCTCCTCCGACTCACAAAGCGGCCAATGTTCTGGACCTGATCTTCACCCGTACCACCACAACATCGGACATCAGTCACTCCCCTCCACCTCTCGGACCATCACTTTCTATCCTTCTCTTTCTCCCTTCCTTCTCTTTCCATCCAGATGCTCTTATCCAGAGCAACTTACAAATGCGCTCATGGCAGTGGTAGCTCACTGGTTAAGGTACTTGATATTTGTTAGAGTCTGGGTTCAAACCCTGCCACTGTTGGGCCCCTGAGCAAGGCCCTTAATTCTCAATTGCTCAAGTTGTACTCAGTCATAATTGTAAGTTGCTTTGGATAAAAGTGTCAGGTAAATGTGCTTTCATTTCCTCATAGAATACATCCTAGCCAGTACAGTAGGTTGGACCAAGATACCAATGAGCTCAAATAATGTACAGGGGTCAATGCTGATGCCTAGAAGTACAAAATACAAAATGTCTATCTTAAGCTCTAGTCCTTATTGTTTGTTAGACAACACCAGTGTAAAACAATACCCTACAATAAGTACCAATTTGGTCAGTATAGGAGCAGGGTCAGCTCCTGTTCTTAAAACCCACTCAATATTGTATCTCTGTTTTTAATCCTTTTCTCTGCCCAGGACACTAGTGGCTCTTCAGGCTCTGGCAAAATATAGCACTGCAACCTACAGTACAACAGACACCATTGCGGTGACTGTGACGTCGCCGCACGGCTTGAAGACCCAGTTCATGGTGTACCGGAACAAAAGACTACTGTACCAGCAGATCCAGCTGCAGGAAGTGACTGGGGTTTACAATGTCAGGGCATCAGGCCAAGGCTTTGTGTTTGTGCAGGTTAGTCTGGTGCCACTTCCTGTGCTGATCATGGGGCACCTTGGTGTGGATATGCTTGAAGACCATTTTGAATAGTTTCTTGGGTGTGTAAATGACTCTAGGGATCCTGTATGCTACTAATATTTCTCTTCCAGTTCACCCAGCACTACAACATCCCTCCTCCCAATGACTTCTCCTCCTTCAGTATCTCATTCAACACAACATCAAACTGCAGTGCCCCAAACCTGTCTGTGGGGGTCACTGTGACTGTCAGCTCAGCTCTACTAGAGAACAAGAGGAAAGAATGGCTTTGCCCATGTAACCCTTTGACTTTGCTTTAATTTGTCTTTCGGGTATAATGATAACAGGACTGAGACGGACATGGTGGTCATTGAGGTCAAGCTGCTGTCTGGGTTCAGTCTGGTTGAGGGGTCACTGATACCAGTATCTGGCTCTATAGCGGTAACTTTGACCTCACTGAAAATACCCATCATGCATTAGCTGGTTTGCTTATAAATAATCTGTCTACAGGAGAATGCCACTGTAAAGCATGTGGATCAAAAGGAGAGAAACGTCATCATGTACTTGAACGGGGTAAGAACAGGCTTTCACTAGTTCAACAGTTTCAGATCAACTTGCTTGCAAGATGAACAGTATGTTGTATGTTGGGACAAACATTAACAATGGTCTACGTGATTTTGTATGGTGACGCAGCTGTCTCCCTTCCCCGAGCTGAAGAAGGGAGAGACCTACACTCTGGTTATCCAGCAGGATATAGTGGTGCAGAACCTGAAGCCAGCTGAAGATCTACGACTACTACCAGCCCAGTAAGAACCAGTCCCATTATCCTCAGATTCCATAATGGAAGATGAGGGTTGGGACAGATGTTACATGAGTCATTTTTGGAAGTAGAAATGACCAACCTTATTTCACGTCACTCTTCAATATGTAATTAAGGAACAAGATCATATGAACTGAATTATAATTACACTAAATGTGCTATAATGTCCTCCTGTGTAGCATGAATAAGAACCTGTTTTCCTTTATTCTCTCCTGTAGGTGATGTGGCCTTTACAGAATACACGTCTCCATGTAACAAACTGTAGACTACGTGACCTGCTGCCTGCACTAATGTTGGCCACGTTGTACTGCATTGTACCATGAGAATCTGTCCTTTTACCTGAAGTGTAAATCAGATCTAATGCTACTGGGTGACTGTTCTGTAATTACTCGGTTATTTAGTTGTATTGAAATGAAATTCTCTTGTGCAGTGTACAAATGCCTTGTCTCTTTTCTTTCTCTACTCTTCACTCTTCACCAGTGTTCCCTCATCTGATGCTGTATTGCCACTCAGCTTAATTTTAAAACTTGCCATGCAGAGCAAGGCCATAATCATAAACTGAACAGGTCACAGGGAATTCACTCCCTCATAAGAGAATTGAGGGGCAAAGTATACTAATGCTCAGAAATCTATGCATTTGTATGAAGACGAGTCCAGATATTGTGACCAAGGTTTAGGAAGTGATGTACAAGTACATTTGGGTGTGCATCAAGGACCTCTTCTCACTTTAACCTCTCCACTTCTCTCCAGCCCCCTCTCTTCTCATTCTGTCTACTAATCTCCTTCCCAGTTGTCTCTGCTCTCCCACCGTCTCCCCCCTCCTCTGGTGCTTCTCTCGTTTCTTTTTAGTTATGTATTTGTTTGAATGACCACACCTCCACATGCTGGGGAGTACTTTACTATTCTTAATGATGTGTGGAGATTTTATTAATTTTTTAAAGTCCATTATCATCTAAGGCATCTCTTAAATTGTCACTTGTCCCTGTCCTGTTTAGTGGCTTCATACCCTCCTTTTTACTCTCAATGAACCAGATTGGACAGGAAAAATATATTTTAGTCAACAAGTGACAGCCTCTCGGTGCATCTATGAAGCCTATATGAGTGTGTACAGCAGGATGAGACGAGTGTAATGGCATTATGGGCTCTATCTCTCTCCTTCACCTACCGGTATCCTCATACACTCTCCTTCGAATGAAAGCATGACCATGAAAAACAGCAGTAAACAATGAGGAATGGATTATTGGTGATTTATCTGATTGGTAGTTGTCAGGAAAGACTGAGGACTCTCTTCAACATTTGTATCTGACTAGTATTCATTTTCTCACGGTGAAATTTTTTTTTTTTCTGAAAATATGTTATTGCTACTCTTCCTCTTGTGCATGCCTTGCTGTCAATGAAAGCTGACTAATGAGAATCTTTCACTTTTTAAAAGTAACACCAATAAAGCCATTTATCATAAACAGGTACAGCTACACAGGATATTATATGAGCATACAATACATTAAAACTGCTACTCTACATGTTCACATGCATCACTACAATGACTGACGCATTAGACTTCATGTGGGATTTCTAATATATATAACTAAATATCAAAGCATTGTTAGTTGGATATGACGGTGAGCGTTGTTGGATTCTGCATGGACCACCACAAACCCAGAACTGTACAGTACATCCCTCCCCCACCAGATCTCTATCAGGTCCTGTAAAATATACAGAACACTTCTACATGTTTATCTCTGTTTAAAGTGAAGAGACACGTCCATGCAGTGTCTCTGTTTAAGCATGTCCATCTGACATTAATAAGATCAATGTAATACATTTTCATGGAAAGGAAAAATAAAATTCTATCTGAAAAGGATGTTAGGACGTTTTGAGAAACAACCTTCATGTTGTTATAATTTTGATCATAATTCTGTGTCTGAAAGATAATTTTGTATTCCTCACAACTCCAGCCTACATCTAACCTTCATCAAGACTAGATGTATGAAAGGAATAACAATGGCTCCAAAATATTTCTAAACAAAAATAAAGTGAAACATGGATATTTGATGGATTCAAATGCTCAACAAATAAACAGCCAAACTCAATTCCACCCATGTGAGAAGGAAACAAACAAACCAGAAGTGAACATTAAGGCCTGTACAATTAATGCAGCCTCTGGTACTACCGCAATATTACTGTTATGCTTAATATCAGCCCATTATCATTTCTAGCTCTTGGTACTCACTCGTAGGTTCCTTTAATTGGTTAGATAATGGCTGAAAAGAGTTTGAACAGGTGATTCTTATGAGCTAACTTTAATGAGAGGCTTAAAAGGAATGCAGACAAACTGGGATCTTGTGTCTGTCTGTGCTTCTCCCAGGGGGAAGGGTTGGTGTATGAAACTGGGTATTGGGGTTTCCCATGTCTAGCAGTACAATGTGGTGGAGCAGAAGGTAGTCATATCCTGTGCTTATGTTATGGCGTTACCTTGTATGTGTTTAAGAGAGTTGATTTTCATGTTTAAATGCCTTTTTGTCTTGTAGGTTCTGGTTACTCCTCCCTGTCATATTTCAGCTGAGGGATGCAGAGGGGCTTGGTGGTGAGAAACTGTTCAGATCAAACCACAAATGGTGATGCTTTGTGTCTATTCAGGAATTTAAGCAATCTCTGCTCTGTTCATCCCCTTCAAGTGTGGAACAAATCTGCACCACATTGGTATGGTGTAGCAACATCAGCTTCTGTGGCTCAGCCCCAAGAAGTTGGCTACCTACCTTATCTGACCAAGATGGAGGGCTCTCCTTCCAGTGTTGCATCTAAGCAAAGTAGCTCTGTGTTCCCTCAGCAAGGCCTGGAACCCAGTCAGACTGCGGGAGGATGTTTAAGGAGTGGTTCCAGAAGTCAAATGGATTCAAGTGCACAGACTGCAAGTGGCTCTGCTGGGTATTACCAGTCTGTGTTCCAAGGTGGCCAGCAATTCCCTGGACTTGTAGCCAAAGCTCAACTGCAGGATTCTTCTGGTAATGGTGAAATTCAGTTTCAGGGGCAGAGTGCTAATCGTGTCTTTGGCACCCCCCAGACTTCTAGTGGTCTGTTTCAACAAGGTGTCTGGCATCAGGGGTCTGCTGGCAGCTTGGACTCTATATCCAGTGCTCAAGGTTCCCCAATTCAGTATACTGGTTCAACAATGCACGCTGTGTCTGTTCAATCTGCTCCTACCCATCAGGGAGACTACAGGGCTCCATCCTCAGGCCACCCAACATACCATCCTTCAAAGAAGGTCCAACCTTCTCGTGTTCCTTCCCCTCAATCTCAAAGCTACACACAGCTGAAATCCAGACTCTTAGCTAGCCAAAGTGCCAGTGGGAGTTCTGGTGTAACCTCTACTAGCCGACAGCCCGTCAAGGATACTGAACAACATGGCAGCTCTCGCGGGGCTGTTCCTTTTCGGTTTGCAAATGGATGGCAGACATGGAGAGGGCAGACTAGCCAGTTGCAGATGCAGGGCTCCAGTGCTGGTTCTTCTATTGCCTCTACAAGCCAACAGTCTGCCAGTGATGCTCCACAAAAAAGCAGCTACTATGGGCCTTTGCCAGCCCAGGGTGCAGGTACAGGGCAGACCACTGGCTGGCAGTCTGCAATGCAACCTGCCCAGTTCCAAATGCAGGGCTCCTGTGTGGATTCTGGCTTGACCTCTACTAGCCAACAGCCTGTCAAGAATGCAGCGCAACATGGCAGCTGTCGTGGGTCTGGTCCTTCTCAGACTGCAAGTAGATGGCTGACATCGAGCAAACCATTTGCATCACAGACGCGGGGCTCCAGTGTGAGTTCAAATGTCTTTACTAGCCAACAGTCTGCCAGTGATGCTCCACAAAAAAGCAGCTACTATGGGCCTCTGCCAGTCCAGGGTGCAGGCACAGGGCAGAACACTGGCTGGCAGTCTGCACAGCAAGCTGGTCAGTCTCAAATGCAGAGGTTGAGCTCCACCCACCAGCAGTCAGCTGGTGATGTGCAAAAAAGCAGCAGTTATTATGCACCTGTGCTTACCCACAGTGTAGGAACCCAGCCCTCTAGTTATGATCATGCTTCAATACAGACTGGACCTGTGCTGGGTACAGGTATGTGGCAGTCCACTAGCCAACAGTCTGCACTACAGACTGCCCAGTCCCAAATGCAGGGCTCCAGTGCTGGTTCTGGTGTGACATCTAGTAGCCAACAGTCTGTCAGTAATGCTCCACAAAAAAGCAGCTCCTCTAGGTTCCTCCATTCTCAGGTTGGGAGTACATGGCAGACAGGAAGCCACCAGTCTGCCCAGGCCCAGTTGCAGGGTTCCGGTACAAGTGCTGCGATGACCTCCCCCAGCCAGCGATCCAATGATGCTGCTCAAAGCAGCAGCTCATGTAGGGCCTCCCCTTCACAGGTTGGGAGCATGGGCCAAACTTGGAGCCACCAGACTGCATTGCACACTGACCAGTCCCAGAAGGGGGTCCCAAATCCTCCCCAAACTGCCTCCCGCACAGTAACCTTCAACCAATACAACCCAGCAAGTCAGACCCCATCCAGCATGAATGGGTTGTCCAAAGGGCATCTTGGCAGCTACTCTAGTGGGTGGGGACAGAATGCTGTGATGCAGGCAGGTGGAAGACAGCCAGTATTTGCTGTAGATTTTAATGTGGGCCAACAGTCTTCTGACGTGCAGTTACCCTACACTGGTTCCCCATCAAGTGTGTCCAGTGGTTCTAGCAGCTACAGCTTCACTCAGGACTTGCCTAGTCACTCCAACTACCACCACAGTAAACCCCAACTGCCTCCTACTCAGTTCAGTGGGATGGTCAAGCACTAGGCTCAGGCTAATGCTGTTCAACAAAATGATGCTGAAACTATTCTTGGTTCTTCTTAATCCTGCTTTCTTAAATAAAATGTGTTGGCAACACTGCTGTCTGCTTGGTTTCTGTTGGTTAAACAATGCTGTGTGAAATTTGAAGGGGACACTAGACAAACAGGGGACTCTGTAGTGAGGTGGCTCTTTGGTTTGTTTGTTTTTTTTGGCCCCCTTTTTCTTGTATGCCACAATTACACTAGTTAGAATGAGGATGTCCAAACTGCTTGAGGTCTAAAGCTGTGTGGGTTTAGTGCATGTTCAGCAGAATTCACTCTGACTGTTTACAGTTCACATTTTCACATGGACCTTCATAAGACTGTATTTGAAATGGGACCTGTGAAGTACACTGACAACTGTGTGGAAGTCCTCATTCTGAATTGAGGGTTGTTTAAAACTGGCTCATGTTTACCTAAATGGTGTTCACTTTAAGGTGTATGGGAAGTGTTTTCGTTTAGTTGGTTGGTTCCTCTGTAGTGATTCTATTGAGGCTGAAGGAGCAATGCAGTTTTAGTTGAACTTGGTTTAACACATAAATCACTTATGTAAAAATTGTGTGAGGTGCTGAGACACCACCCAGTCATTTTTAGAAGAGGGTGATTTTGAAAGAAGGTGAACATCCTCTTAAAGAACACTACAAAGTCTTCCTTTCTTGAGAAACTTTTTTTTTCTTTTCTAAAAACATTTGTTGAAGGAAGAGGTTGGGGGCACAAACTTAAATCATTAATCAAATAGATAAGTCAGATTTTTTAAAAAACACAAATGCTTTATGAAACCTGGTTAAAGAGCTGGCTGAGGCTGTGTTCAATATGAAGTGCAGGATCTACAGTCCCTGTTTTCTCCTTGTCTTTATTGTTGATCTGTGTGAATGATGTTTCCACTTGTTTCTTGTAACCTGGTTCATGGTCCCTGTAACTTCTCTTTCCTAAGAAAGCAAAACAGGTTGAGCCTTATACTGAAATGAGGATGTAAACGCGTATGTACAATATATATTTATTTCAAGATGGCACCAGTGAAGTCGGCTGCCGTCACGACTGCTCCATCCACACCTGTCACTTTTCGCTATCTTCTTTGCCCTTTTTGTTCTTCCTGCTATTCCTGACATCTATAAAGCCCTTCTTTCTTTCTTCACCACGATACGCATCTCATACAGCAGAGATGCTCTTATTTCTCTTAGTCTACATAGCACTCACCTCAAGCCGTCTCTAACCCCAGACCCAAGATGGCCGACGGAGATCCTGAAGGAGAACAAAAGACGCGACATTAGGAAAAGGCCTCGAGGAAAACGAGCCACCGTCAGGAACAGGCTGAGGGCTCAGGCACACCAAGCTCCCTTACCTAGCATCCTGCTAGCCAATGTCCAGTCTCTGGACAACAAGCTCGACGACCTCCGGGCCAGGATAAAGTTCCAGAGGGACATTCGGGACTGCAACCTCCTCTGCTTCACCGAGTCGTGGCTGAACTCAGCGGTACTAAGCTGAAACGGGAAACTCCAATTCAGAGGAAGGTCACACGCTGGACAGACCAATTGCTGGCTACTCTGCAGGACGCTCTGGATGACACGGACTGGGACATGTTTCAGTGCAGCAATGGTGATGTCAGCGAATTTATGGAGGCAGTAGTAGGGTTTATTGGGATTCCAAGAGCCACTATCAAGAAGTTTCCCAACCTGAAGCCCTGGGTGGACAAAACCATCCACGAGGCTCTGAACTCTCTCACTGCCACCTGCAACGCGGGGATCATCAGTGGGAACATGGAGGAGTACAAGTCTGTGGCATACAGAGTGTGCAGGGCAGTGAGGGAGGTGAAGCGGTGCTATGGGAGGAAACTAGAGACATAGTTCCAGCAGAGTGGCTCTAGATCCCTGTGGCAGGGAATATGGACCATCACGGACTACAGAAGCCCACCCTGCGGACTGATGAGTGCAGATGAGTCTCTGGTGAATGAGCTAAACACGCTTGCTTCGAGGCTACATCTAGCAGTGCTAATGCTAACAGCGCTAGCGCTAACAACGCTAATGGTGCTATCGGAGCAGCCAACATGCGCAGAGCCCACCATAAGCCAGCGCCCTCTCATCATCATGGAGAGTGACGTGAGGAGAGTATTTAAAAGGGTGAATACCAGGAAGGCGGCGGTAGAGTCCTCAAAGCCTGCGCAGACCAGCTAGCCCCGGTATTCACTAACATCTTCAACCTCTCCCTGATGCTCGGTATCGTCCCATCCAGCTTCAAGTGATCCACCATCGTCCACGTCCCAAAGAAAGCTCGACCCTCTGGCCTCAATGACTACCACCCCATTGCCCTCACATCAGTCGTGATGAAGTGTTTTGAAAAGGTAGTCAGAGACTTCATCACCTCTTCACTGCCAGCCTCCATGGATCCACTGCAGTTTGCATACCGCCACAACCGCTCCACTGATGATGCAATTGCACATCTGCTCCACACCACACTGACCCACCTGGACAAAGGGAGGGGTAATTATGTTAAAATGCTGTTTGTCAACTACAGTTCAGCATTTAATACCCTCATCCCCTCCAGACTCACTACTAAGTTGGAGGATCCAGGATTGCATCCATATGACAAGAGGGCCTACCTGGAGGAGATTAAACACCTGGAGAGCTGGTGCCAGGAAAATAATCTCCTCCTTAACATCAGCCAGACAAAGGAGCTGATTGTGGACTGCAGCAAGAAGCAGGAGCGGCACTACCAACCTGTGAGGATCAATGGAACCACGGTGGAGAGAGTAGACAGTTTCAGGTACCTTGGAGTTCACATCTCGCAGGACCTGTCCTGGTCCCGCCACACCAACTGCCTGGCAAAGAAGGCTCGTCAGCGTCTTTACCACCTCAGATGCTTAAGAGAAAGAGATCATTCCAAATGACCTCTATAAGGCTTCATATAATAAGCTCTGTTAGCTTCAGAGATGTACTATATCTGTAGCCTTTAACAGCAGGCTACGCTTCACACCACGTCTCTTCTGCCCTCAGGCGGTTGGCAGAGATTGCTAACCTGCAGGAGTACCTGGAGAAAGAGGACATCAAGAAGGAGTTATCAACAATTCTTATCAATGCACATGTTCTGGAAAAAACTTATGTGAGGGAAAGGCTATCATGTTATTTAAATAGTCAGAATTTTAGCACAGAGTTACTGTGTGTGGTTCCCACAAGTGGATATATTTCAAAACACTATAAAGCTCTTTATGACAGTCCTGTGAACTTGAATAAAGCCTTTTCCAACCCTTCAATGATGCACCGGTGTGATGTTGAATTGTCTTTGAAAACTGAAACATTCTCACAAAACAAATTCAGTGCATTGCAAGCATGTTTTGCATCGATTCTAGTGTTAAATCAAAGATGAGAAATAATACCCGTTTCTTGAAATATTGCAAAATTTGTCTTTGAATTTGGATAAGCAATGCTATTTACTCATATTTACATAGTGCGCTATGTTGTCAAATTTTTATACCAGCGTCTGATTAGCTTTCGATTTCAACAGGAAAAAAAAGGAAAAAAGAAAATGGTATATATTTTGCAAAATGAGTGAGACCTTTCTCTGGGACAGCTCCTTTTTAAACAGCATGCTGATCTCTTGCCAATAAATTCATTGAATGAACTCTAAATTGATAAAAGGAAAATTGTAACAAATCAATAATACCAACTGACCAGAATGTGGACAAGAGCCAAAAGTCGAAACACTAACAAAACTAGCTGCAGGAAATGGGCTCGTTGGTCTAGGTGTCTGATTTTTGCTTAGGGTGTGAGTGGTCCCAGGTTCAATTGGTTGATGAGCCTTTCATCTTTACTTCTGATACATAGTTGCACTGCACCATGCGTCATTGTCTCCTTATGAAATGAGCAAAATAAATGACTTCTGCTTCTTACGAATGTCCAGTAAAAATGGCACTAGATTGCCCTACTAAGAGGCTTGTTATTCTAGGCTTGCGATAGTAGCTTTGGGTGCAAGAGTTCCTATGTTCAACTGGCCCAAAAGCCCACCTTGACCTTGAAACACTGGTTGCTGTGAGAGCATTTAGGTTTGTGTTTAATTTTGGTAAGTGAAGTTCAGCTTCAGACAAAGCAATGGTGCCCACGTCCTTTCCTGGTGATCCAGTGTCCCACAGAGAATACATTTTGTACTGTTTACTCTAAAATAAATGAAAGAGTGCATTAACTCTAACACTTGTGTTACCTTGGGTTTAGAAATAAACTCTCTGGGTCCAAAATTGGCTTGTTATGTTTTTAGGAATTTACAATGGCAACCCTCACCTTAAAGCAATGTCTATGTCTAGAGATAAATGGGTCGCCCTAGGAACAACATTAAAGCTAGCGCTTTAAAAGTCGGTGACTTCCCTCTGTCCAAGGCCTAGATTAAAGCCATTGAATTTCATGTGGCTAAATGAAATCATTGATGCACAAGCCTCACGGTCATGGTTTTTTTTTTTTAAGTGCATTTTGCCCTGTCATTTCCAATGTGTATTTCACAGGCTAAACACGTTGAGGCCGAATGATGCAGCGCCAAGAAAATCTCCGTGCACCATCTGGTCAAGGCTTAGATTAGAGCCAGCAAGTTTGGTGTCGATAGGTCAAAGCACTAGTGTGCAGGCCTTAGGAGTGTTCTTTTCAAAGGCTATGTAAAGATGATATCGAAGGACTGGCTATAATGTAACAGTCAAGTTATATTTGGCTTGCAACTAGGCTCTGTAGGGTGGAAGAACTACAGGGCCAGAAATGGGTTGTCTTTCGGTACCTATTACAGATACACCTCTTCGTAACATTTGGGTGAAGTAAGAAAGCCAGCTATGGTGGAAACACAGCATAGCCAAAGGCATAAAAAAAGCCTGAAATTATCATGCCTTTGATAGCCAAATAAGACAGCTCAGCACGTGGAAGGTCACAATGAGAAGATGGCTTGGATTCCTTCACAAATAGCAAAATGGGTTTTGTGTGCAGACTCACAGATCATGAACAGTAGAGCACACTCACATAGTCAGCAGGACTCAAACCTGCGTGGGGAAACCCCATTGGATTTCTAATAATGGAAATTATCATACCTTTTGTTGTGGAAATGTACTTTGCTTCGCTTTACTTTGCTTTGTGTTTCTATAGTCACAGCATAACAGTCCGTACCTAGGCGTGAGAGCCAAGGACATCAGCGGCTAACATGCTGTTCTACAAAGAGAGCTAGAAGAAGACTGTTCTAACCGTAGAGATAGAAGACCCCACCTGCGCTCAGGCTAACCAAAACATAAAGTTCAGATACGTTGTAGGAGCTGTTTTTTCTTTCTTTTCTTCTCTGTGTACAAGGGGAGAGGGACTTGTACTGTGAGTCAGTTCTCTTTCTCTGTTATACAGGGGACAGAACTCAATAAACTTATTCAATAAACTTACTCAATGCATACGGCTGTCCGTGTTTGATGTGTTCTCATTTTTCCACCACACCTTTGATGGCCAAATAAAACAGCTCAGCACGTAGAAGGTCACAATGAGAAGATGGCTTGGATTCCCTCACAGACAAAGTGAGTTTTGAGTGCAGACTCACAGATCATGAACAGTAGAGCACACTCACATAGTCAGCAGGACTCAAAACTGCACAGGGAAACCCCAATGGATTTCTAGTCCATTGTCCTCTCGGCCATGGCTACGACATAAATCATCAACAATTCTTATCAATGCACATGTTCTGGAAAAACCTTTGTGAGGGTAAGGCTATCATGTTATTTGAATAGTCAAAGTTTTAGCACAGAGTTACTGTGTGTGGTTCCCACAAGTGGATATATTTCAAAACACTATAAAACTCTTAATGACAGTCCTGTGAACTTGCATAAAGCCTATTCCTTACCCTTCAATGATCCACTGGCGTGACGTTGAATCGTCTTTGAAAACTGAAACATTCTCATAAAACAAATTCAGTGCATTGCAAGCATGTTTAGCATTGATTCTAGTCTTAAATCAAAGATGAGGAATAATACCCGTTTCTTGAAATATTGCGAAATTTCTCTTTGAATTTGGAAAAGAAATGCATTTTAGTCATTTTACATATTTTTGAACCCTGAGTGATACCTTACACCTTGGACAGCTCCTTTTTAAACAGCAGGCTGATCTCTTGCCAATAAAGTCATCAAATGAACTCTAAGTTGATAAAAAAAATAATTAAAAATTTTAACAAATCAGTAATGCCAATTAACCCCTATATGCGCCAACGCAGATACATACACATACAATTAGATGGAAAATAGCCTTCTGTAATTACAAAATTGACTTATTCAACCGTACCTTGTTCAGTAAAGTTCACCTATGATTAGGTTTAATTCACTCTATTGTCTTCCAACTTTATAACTGCTGAAATCTGTCAAGTGAAATGACATATAAATGCTTGCGCTCACCTTTATATACTTGTAGTGACGTCAAAGATGTTGTCATGTCATATGCATTGTGACATTTCTAGAATGCTGCACTGACATTTTGGTTATTGGGAAAATAAGTCAATAGTTCAAAAAATATTTGAAATCCCTATTTTTAGCAGCAGCCGAGTAAGTAGCTGATAGATGGGTACTGGTAGATGGGTACATCTTTCTTCAAAAGAACCCTTATATGACTTTCAATTTTTTTTTCTTCATGTAAAGAGACCCTTTTATGTGTAACAAAAAAATAATGTGATTTGTCAAACATCCAATTTCAAACAAAATATGCCCCAAAAAAGACCAAACCAAAGACTTAAAGAATACTAATAAGAGATTAATTATCTGCAAAATTTACAAAGATTTGTACTGTAAAGCATGACATTTACTGTTTGTGAACAAATCAGGATCAATAATATCCAGTAAAGTGGTGGGTATATTTTGGAGAAAAGTTACATATTAAACTTATTTTCCTCAAAATCTTCATTTTGATTAACATTTGAGGTATGAAACCTAATAAGTAAGAAGTTCCTGAAACATTGGTTGTACATGCACTTGCATAAAGTGATCAATCGGTCTGGCTACAAACCGGCACATTCTACAGAAACGGCCCTCATAGCATGTGACGAAAAAACTTCATGCTGGTAAAGCTGCCAAACAGTCATCTGTTTTGATTCTTCTAGTCCTTTCAGCAGCCTTTGACATTCTTCTCTAATCTAACACGGTCTTGCAGATTTCTCCTTTGTAACATATGAAAGATTCTGCCCTATCTCTCGCAGGACGCTACCCAGGTGCTTGTGTAGTCTTTTGTGATCTCAAAGCTAGACTACTGCAACTCGCTACTTGCTGGTCTTCCTCTAAGAGCCATCGGCCCGCTACAACTTGTCCAGAATGCAGCAGCACGACTGGTCTTCAATCTTCCGAAGTTTACACATTACTCCACTGCTGCACTCCCTTCACTGGCTCCCAGTAGCTGCACACATCAGATTTAAAACCTTGATGCTTGCCTACAAAAGCCAAAAATGGATCATCCCCTTCATACATGAAGTCAATGGTCAAAGCCCGATCCGTTGCTTGAGCACTTTGAACCTCAAGTACGGCTCGGCTTGAAATTCCTTGCTTCGGTTCTCATTGACGACAAGCATCGAGACTATTTTCTGTCCTGGCTCCAAGATGGTGAAATGAACTCCCACTTGCTGTCCAGTCAGCAGAGTCCTTTGCAGTCTTCAAATGCAGACTGAAGACCCATCTATTTGCAGACTAGTTAAAGGACAACTGACACTGCTCCCATATTGACTGACTAAATTTGTACTTATTGTAGGGTATTGTTTATGTTGTTTAAAAAACTCTAGCACTTATTGTTTATTGCACTTATCATTGTTTAAGATAGACCTTATGTATTTTGTACTTCTAGGTATCAGCATTGATCCCTGTATTCTACAGTATTCTAGTTCATTGGTATGTGGGACTCTAACCTACTGTACTGTACTAAGATATTCTATGAGTAAAGGACAAAGCACTTTTGTAAGTCGCTCTGGATAAGAGCATCTGCTAAATGCTGTAAATGTAAATGTAAATGTAATCAAAAACCAGCCATTTTTGCACATTTTCAGCAAATTGATGTTTCAGGCTTTATTGATGATTTGAGCGTTGCCTTGTAAAGAACGATAACATCCTCGTGAAACGTGACGAGATGGGGGAAACATCTTCACTACCTATCATAAGACAAAAAAGTTATTGATTTTTAAAAAATGGATATAACTGTGATATTCTGTCTAACAACTAAATTGTCATATGTGTTTCTAGCAATATGTTCTTACCTGTAGTTGCAGCAGCAGCTACAGTGTTAGGGTGCTCCTTGCTTTTCTTTTTGAGTTTCTAACAAAAACAAAACAATGATTTAGTAGAAAAATATCAGAGCATAAGTAAATTTATAACTAAAAGTACATATACAAACCAGCAATAATGCAACAGAATATAATTTAGAACAAATTATGTAATTTATGCAAAGTGATATATACACATTCAGTGTGAAATGAAATTCAAATATGCACTACTTTAAAAATTAATAATGTAACAAAATCTAAATAAGAAATAAGTCAAATGTTTTACCTTTAAGTTCTTTGAGACCTTACTGAAGGGGAATAGGAAATGCAATCTCCCCTTCTGGGCTTTCATGGTTTTGCTCTGATTGTCCAGAGCAGGCTCAGTACATGGTGACCTAGCAGACATCTCAGACTCTAGTGATGGAGAGCTATGTATATTGATACTGAACAGGGAAGACCAATCATCGTGTGTGCTGGGGGACTCTTGAGCCTTCTTCACAGAGGGTGGGACAACCAACTCCATAACTTGGCTTGCCATGACGTCAGAGGAGGTGTTCATACTATCTGTGCGTAGCTCTGATGATGCCTGTGATGCTTTCAAGTCATCCTGCTCTAGAAAGATTTGCATGACCATACCACAGATCTCACAAGATGAGACCCTTTCAAGGTCAGGATTTATTAAATGACGGCACAAAAACTGCGTCCTTCCTTTTATGCGGGGAGTGATGTCTTGCAACAGTTCAGCAAATTCCTCCATCTCATCATCAAAGCGCTGAAGCATATCCGAAACCGGAGAGCCAGCTATAGCAATGGTACTTATAGGTCTAGATGTACCATCGTCTTGGACATCTGAGGATAACGATGTCAAACTCTTAGTATCTCCTATCAGAACCTCACTCATTGCTTCTGAATTTGTATCTTCCATAGCAGAGTGGAATTTCATCCAAATTTGGTCTCTCTCATGGTCATCCAGGCAACTGCGATGCGTATCAATAACTGCAGTCCTAACATCTCTGCTTAGAGAGTCTATATGAGCTGTCCCCTCCTTCACGTGGACTGAAGCTGAATGATTTATCTCACAAGATCTGGTACGGAAAGCATTCAGCAAATCTGCAGTTTCCTTCTTGGAATCTGAAAGCAACACTGATCTTACATCAACATCTAACATTTCTTCCAGAGATGAAAGAAGACCCATCACAGTTACTTCAGTGACAATGTCCGCAATGAATGAACCCATATGAGAGATCATGACCTTTGTCTCCTGTGAAAGAAAGGAGAGATAACATAGAAAGGCGAACATTGAAAATGGCTCCAAAATGGTTTTGGTTGTTTGATTTACAATTAATATGAATCCCATTTAAAATATGTTGATGTCTAAGCAATGTAGTATGACTTATTAGACTAGGGATTGCTTTCCGGATAGATGTCCACTGCCTAAAAGAATGTGAATAAAAGCATTCTTTAGAACTATAATTAATATTTCTGCTAAAAATCTGATGCATTCAAACGTATACCAAAAATAAAAATGATAAATTGAAGAAGAAGAAGAAGAAGAAGAAGAAGAAGAAGAAGAAGAAGAAGAAGAAGAAGACAAGGTTTAAAAATGGCATACTCATGAGTCAGAGCCATCACAAAATGGGTCAAGATTGGTGCAATATCCAGCTTCTCCAAGTCTGGGATGATTTGTTTGGCTCTATCAAGGAGCATTTTGCTGTCATTCCTCACAGGTTTATTCTTCTCGTCTTGTCTCGTGCTTTTTAACTTGCTCTTGTTTTGAGAACCATAGAGGAGGTTGAATAAAAAGACATTAAATATCAGGATAACATAACAACTGTGCTGACATCTCACTTTTTAGCAACAATTCGATTTTCTGATGAATAACAAATTTGGCCATTGTAAACTCACCTTTTTAAATACTGAAGAAGCCTGTGCCACTTTTGGAGGTGAAGGAATTTTACTATGGAAACAACAAAAATATATAAGGAAATGTTCGTTTGTCATTCTTCAAACATCAACAGCCTGAACTAAAATCCATGGTTAAATTATTTTGAGAGAGCTTGTGTCTAAGTTTATAGATTGTTATTCTTATTCTCTATTTAATGGATGAATCTCTGATAGAGCTCTGGTCCATGTTGTATTTTGTTAATTGCACAATACAATCAAAATTATTTTATTCTACTTTAGCACATTATAAGGAAAATAAGACTAATTCCTTTAACATTACTTCCTAATCTTTTAAAATAACAAGGCTGATGAAACATGTTTAATCTGTTTCATGTTTCATCGTTCCGATACTTTGGAATAGTCCAGAAAGTATTTATAGTATCTATTGGTGTTTAATACAGATTAAAGAGTGGCTTGTTTAGCTTAGTCTAATTGTTCAGCTTGTTTAGTCGGTTTAATTTAAATTCTGTTTAAATTAATTTCATTTTCTACATTTATATTTTGTGACTTTTAACTTTTATTTGATCAATGTTTTATTACTGAATACTGTTCGTTCATTTCAGTGTAAAGCACCTTGAGATTTTGGGTTCTATAAGGAATATGCTGTATAAATAAGAATCATTTAAAATTAATATTGTTATTCTAAGATTTTTTAACATTGTAGTGCCTTACATCTTCCTGCCAAAAAGACGCTTCTGTTTCTCCATTTGTCCTGGTCCAAGTTTTCTTAGGACTCTCCTGGGATACTTTGATCTGAAAAGGCGATATGAAGTCAAAAGCATAAATCATTTTTACAGTTTGGTGGACAGACAGCAATCTAACATGTAAGCAGGCAGGCTTGAGGATCAGAAGGCAGACAGTTATACATGTGAATGGCAGTCAGTTCAGAAAGACTGTCAGTATGCAGACCAACACTCATGAAGGACAGAAAACAGGCAAGAAAGCAATCAGAATGGCAGCACACCTTTACAGGCAAATTTCAACAGGCAAGCAGCTGGGTATGCATATCCCTAAACCATTAGTTCCAAAGGCTAAATCTTACTGCATTGAATACAAAAAGTTTATGAATGGTTTAAACTGATTTTATTAGTGGTTAATAATTAGGTCACAAACAACTTAAACATCATTAAATAAACAGTCATGACACATACACAAAAGGGGCAGCAGGAATGTGTTGACCTGTAGAATGTGTTGGTGGGTATATGGAAGTAACTTATTAGCTAACAAATATCTGACCCCACGTAATGGTGACTGTTGGAGAAGGCAAACTAAGATAAGTAACCAGTCAGGTTAGCAGTACATATGAAGGTGAGCTAACTAGCCCATATGGCAAGCAACACGTCAGCTGCTCTTTTTATGCATTTAAACTGTTCATTTATAGCCATTAACAAGGTACTTTAAAACTCTAGACTTTTCAAGAGGTAACCCATATTTCAAAAACTGATACTCCACCGTCAAATGTTTCTTTCTAAGAAAACAAGCTGTAAGGTAGCAAGCAAATTTCCAGAAAACACTAATGTCTGCTGAGAGCCCTGTTTTCTTTACTATTTAGGTTACTTTACTCATAACAAGAAGGCACAGAAAGCACACCCATATGTATGCACAGGTTATGTCTTGATTTTATATGTTGCAGCTGACCAAAAGGGTCGCTGCTACCTTTCATGGTGTTACAATAAATTATCATCTTTTGAGTTAAGGGCCAAAAAATTTGCTCATAACATAAAACCCATTTCCGCTTCACTGCTTCAAGCAATAAGTCCTTTTTTTTGATAATTCTTTTACATATATTGGTTTCCACAACGGGACGAAAATGACAGGGACTGAAACGCACCCATTAACATTCACTAGCTTACGTGTTATCCAACAGTCATTTCCAAATATTCAACCTGTGGCTCGGCACCGCTAAAATGATTTCATAACGTAGACGGCATCTGACAAAATCAACACATAACCGACAACTGCTGTGAAAGTTAGAAAACACAGAATACATACATTGTTTTCACTCACACAGCGCACAAAGTGTTAATGGTCAAAATTATCAAATTAAATTGTTTATATTAAACAGATTCTCTCTAGTGAGTGAACAGAGCTAGACGCAGAGAGAGGGGTGCTACTGTGGACCGACTCTTCTCTGCTAAGCAGAGCTGTTCGTCTCAAACTGCCCGCACTTAGGAACGTTATACGCACCTGCAGTGTGTACATACGACATCGAAATACGTCACCAAGTGTGGGCAGACGAGAAAGGGCGGGTATGGTGATGAAATTTGGTTTAATCACTTATATTACTTTTCTTGTACCTTTAAAATAGCAAAATCTAAATAGCATGAAAAGCAGTCGCTTATGCTTGACATAAAGCCTTGTGTGAGAAAACAGGTGGAACGTCAATGCATTCCATAACTATATAAAACTACAGCAGACAGACCGTTCATCATAAAATTAGAAAAGCTCTAGCTATAGTAGCTAAGCGGACATTTAGACAGACAAACAACCCAAACTGCAATACAGACAGAGGTGGGTAGAGTAGCCAAAAAGTAAAACCACTAAATTATCTGTTAAGTGGACGTACCGAACCAGGAATGGGTTTGCTCTTCCTCGACTCGTTTTGGCCAAGGGTGAGCGAGGGACTGTGGGTTCCATCAGTGCACATTCCTTGACCAATGTATTCTTAATGATCCATTTTATTTCTCATTCACACTACATCAAAGACAGTTCACTTAATTTTCAAATCCAGTGTGCATGCCTTAAAAGTATGCAAACTGTTCAAAACATATGCCTTAAATTAGAAAATGATATGCTGCTGATCATTGAAATAATCAACTTTCTGGAGAAGGAGAACCAGTCTCGATTGCAGTGGCTCGCACTGCTCTGTGCAAACAGTGTGCACAGAAAACAGGGATCCTCACGATTCTTTCCCAGCTGTTCGTCTTGGTTTTATTTGATAATGATTCTCTCATCAGAAATGCAAAATCTAAGTACTGAACTCTGTTAAAATTCTTATAATAAATGCATTTATCTATTATATTTACACATATTTTCTGTGTTTGAACAGGCATGGTATGGATATATATACTTTGACATTTCCCAGATCTATAAACAAATCTCACATACAAGACAGAATTCTGATACCGCACCTTTTGCAAAATTGTACATTTGCCATTAGATCATGTTTGGCTTGTGTTTTAACCTGTGCTAGAAGCCTCCAGGGTAAAACACAAACCAAACATGATGCCTTGCCGGCTCCTGAATATCCCTTTCAGTATCTACAGATAGACTACGCACATGCCACCTTGTAGTCAGTTGAAGTACCTGCTGGTGATTGTAGACAGGTTTTCCAAGTGGACTGAGGCATTTCCTTGTTCTTAGGTTAAAATCCTAGCCAAGGAGATAATACGGAGGTACTGTGTGCCTTGGGTAATAGATTCAGGTTAGGGACCCTGTTTCATTTCCAAGGTAACTCAGAAACTATGCACCTACCTAACTATTGACTGGAAATTTCACATCCCTTATCATCCTCAGTCATCTGGCATTGTTGAGAGAATGAAACATACCTTGAAAGAAAGGTTAACAAAGGCTATGATGGAAACAGGAAAAAAGTGGATACATCTACTGCCAGCGGTGTTATGTGAGATCAGAATGACGCCCAGTGCCACCAATAAATTGTCACCGTTTGATGTAACTTTTGGTAGACCATTTACCATCCCATGGGTCAGATGTAACCCAGGTGTTTCTCATTCAGGTGACATGGACGTGATCTTGGTGGACTACACCCAAATGTTGACTGAGAAATTGAACAGTGTGCATGGTAATGTCGCTTGCTCTCTCCCTCTTCCAGCAGACAAGCCTACTCATGCATTTATTCCAGGTGACACTGTTTTGGTCAAATCACTGAACCCTTGGAAAGCTGGTAAAGCTGCGTATGGACCCCCAACAACCGTGATCGCAGTGACCCGAACCGCTGTGCTTACATCGGGATCAGCACAGTGGATACACACCAGCCGGCTGAAGAAATCACCAGTAGCTGACGCGTCCGACAAGCAAAATGCACCTAAACACATTCACATATAGTACAAAATTTGTTATATGATTTCATGCTGAGGGACTGGCCCTTGGCTGCACCACACACCAAGGAAGTACTCCTTGGCCCTGTATGTCAATACACTTTAGCATTGGTATTATAACTTGATAGATATCCTTTCTGCCTATTAACATCCTTTTGCTGACTCTTTGGTCCTTTCCTGAAAGGTTCTTGCAAAACCTTACTATAGGAATAATGGGCCCCATTCATTTGATAATATTGCCATTATTTTCAGTCTCAAAAAGTACAAAATGGGGGATAGTGGGCTTTCAGAGTCATCAACAACAGTGTAATGGTAAATTAGCTTGTGTGGTCTCCCTGGTAGCGGTAGGAGAGGTGGAGCCAGGGAAGGACTGTCTGGTTTGTCAAGCATTCCATACACCCTGGGTACCAGTCCTGGTAGATGATGTTATGGCAGCAGCACTTAATCATAATTCATCCGACTGTCAGATCAATATGGGAGTACGGTTTATACGAAATGTATCTAAGGCAGCAGCTGCCAGTGGTAATCTCCCCGCATGGGCCTTGTTTGGTCGTTCATGGCCAAACCACAGGACAGACTGTGACATTGGCATTTGTAAATGGTATTACCCCCATTTCAGAAATATGACCCTAGCAGTATTACCTGTGAAAGGTAGCACCTGTCTATGTTCTGCAGGCTTGCCTGATTGTCCATTTTTTGGTCACACGCTGTGTATAAATGAGGTATGGACATTAGGCACGGGACTGGGCAAATGCACAATAAATAATATAACAGGCACACCGTCTCTTTGCCCTGCGATCCTGGGCACTGGCATATCTGCAGCTATCATGTGGGTATGCGGTAGGATGGAATACTCCAGCCTACCCACTTTGATTGTTAGTCATACCCGTCATCAATTTCCCTGAAAAGGATGTTGTACCCCAGCATTAACTATCCCATCTCTGGTCATATATACATGTTCGCAGTTGACATCTGACAGAGCTAAAAGGTCTGTAATTAATGGCACCCCTAATAGGTATGGTGGGTATGTACTGGCCAACCCATGGACTAATCCTGGAATGAACGCGGGTGGGAGTTTGTTCCTGGGAGGAGGAACTACTGCAGCCCTTAATAAAATTAATGGTTTGGCATGGCAGGTACTTAATTTAGCCAATAGGAGTGAAAACGCCATGGCATTACTCAATGATAAGGTAAATAAGATCCGTACCGCTGTCATGCAGAACCGCCTAGCCCTAGATCTCCTCTTGGCAAAGGAGGGAGGCATCTGCAAGGTCATTAATGAAACGTGTTGCTTTGACATCCCTAGTTACTATAACAGCATTACTGACATCATTTTGCACATGAAGACCGCTATTGCTGAGCCTCCACCCGCCGATGATTCTTGGTTCAGTTGGTTAACTGAGCTTGTCGGCCCTTGGGGATCTTGGCTCATAAACATATGTTTTCCCGTACTCCTGATTATTGTGTTGATTCTTGTTTGTGGACCCTGTTTATTGTCACTCCTGTCTTCTTTCATAACTCTCATTTCTACCTCCGTGATTAATCATGCTAATGTTGCCTTGGTGCCTGTGTATGAGAAAGGTCTATATACTGATATGTGATTCCTTTGGAATCAAAGAGGGGCGTGTTAGATACTGGAGCCTTTCTGTCTTCAGGCACTCAACGCAAGGTCTCTGCCTATCAGCCATGACATGGCGGTTTGACCGCGAGCTGGTCGCCCGAGGTCATCCGCTCCCTCTTCTTGTCTTCTTTACCGCTCCCTTTCTCTTTCTCTCTCTCCCTGTCTCTCTTTAAGGACAGCAGTGGCTCATGACGGGCACGGGAACAGCTAGTGGCTCGTTCATGCAGAGAACATCTAATCTTTACTAACCTTGTTTCTTTCCTTTCTACATAGACCCTTAGAACATGCCTCACTTTTCCCCGTCATCCTGTAGATTTAGATAGTAGATTTAGGACACATATATACTCTGTGCTTTCCTCGATAAAGTGGAGCTCTCTTGATTCACTACCTTGGTGTCAGTGTCTCTTGACTTCCCCGGATCCGACTACAGAGGATGGATGGCAGTGGGTTACTTGGAGGAGATTGAACCTGAAGGACTGGTCACTTTGAACCGGTTTCTAACATTTGCTTTTGTGTCTAGAGCAAGTAGAATTAAGGGCGTAGGGCACAGAAGACCTGTCTTGTGTTTTTATGTTCGCTTTAACAGAGACCTCTTGTGGTGACTTGTCACAACTACGGCAAGAGGCAGCAGCAGATGACACCAAAGATCACATTAGCTTGGACTTTCATGTTCTATTTGTGCTTCATTATGCGTACAGTAGTCGTGGCATGTTTTATTTTTCGCTTCATAGCATCTCATAACATAGTAAAGTGAACAGTGAGAAAGTGGAACCAAAGAAAGGACTTAACGTTGGGTCCCATGACAGTGTTGCAGTAAAGAAAGGAAAATAGGACATAGCTCACATTTCTTTTCAAGTAGCTCGCTCTCTCTCTCTCTCTCTCTCTCTCTCTCTCTCTCTCTCTCTCTCTATCTATCTATCTATCTATCTATCATTCTCCCTCTCTCTTGCTGTCCCAGACAAATTGGGACACACGTCTGTGCTACTGGTTTAGGGTTAGGATTAGGGTTAGTTTTTTTTTGTTTTTTTTTTAACAATACCCATATTTTTATACATTATATATTTTATATATTTTAATGTTGATTGTTTTGGTTCTGTGTGAAGTTAAAATATTTTTTTATGCTGCACTTGGCCTCAATTAATGTATTTTAAACATATTGGATGTGAGTCCTTGACCAGCATGTCAATAAAGCTTCATCCAGTTGCTCTTGTCACAATGTGTTCAGTTCTTCTTAAAAGGGTAACATCGCAATTCTAAATTGTATTACAGTAAAGCAAAACATTAAAGGTTATTTGGTTGTACTATTCTATTGATCCTATAGTCAGTGGCTATCAATAAGAAATGATCAAGCACAGTTTTATTGGGTGTGTGTCTGGAAAGAGAACTACAGCACCCGGTAAGATTTTTGGTTCAAGATTAATCATCATGCAAATGATTGTGATTAACACTTTGTCTGTTTAATTAAACTGTTATACTATAAACCTAATATTTTAATAGGGCTGGCAACTTTCTAGATCCGATTACTACACGTGTGTGAAGTACAGGTGCTGTAGCTATACAAAATACCAATGTCCACAGTAGCCTAATTACAATATATGCATCCAAAATAAACACCAGAAGCCTGGACTAATGCTAATGTACATAAGTGCACTAAATCTAGGTAGAACTGTTCGATAGGTAGGATAACAAAACACTTGTCCCGCCATACAAAAGAAATGAGAGCGTGATAAGGACTCCAAGTCGCCACCAGATGGCGCCCGAAACCGCTTAAATGTATTCCAGTCGGAGATGCCTTTTACCTTAACATGCCAGGATACACACTCACTGGATGTTTAATCTTTCGAATGGGTAAGCTATATTTTTATAGTCAGGAAAGATTTTTTATTATTATTAATCAATTAAGTAATTCAAGCTGTTGCATTTTGCTGAGTTGAGGGAATATTGCATAACCCTGTAATAGCCAAATAATTAGATTTGATGTGCTATTTTGTGGATTAATACCATACCTGGCATGGTTTTAATGGCACATGGTCAATACTTGCTGTCAAAATACAGAGGTTCATAAGAACCTCCTTCCTTCATAAGGAGACTCCTGTTTTTGAAACTGTTTCGCGCCAACACCACTGTTTCTGCATACTAGCTCTTACTGCTTTTTTGCAACATGTTTATTCTTCGCCGTTAGCGATAGTTTTATCTGTGAGAAGTGTAGATGAATTGCTGTTCTGTGACGTGGGAGACAAGGCAGGATGCAAAGACGAGCCGTGGTTCACATGAGACACATGTTTATTAACACACAAAACAAAATGAAACCAAACACGAAGAACATTAAGCACTAACATCGGAGGCTCGTCGCTTTCAGAGTCCTCTGACCCGGTCTATAAACCACAGGAAGGATCCTCATGGCGGGCCTCCTCCACCTCCACTGATGGATCCTCAGAGCAGTCGGATTCGGTGTCTGACCTGAGGCCGACGTCAACATACTCCTCACTCCTGCTGTAATCCTCATAGTCCTCCTGGTAGTCCGTGGGGGGATAGTAGGACCCTGCAGAGTCTGACCCTGGATATTGGTAGTCGTAATCGTACGGGTCCCGGTAATCCAGTGAAGGTAGGCAGGACTCTGCAGCATCTGATCCTGGACCACCACCAGGGCCCCCCCAAAATCCTCCAGAGATACTCTCCCCCGATGTGAAGACAGGGAGTGTTCCCACAAGTATGGAGGATTCTCCTGCATGGGTTGGGTAGAAGCAGCTACACTGCTTCTTCCCCTTTTTCTTCTTTCCCTTGGCTCGAGGCAACCTTCAACGGTCGGTGTTCCTGTGACGTGAAGCCGGATGCAAAGATGAGCTGCGGTTCAGATGCCACAGACGTTTATTATCATACAGAACAAGACAAAACCAAACACGAAGAACATTAAGCATTAACACTACTTAGAACATAACAGGCAGTCTTAAAACACAACAAAGCAGCATACATGGGGTCAAACACTGACAAACAACAACAAAACAAGGGTTTAAATATGTGTGCTCACAATTAAAAGAACTATAGACAGATGCTGGTTCACTCCTAACATCTGCAAATTAAAATACAAGTTGGTTATTTCTCAAAAAGGACTGAAGCTCTTCCTCCGTCAGTGAAGCACCCTGGTAGTGTTCTCATATGTGGCGATGGAAGTGACGTCCATGTAAATAGGTGTTTAATCACTGCCATGTGCTACTTGGAAAAGAAATTAATCTTTTAGTATGAACAATGTTGGGGATAAAGAATGGGGACTTGTACATCTCCAATAGCGATTAGAAGACAATAACTGACACTAGGACACCTCATCTAAATATGTCGACTTGACAAGTATAGTATTATTCATGTTATACATCTATGGGTTAAAAATATGGAAAAAGTGTTTTAACAAGAACGCCAGAGGGGGCATTTACTATTTTGTGGAGAATAAAAAATGGCTCATTTTAATGTGTTAAAATTTTTTAAATTCTTTTGCAGAGAGGGAAGGGTGAAAGGACTGAGAAAGAAGGTTAGCACCTGTCAACCGGTGCTGGGAGTAGGCCTCACTCACCTGTCATGCACAAGAGACCTGCAGTCCCAGGGCACAGTAAAGGCTAATTTACTCCCTACATATATAAGCTTGTAAAACTTGTTTCTGTTAGAGTGCTCCTAGACTGAGGTACCTACATTCCCAAGTCTGAAAGGTGAGATTCTACCTGTGCACGTAGAAAATCAGGTAGGCTGTTTTTGTCCTGCTCTTCAGGATGGCTGGCTCAGTGCTTCTTGATACTTTTAAGTCACTGAATGACAACCAGCTCTGTCCTTCTCCCTCAGCTGTGTCACTGATATAGTGGCCTGTCGGAGTAGTCGGTGGTCCTTAGTCAT
Organism: Electrophorus electricus; assembly: GCF_041902795.1. Lineage (NCBI taxonomy): Eukaryota > Metazoa > Chordata > Actinopteri > Gymnotiformes > Gymnotidae > Electrophorus > Electrophorus electricus. Next base: position 2,033,778 of record NW_027658605.1, on the reverse strand, counting down.
TTAATAGTTTCTACTGCACGTGTATAAATAATGTCAGATTACTCACCATGGTCCATGCTGTCACCTAAATGAGAAACCACTGCCTGGAGTCTGTAGGTGCCAGTGGGTGCACATTCCTGCAACAAACAAATACATCTTTTTTTTCATACGATTAACTGAAAACGCATCACGGATCGAACGCCATCTCTGTATTAACAGGCCTCTTTCATTCTCTCTCATTCTGTCTCTGTGTCTCTCTCAGCCTGTATCTCTCTTCTTTTTGGTCTCTCTCTCTCCTCACCGGTAGGCTTACTTGCTGTCCTCTAGCTCCCTGTCCTTCTCCTCTCTCATTTACTACTGATGGGTTAAAAGAACTTAGTCATTATGGCAGATACTTATACACAGCCGTATTATCACTCCACTGTAAGAAAATGGCACAACTCTACCTGGCTGGGGACTGGAGTTTTCCCCCAGTTTATCATTTTGCATTTCTTGCGGTTTGTCCTGGGTTCCCGCTGCTCCACTGAGGACAAACCACAAAGCCATTCAGTCGGCATTTTGTAGCTAAATGGGAATGGGTGGACAGAGAAGTATGTGGGCACGGGTTGATGGTACGAGCTCACCTCGACTGCTGCCTGAGAGAAGCCACCCCAGGAAGGGCAGAGAGATCCAGCTCGGACGGGACGTCCATCACGTCTGAGAGCTTTTGGCCCAGCATGTCAAACCGCTTAAGGTGGAGGACGAAAATACTGTTCCAAGAGGAAAAGTGACTTAAGGACTGGAAGTGTGTGTGAGTGGAGGAGGGTGTGTGTGTTGGACTGGTTTAAAACTCATTCTTTAAGGTCATCTACGTCAGACGAGACTCACCGTGGCAGTGTGAAAAACTCCACCTCTTCAGTTGCCTCGCAGCCTGCTTCACACTCACAAAAACGCTCCAGTAGTGTTGGCTGAAAAAAGAAAGAGACCCTTTCATTGAGAGTGATAAAATCAAAATGGTAGCATGTCATAACTGTATTCTCTCCTTTACAACACAGTAATGAAGCCTTATCCAAAGAGGGTGTGTGAGGTGACCAACCTTAAAGTAAGTGTGTAGGCTGTCGGTCGTAGCAGGGCTCAGATTTACAGAGAGGTGGTTGTAGACATCCACTCTGCAGCTCTGCTTTCCACAGCTTTCACAAAATGGAGAACAGAAATGTTACAACATTTGCACAGAAATAATCTCCTGCATCCCTTATACAGTGTGTGAGTTATCACATGCTAATTTGCTCAGTTTTACAAGTAGATAACATCTTATCTAATGTGAAGCATCAGAGCAGAAAACATTTAGAATGCTCAGTCCATGTCTGTTATGTTTTCCCAAACTCACACACACTCTGAGATTTGAAAGCTATGTGATGAATACAAGCTGAACTTGTGAGCATTTTAAATGTTCATATTTAAGTTATGTATGTTATGAAACTTTCATGAATACTTTAAAGAGATGTCCGGAGAAAGCGCCTACTCTCCGTGAGAAAATGTACTTTAAACAAACATGTTAAGACTGGTTAAGACCAGTCCATTAACACAAAGGAGATATGCAACAGTGATACCTAATTACCTGGTACATGTGAGCACAGACTTGATATGAAACTCAAAGTTTGCCACAGGGCAGATGTAAGAGAAGAAAGAGGCCCTGAGTCTCTCTCCCTCCTCTTTCAGCTGCAGTAAGCAGAGCATCAGGAACTCATGAGCATCCTGTGGAGGACAGCACAGGAGAACATCAGAGGAGGATTTGCTCCTGGACTTCAACAGCAGCACGGTGAGAAAACAAAGGTGGCCATGTGCAGTTCCTGCAGGGTACTGCGTGAGGTTCTGATGTGTTCTGAATGGCTGAGGGGGCCATTTAGCTGGACCTGTTCATAGTCCTCTTCGAATGCAGGGCAGCGGGCTGAAACACACTCAAGCAGGGCTCCCAGGAGCTGCACCTTCTGCTTTGTGCTGCGAGTGGTGAGTTGGGCCTGCTGCAGATCTGAAAAACATCTACACACAGCAACAGGGAGACCAAGTGGTTTATATCTCTGAGCATCACAGCACCTCCTTAAGCACTCATGATTAAACAGTTCATTTAGACCCATGTGAAGCCTCTGGTTCTGAACGGGTACCTGAGCATCTGGCAACTAGAAGGATCCGTCAAGCAGGATGACTGAGCTCTGATGGGTCTCCAGAAGCAGGAGATACTCAGTAGGCACTGCAGAGTGGCGTTCATATAGCAGCTGTTCCCAATGTTGGGAAACCTAACAGGTCATCCATGTTAAAAATAGATTTAGTGCACAAGCTCTGAAACATCCAGGCCACTACATGTCAGTATAATGGCTGTTTCATAATGTGAAGAAGAACTGCTAAATGACTTACTGTTCATTTAATTACAATATGTTTGTATTTGTATAGGAGAAAAAGACTGAGCTTCACCTGTGTAAACTGTAAAATCATCTACTCTTAATAGGCTGTGTAGTAAAACGCGGTGTGTATTCTCGTCTTTACCCGAGCTGCCGAATGTTGAGGTGTTCGACAGCGGAATGGATGGGGGTGTGGCCTTGGCCCTCACCCTGACCAATCTGACGCATCCTTTTACTCCTGAGGACGTGCAGCAGCTGTCGCAATAAATTCCGCGGCTGAACACGAGTGTCTGCCTGCATCAGAACAGCCGGAAACCTGAGAGACAGAAAAGAAGGGAGAGATGAATACAGAGTGGCCAGTTATGCACAAAATGTTCACATAACAACCCTTAGACAGATAAAGGTGTGAAGAATGAAAAATACAATGATGTTTTTTCTCGTTTTATGCCCTAAGGAAGTTACAATGGCAGTGCCATTGGGTAACCACCATGCCACACTTTTCTCTGCCACGAAGATGAATTTTGATAATGTACCCACCTCTCAATGCGCACGGAGTCCACATCTTTATCTGCAGCCTCTGTATAGAGAACAGAAACTTGGAGTAAATGTCCTTAACCAAAAACAGACTATGCATTTGAACAACATGATCAAATCTGCTGAGCTCTAACCAGGAACAATCACTGCTGTAGTCCTGAGCGACTCATATGAGGAGGAGGAGGAGGCTTGACCAGGAAGGCACGACTGGGTAGAAGAGGCATTGTGGGATATGTCCACAGGTGAAAAGGAAGAAGCAGTACTGAAGATCAGGGACCCCTCAGAGGAAGAGGGGCAAGAAGTGGAGGTGGTCACATTCGCGGCGTGACCGTCTAATGCCACGCAGGAGTCAGACACTTTGGAGGATGAGATTATGTGTCTCCACCAACTTCTATTCGTTTTCTCCTTCTTTTTCTGTAGAAAAGCATTGTAGAAACGTATGGATTTGTATATGCAGTATTATCGCGACTTAGCGATATCTCGGTATTCTTACAAGAATCTCATTTTGATTTAAAAAAAACAAAACAAAACTTTTTAATCATCTGCATTTGCGCTATTTTTTTTTACAGGAAAATGCTAATCAGTTACGCACTGTAACGGCCAGAGTGCCGCTGGTCAAGGAACAGGACGTAGACTCGCTCCACGGAGACGTTTATTAACGATTATTAACATACGATACAGACACCGGCACTCACGTATAACACAAACTGTGACCGTGAACATGATCAACGACTGACAATAAGGCACACACTAACAAGGGTTTAAATACATACAAACATGACAAGAGTAAACCGATGCAGGTGTGTGCTGAACAACATAGGCAAGGTTACACACGAGACAGTCAACGCGGCGGGCCATACCACGTGACCAGTGGAAGCGTTCCGTGACATGCACAATAAATCTTAATCCTTTTCAGATTATCGTATTTAAAATCGTTCCCAAAGTGTAGGAAAAAACATACATACCTTCATACACGAGCAAACACAGCCCATCCTGTTCGAATCTGTGATCTACTCGATTAGAGAATTAAGTAAAATATCAAATATGGTTTTTACAGGTCCTTTAACTGATATTCGCGATACAGCGCACCTCATTGTTTTGTTTTAAAACGGAGTTTTGACTCTTAGATGTTATGAATATGTATTATTTCGTCATTACTGATGCAAGTTCTCAGTTCTCATACGTTGTCACCCTCTTGAAAATAAATATTATTTACGTGTGTGTGTGTGTAAGCGTTTCAAACGTAAGATTCTTTAACTTCCGCAGTATAGTTTGGTAAATTCAGGTAGCGTAATGTTTTTTCCTAAAATCCTCACTGTCTCGCCCTGTGGTAAGGAGAAATGTTCCAAATATGACAGGTTACGTTTTATCATAGATAACTGGCTACAAATTTACATTTGCGCCCTAATTTCTCTAGACATACATCTATAAGCATTGTTACTTTAAGACGCAATTAGTCTTGCGCTCTGGCAAACGTGTGCACCTGTAAATAATTACAATTATTTTAATGTACAACTTATTTTATTGTATAACCACACTGTAAATAGAATCCATAAGAATGTATTCAAAGCCAGAGTTGTAACGTTCAGTTATTTTTACAGGTAGAGGATTACTGTGCTTCTACTATCTCTTAGCAACAAGTGATTTTTTTTCCTTCAGTATGACATGTGGGATAGTTTAGGGAACCTGATTTTTTTGTTAGATAAATATGTGTGGGTTATGACCGTTAAAAAGACCTGAACAAAAAAAATGTTTGGATTTTTATTCGCTGTCACCTTTCATCACGGGCAACATAAAAATTCACACTACTGCAATATCGCTAACATGTTACTGGCATGCGAATAAGACACCTGAGCACAGAGAGAAACCCAGTGTTATGATTACAGTTGACATTGGAACTAGCTAGATAGCTCATATTAAGACACTTCTTTGGAGAACACGTGCTAAAGTGTTTTCCCCACAATCTATATGCACAATTTATTTGCCAACTGTGACCAGAGAGAGAACATAGCTTACTCACAGCCTAGGACTTGAATGGATTTTGATGAGGACTGCATATGCCTGGGATCAATTCAAACACGTCATGACGATGATATAAAACCTGATGAAACAAGCTTGACAAGCAGCAGTTCCGTTTTTCCGTGAAAGTATCAAGCACAGATGAAGACGTTTCTATGGTTATCTCGGTTTTATAAATATTAGCCTATATAGTTGGGCTTAGTACGTGAATAAAAGATGGAATTAAACATGCATAAATTACGGTGTCCTGGAAAACCCATCGTGCTGCAAATACACAAAGCATATTCATCAAAGTGGTAACACACTTTAGAAATGCGGTGCAAATTTAGAAAACGCATACAACTTCAGGAACAAATCCTGTCACAACACAACGGAATTGCTGTTTCCGGAGGACACGGAAAGGGGTGGACTTCTATGAGATTAGCGTGAAGTCTATTGGAAGTAGTGACAACTGAATAAAAAGGGTTGTTTTTTTTCCAGTTACCACGGTGTTATCAAAGGTAGGTATGTGATACAGAATGGAAGACTGACCTATTCATGCTCTGCATTCTTGCTTATTTATTTATACATAAGGCAGCCTTAAAAACATGGGATGGAAATCCCATTTAACACAATATGGACTGTTTTACATTCAGAGTGAAATAAGTAACATTCACCTTTTAATATATATTATATATTTATTTATTTTAAATGTTAAAATTCTTAACTAGGTCAGTGTTTTAGTTAGCTGCAAAAATGCCCCCATATTGAAATTTGTATTTCTAATGTCACAAGAACACTTTATTGACCTATCTCTGCCTAGTCAGCCTATAGAGGTTTAGCACACCCACTTAAATTGCCTTTCTCAGGCATTTCAGCTCTGAGTACCTTTTGAATGAAGCACAATACAGGGCAGCCAATCATAAAGGAGCTCATTTATCTTACATCCGTCTTAAAGGTGCAGTAGCAACAGGTGTCTGTTGAATTCCGAGCGATATCTATAGAGGTTGGAAATTGGTTGTGTAAAAATGAATTGTGATTATTAAGCCACATAGATGTAAGTGGACATCAAGGGAAAAAATAGTGTGGGTGCCAAGTATGGTGATTGTATCTTAAAAGCTCTAGGAAATGTGACATTCAGAATGTTTGTGAGACAAAAAAAAAAAGATATAATTACTATCCATGGTTTAATTGACTGTGTTGCAGACAACATAGGCAGAGATTAGACTGAAAAATGTCAGAGTATTTTTAATGCTGTTTATTGCTGTCGTCAGAGGTTATGCAGCCATATCCTCCCTAGCAAGTACGGCGTCTAATACCTGCAGACACAAAAACCGTGTTGAGCAATATTTAATTACATCTACTTGAAATGCATATTTAATTGCATTGTTAGTATTCATGGAAAACAAGTGTTAGGATTGCTCTGCTGCATTGCAAACTTTCTCACTCTAACAACTGTGGATTCCATCTCCTCAATCAGTTGGTCCATATCATGTTCACAGAAATCATATTGCATCTTTATGAAAGAATTCAGTTTCAGTTCCAGCTATGAAGAGAAACAGTGTTAAGCAATATTTAATTACATCTACTTGAAATGTATAGTTCATAGCATTGTGAGAATTTATGGAAAACAAGTGTTAGGATTGCTCTGCTCCACTGCAGACTTTCTCACTCTAGCAAACATGGCTTCCGGGTCCTCAATACATTCATCCCAGTCATTGTGATCATAAATCTGATTCAAAGGAGTCTTTTCAGGAAGCATCATCTTGAAATTCATATCTGGAGGTTCTATCTTTTTGAAAGACTTCAGTTCCACCTGTAGATATAAGTAGAAATATTGTTGAACAGTATTTAAATACATTAAATTGAAATATGACTTTAATTACATTTTAATGCATTTGGAATTTATAGTTTGTATTGGACTGGAAAGGAAACAAATACAATTTTTATCGCATAGCCGTTATCACATAGCCTGCAGGCCTAATGATGTAAAAATGTGCCCCCAAATATCAAATGTTCAACAGAAATAACAGGACCTGACACACTAAGGTACCGTAGACCCATTCAAATTGTGCTATTGGAATAATAAATTCCAATGCATTCAGTCATTTTAGCTAGTGTTGATTTTGATTCTAGCCACAATTATACTAATAATCAGTGTTACAACTCAGCATGCAAAGTCACCGAACAGTCGACTGTTAATTCTATATTAAGGAGAATGTAAAACAAACAAACAAAAAACCCACCAACAATTTTTTTTTTCCTGTAATTGACAAAGATTGCATATGCTAAATGTATGTGTCCTAAATATATTCTAAATAAATTGACATTAGTGTTTTTAATTAATTTCTCCAACATTTGTTGAAATGCATTTGTAATTTATATTCAAAGACATTTCAGTGTACTTAAGTACAAGCATTAAATTAGCATCACTTCTTCACCATAGCTATTTTTCCATTTTTTGTGGCTTTTGTCCCTTGCCTCAGTATGGCTTTAAATCATTTGTCTTGGTTCTACTTTACTTACCATGGCTGATTCAGTTCTCTCAGTAGGCAAGTCATTCTTCAGTAAATACTTTGGTCTAGTATCTGTTTAAAAAGTAACAGAAAATGTCTTATTAGCGTTGTATAGATACTTAGAACACTTCTACGTAGATCTCTCTCTCTCAGACACACACACACACACACACAGTTCATCCAAGTGGTGGCTGTGGTCAGAACTTACCCTTAAAGAAGTCATCCACTGAGGTAGTGTTCCTTCTCTTAACACCCTTCCGACAACAGCAAGTGAACAATAGCACAAGCTGCGTGAATATTCTGGCAGGGATCTGGGCTCGTGTCTTTTCGTTCTTCTTTTTCCTATATTTACCAAATATCCCATGCTTTTCCTTTTCATACTTGTCAGAAAGAACAGGTTCCTTGCGTCTTGGATTGCAGTCGTAACTACCGGACTGACCCATAATAAATTTAGTTTTGAAAATCCAAGTGTAACCGTTATCTGTGATCTGTAGACTAAAAATGGTTCACAGAAATTGTTCATTTGAAAAATCTGTTCTTTGACTACATCATAATTGCATAATTGATGCGGCTGCATTATGACATCACACGTCACCTCTGCAATAGTTTTCAATTTATACCAACCTTAAAGAGAAAATGATTAGCAAATGTAGTTGCTAGTGATTGTCTAGTGATTGTAAGCAACGACTATTCGTGCTCTGCATTCTTGCGTATTTATTTATGCTAGGTATTTTTTGCATTATGCTTACTACAGAATTAACAGTCAACTGTTCAGTGACTTTGCATGCAGAGTTGTAACACTGCTTATTACTAGAACTGTGGCTAGAATCAAAATCAACGCTAGTGTCGTTCCTAAATCCCCAATCAGCTAGTCGTAAAGTTAACATTCAAATAGAAAATAAAGATACAGACTTCAGAATTAGTTAAAGAGAATAGCTGAGAGAATAGAATAAATTATCCGTTACTACCCCTGTCTTTTATCATCCCTCCATCCCTCCATCCCATGCCATCTCCCTCTATTATTTGCTTTTCTATTTTTTTCTGGTATCTTATCTCTTTTTAAAAAAAACATTGGCCAAAAGACTAACTAAAACACTGACATACTTAGGACCTTTAATATTTTTTAAAAATATAACATTAAAAGGAGAATGTTACTTATTTCACCCTGACTGTCCACTTATATATCTGTTTTGAGTATGATTTTCCTTGTTCAAGTGAAAACAGTAACAAATGTAGCATGTCACCCATAAAGGACATATCTCTCACTGAATAAAAACTTGTATGCTTCAACAGTGTACAGTGGGAGAAATGGCGATCACCTTTAAAATGATTTCTTACTGTAGGCCTATTATAAACAACATGGAGGAAATAAAAATAAAAATACTTGAGTTAGACAGTGGACACAGGTTGCTAATAAATCAAGTAAATGAAACTGGATGGACTGCTTAATTATGTAACAACACAACATTTATGGCGACGAAGATGTTTCAGACATATACATTCTTACGTGATGCTGACCTCGATATCCATATTTCACATTGATACTGTAACACTATAGATGAACCTAAACCTCACATTCTCGTCACGTTGATAAGCTTTTTGAAAGTTTGATCATGATCAAAGATCATGATCTTTGTTTTCTAAGTGTGTTTCCAAATTGCCTTTGACTGCTGTATGCCTAATTGCGGCATTTAGCACCTCATTTCGTCTCTAATTTTTGACATGTACTCTTGACATAAGTCTTGCATAAGTGGAAAGTCGATCAGCCCCCATTTAAAAATGGTAAGCTTTTACTGTCACGTTAATAACATCACGCACACATAATGCTTCGACTGTCCTACACTTTAAATATCTTTTGCACATTATGGAGTGTGAGCATAGTTACCAGTTCCCTTCATGCAAAAGGGTTGTCTTAGGTTACTGTAAAGTCTAATGCACATTTGGAATTATTAAAAGTAGTTTATAATCAATACGAAATTTTACTGGGAGCCAAAGTAAAGTAGCTAAGATATGATTGATGTGATCAAATTTTCTAGCTCTATTAAGAACTATGGCTGCTGCATTTTGAACTCGCTAGGCACTTTAGGCACTTAATAGCACAGCTAGATAGTAAGGGATTACAGTAGTCCAATATTGAAGTAATAAATGCATGGACTACCTTTTCTGCATTATGTGTGGAGAGCATGTTCCTAATCTTTGAAATGTTTCTAAGGTGGAGAAAGGGGGTCCTAGAAACATTATTTATTTACGTGAGCTTCGAACGAGAGACTGGGATCCATAACTCCAAGATCTTTAACTGTTAGAGAAGATGTGATTGGGAAACCATTGAGGTTCATTGAGTAATTAGAGAGTGGAGACCTAGCTGACTCTGGGCCTAATAGAAACACCTCTGAATGTCTCTGAATGTTAGAAATTAATTAAAAATACTAATGTCAATGTATTTACAACGCATGTATTTAGGACGTAATTTTTTCAATCACAACAAAATATGTTGTTGTATTTTTTGCATTATGCTTACTACAGAATTAACAGTCAACTGTTCAGTGACTTTGCATGTAGAGTTGTAACACTGCTTATTACTAGAACTGTGGCGAGAATCAAAATCAACGCTAGTGTCGTTCCTAAACCCCAATCAGCTAGTCGTAAAGTTAACATTCAAATAGAAAATAAAGATGCAGACTTCAGAATTAGTTAAAGAGAATAGCTGAGAGAATAGAATAAATTATCCGTTACTACCCCTGTCTTTTATCATCCCTCCATCCCTCCATCCCATGCCATCTCCCTCTATTATTTGCTTTTCTATTTTGTTCTGGTATCTTCTTATCTCTTTTTAAAAAAAACATTGGCCAAAAGACTAACTAAAACACTGACATACTTAAGACCTTTAATATTTTTTTTAAATATAACATTAAAAGGAGAATGTTACTTATTTCACCCTGACTGTCCACTTATATATCTGTTTTGAGTATGATTTTCCTTGTTCAAGTGAAAACAGTAACAAATGTAGCATGTCACAAATATATACATGACTATGTATGAAAAATGAAAGACATCAACATGAAACACTGGAGCTGATTTCAGTTAAGCACCTAGTTATGGAAACTATAAAGACTAACATTGTCATAAAAATGTTGTGAAAGTTAATGCTTAGAAGATTACAAGTGGCTAAGACATACCTTGTTATAGGCTGTGCTTACTGATGTACATCAGGTGGACATAGTGTCAAAGCAGAGGGTCTGATGGAGCAGGTGGAACATCAACATTTAAAACAAAAATGAACTGCTTGTATTTAGTGAACTAAATAAAGCATAAGCGTCCTATGCATGGCATACAGATCCATATAAGCTTTGATAAAATCCATCCTCATGTAAAAGATGTATTGTCCCAATCATAGTAAGTGAAAACTATGACATAAAAAACTTTCTTTACCTAATATAAGCAGGCAATTATCTTTTAATTTGACCTACCCCAGTAAATCACGGTACCTAAGTTGATGAATAACAGGAATAATCACAAACTTCTAATGAATCAAAGTAATATATAATTACAATTATAAAGGACTAATTTGGTTTGTCTCCCCCAAAGCCATTAGAATGTTCTTCATATAACAGGTGAAAATGACCTACACCAATGTGATATACAAACCAATCCTGCTTTTATTTCACAGAAGAGCTGAGCAATTATGGGGAGGCACCCTAAAAAGTTGAGGGTGGAATTACCTGTCAATAAACAAAATACAGAATAGATAAGCAAAACTATTCTGTTGCATCATCTTTGAAATGACGCTGCAAGGAAAATGTTGATATGAATAAATGCTTGTATTCCTTTCTGATACAAGTCAAAAAATATCTTTAAAGTGGGTCAAACATGAGAACTATGTGCATTCCTTCACAAACATATACAAATCAATGAAAAAATCTCCCCTAATATGTTTATATACACAAGTGTCTGTGGGAGCCCCAAAGCTATATTATGCATTCAAATAACAAAATATATAATCACAGTCCCTACAAAAAATGAAAGTAAAAAAGCAAACAAACAACAAAAAGGGGAAAATCATAAATGAAAATATCCCAAAAATAATTTACTAATGTCATGTTTGTAAGCAGCCCTGCTTTCCTGCTTCCTAAAATGGTGACATATTTTAGGTACTCAGGCCACTGGAAACAAAAATATACACAGTAGTTCTTCCACACATTTAGAGGAACCTGATTTTTTTGTTAGATAAATATGTGTCGGTTATGACCGTTAAAAAGACCTGAACAAAAAAAATGTTTGGATTTTTGTTTCCTGTCACCTTTCATCACGGGCAACATAAAAATTCACACTACTGCAATATCGCTAACATGTTACTGGCATGCGAATAAGACACCTGAGCACAGAGAGAAACCCAGTGTTATGATTACAGTTGACATTGGAACTAGCTAGATAGCTCATATTAAGACACTTCTTTGGAGAACACGTGCTAAAGTGTTTTCCCCACAATCTATATGCATAATTTATTTGCCAACTGTGACCAGAGAGAGAACATAGCTAGCTACCTTACTCACAGCCTAGGACTTGAATGGATTTTGATGAGGACTGCATATGTCTGGGATCAATTCAAACACGTCATGACGATGATATAAAACCTGATGAAACAAGCTTGACAAGCAGCAGTTCCGTTTTTCCGTGAAAGTATCAAGCACAGATGAAGACGTTTCTATGGTTATCTCGGTTTTATAAATATTAGCCTATAGAGTTGGGCTTAGTACGTGAATAAAAGATGGAATTAAACATGCATAAATTACGGTGTCCTGGAAAACCCATCGTGCTGCAAATACACAAAGCATATTCATCAAAGTGGTAACACACTTTAGAAATGCGGTGCAAATTTAGAAAACGCATACAACTTCAGGAACAAATCCTGTCACAACACAACGGAAGTGCTGTTTCCGGAGGACACGGAAAGGGGTGGACTTCTATGAGATTAGCGTGAAGTCTATTGGAAGTAGTGACAACTGAGTAAAAAGGGTTGGTTTTTTTCCAGTTACCACGGTGTTATCAAAGGTAGGTATGTGATACAGAATGGAAGACTGACCTATTCATGCTCTGCATTCTTGCTTATTTATTTATACATAAGGCAGCCTTAAAAACATGGGATGGAAATCCCGTTTAACACAATATGCACTGTTTTACATTCAGAGTGAAATAAGTAACATTCACCTTTTAATATATATATATATATATATATATATATATATATATATATATATATATATATATATATATATATATATATATATATTATATTTATTTATTTATTTTAAATGTTAAAATTCTTAACTAGGTCAGTGTTTTAGTTAGCTGCAAAAATGCCCCCATATTGAAATTTGTATTTCTAATGTCACAAGAACACTTTATTGACCTATCTCTGACTAGTCAGCCTATAGAGGTTTAGCACACCCACTTAAATTGCCTTTCTCAGGCATTTCAGCTCTGAGTACCTTTTGAATGAAGCACAATACAGGGCAGCCAATCATAAAGGAACTCATTTATCTTACATCCGTCTTAAAGGTGCAGTAGCAACAGGTGTCTGTTGAATTCCGAGCGATATATATAGAGGTTGGAAATTGGTTGTGTAAAAATGAATTGTGATTATTAAGCCACATAGATGTAAGTGGACATCAAGGGAAAAAATAGTGTGCGTGCCAAGTATGGTGATTGTATCTTAAAAGCTCTAGGAAATGTTACATTCAGAATGTTTGTGAGACAAAAAAAAAAAGATATAATTACTATCCATGGTTTAATTGACTGTGTTGCAGACAACATAGGCAGAGATTAGACTGAAAAATGTCAGAGTATTTTTAATGCTGTTTATTGCTGTCGTCAGAGGTTATGCAACCATATCCTCCCTAGCAAGTACGGCGTCTAATACCTGCAGACACAAAAACCGTGTTGAGCAATATTTAATTACATCTACTTGAAATGCATATTTGATTGCATTGTTAGTATTTATGGAAAACAAGTGTTAGGATTGCTCTGCTGCATTGCAAACTTTCTCACTCTAACAACTGTGGATTCCATCTCCTCAATCAGTTGGTCCATATCATGTTCACAGAAATCATATTGCATCTTTATGAAAGAATTCAGTTTCAGTTCCAGCTATGAAGAGAAACAGTGTTAAGCAATATTTAATTACATCTACTTGAAATGTATAATTCATAGCATTGTGAGAATTTATGGAAAACAAGTGTTAGGATTGCTCTGCTCCACTGCAGACTTTCTCACTCTAGCAAACATGGCTTCCGGGTCCTCAATACATTCATCCCAGTCATTGTGATCGTAAATCTGATTCAAAGGAGTCTTTTCAGGAAGCATCATCTTGAAATTCATATCTGGAGGTTCTATCTTTTTGAAAGACTTCAGTTCCACCTGTAGATATAAGTAGAAATATTGTTGAACAGTATTTAAATACATTGAATTGAAATATGACTTTAATTACATTTTGATGCATTTGGAATTTATAGTTTGTATTGCACTGGAAAGGAAACAAATACAATTTTTATCGCATAGCCGTTATCACATAGCCTGCAGGCCTAATGATGTAAAAATGTGCCCCCAAATATCAAATGTTCAACAGAAATAACAGGACCTGACACACTAAGGTACCGTAGACCCATTCAAATTGTGCTATTGGAATAATAAATTCCAATGCATTCAGTCATTTTAGCTAGTGTTGATTTTGATTCTAGCCACAATTATACTAATAATCAGTGTTACAACTCAGCATGCAAAGTCACCGAACAGTCGACTGTTAATTCTATATTAAGGAGAATGTAAAACAAACAAACAAAAAACCCACCAACAATATTTTTTTTTTCCTGTAATTGACAAAGATTGCATATGCTAAATGTATGTGTCCTAAATATATTCTAAATAAATTGACATTAGTGTTTTTAATTAATTTCTCCAACATTTGTTGAAATGCATTTGTAATTTATATTCAAAGACATTTCAGTGTACTTAAGTAAAAGCATTAAATTAGAATCACTGTTCACCATAGCTGTTTTTCCATTTTTTGTGGCTTTTGTCCCTTGCCTCAGTATGGCTTTAAATCATTTGCCTTGGTTCTACTTTACTTACCATGGCTGATTCAGTTCTCTCAGTAGGCAAGTCATTCTTCAATAAATACTTTGGTCTAGTATCTGTTTAAAAAGTAACAGAAAATGTCTTATTAGCGTTGTATAGATACTTAGAACACTTCTACGTAGATCTCTCTCTCTCAGACACACACACACACACACACACAGTTCATCCAAGTGGTGGCTGTGGTCAGAACTTACCCTTAAAGAAGTCATCCACTGAGGTAGTGTTCCTTCTCTTAACACCCTTCCGACAACAGCAAGTGAACAATAGCACAAGCTGCGTGAATATTCTGGCAGGGATCTGGGCTCGTGTCTTTTCGTTCTTCTTTTTCCTATATTTACCAAATATCCCGTGCTTTTCCTTTTCATATTTCTCAGAAGGAACATGTTCCTTGCGTCTTGGATTGCAATCGTAACTACCGGACTGACCCATAATAAATTTAGTTTTGAAAATCCAAGTGTAACCGTTATCTGTGATCTGTAGACTAAAAATGGTTCACAGAAATTGTTCATTTGAAAAATCTGTTGACTACATCATAATCGCATAATTGATGCGGCTGCATTATGACATCACACGTCACGTCTGCAATAGTTTTCAATTTACACCAACCTTAAAGAGAAAATGATTAGCAAATGTAGTTGCTAGTGATTGTCTAGTGATTGTAAGCAACGACTATTCGTGCTCTGCATTCTTGCGTATTTATTTATGCTAGGTATTTTTTGCATTATGCTTACTACAGAATTAACAGTCAACTGTTCAGTGACTTTGCATGCAGAGTTGTAACACTGCTTATTACTAGAACTGTGGCTAGAATCAAAATCAATGCTAGTGTCGTTCCTAAATCCCCAATCAGCTAGTCGTAAAGTTAACATTCAAATAGAAAATAAAGATGCAGACTTCAGAATTAGTTAAAGAGAATAGCTGAGAGAATAGAATAAATTATCCGTTACTACCCCTGTCTTTTATCATCCCTCCATCCCTCCATCCCATGCCATCTTCCTCTATTATTTGCTTTTCTATTTTTTTCTGGTATCTCCTTATCTCTTTTTTAAAAAAAACATTGGCCAAAAGACTAACTAAAACACTGACATACTTAGGACCTTTAATATTTTTTTAAAATATAACATTAAAAGGAGAATGTTACTTATTTCACCCTGACTGTCCACTTATATATCTGTTTTGAGTATGATTTTCCTTGTTTAAGTGAAAACAGTAACAAATGTAGCATGTCACCCATAAAGGACATATCTCTCACTGAATAAAAACTTGTATGCTTCAACAGTGTACAGTGGGAGAAATGGCGATCACCTTTAAAATGATTTCTTACTGTAGGCCTATTATAAACAACATGGAGGAAATAAAAATAAAAATACTTGAGTTAGACAGTGGACACAGGTTGCTAATAAATCAAGTAAATGAAACTGGATGGACTGCTTAATTATGTAACAACACAACATTTATGGCGATGAAGATGTTTCACACATATACACTCTTACGTGATGCTAACCTCAATAGCCATATTTCACATTGATACTGTAACACTATAGATGAACCTAAACCTCACATTCTCGTCACGTTGAGAAGCTTTTTGAAAGTTTGATCATGATCAAAGATCATGATCTTTGTTTTCTAAGTGTGTTTCCAAATTGCCTTTGACTGCTGTATGCCTAATTGCAGCATTTAGCACCTCATTTCGTCTCTAATTTTTGACATGTACTCTTGACATAAGTCTTGCATAAATGGAAAGTCCATCAGCCCCCGTTTAAAAATGGTGAGCTTTTACTGTCATGTTAATAACATCACGCACACGCACACATAATGCTTCGACTGTCCTACACTTTAAATATCTTTTGCACATTATGGAGGGTGAGCATAGTTACCAGTTCCCTTCATGCAAAAGGGTTGTCTTAGGTTACTGTAAAGTCTAATGCACATTTGGAATTATTAAAAGTAGTTTATAATCAATACGAAATTTTACTGGGAGCCAAAGTAAAGTAGCTAAGATATGATTGATGTGATCAAATTTTCTAGCTCTATTAAGAACTATGGCTGCTGCATTTTGAACTCGCTAGGCACTTTAGGCACTTAATAGCACAGCTAGATAGTAAGGGATTACAGTAGTCCAATATTGAAGTAATAAATGCATGGACTACCTTTTCTGCGTTATGTGTGGAGAGCATGTTCCTAATCTTTGAAATGTTTCTAAGGTGGAGAAAGGGGGTCCTAGAAACATTATTTATTTACGTGAGCTTCGAACGAGAGACTGGGATCCATAACTCCAAGATCTTTAACTGTTAGAGAAGATGTGATTTGGAAACCATTGAGGTTCATTGAGTAATTAGAGAGTGGAGACCTAGCTGACTCTGGGCCTAATAGAAACACCTCTGAATGTCTCTGAATGTTAGAAATTAATTAAAAATACTAATGTCAATGTATTTACAACGCATGTATTTAGGACATAATTTTTTCAATCACAACAAAATATGTTGTTGTATTTTTTGCATTATGCTTACTACAGAATTAACAGTCAACTGTTCAGTGACTTTGCATGTAGAGTTGTAACACTGCTTATTACTAGAACTGTGGCTAGAATCAAAATCAACGCTAGTGTCGTTCCTAAACCCCAATCAGCTAGTCGTAAAGTTAACATTCAAATAGAAAATAAAGATGCAGACTTCAGAATTAGTTAAAGAGAATAGCTGAGAGAATAGAATAAATTATCCGTTACTACCCGTCTTTTATCATCCCTCCATCCCTCCATCCCATGCCATCTTCCTCTATTATTTGCTTTTCTATTTTGTTCTGGTATCTCCTTATCTCTTTTTAAAAAAACATTGGCCAAAAGCAGCTGCATCATTACCTGGTTTGGGAACTGCACCACCTTTGACCGCAAGACCCTCCAAAGAATAGTGAGAACAGCTGAGAAGATCATTGAGGTCTCTCTTCCCTCCATCACCAACATCTACCTAACACGCTGCATCCGGAAAGCCACCAACATTGTGAAAGACCCCACACACCCCTCACATGAACTGTTCACCCTTTTGCCATCTGGAAGAAGGTACCGCAGCATCCAGTCCCGCACCTCCAGACTGTGCAACAGCTTCTTCCCAGAAGCCATTAGACTCCTGAACTCTGGCTAACTCCAATTCCAATTCAGATTCCAAAATGGGCACTTTTATACATGCTTATAGACAGTCACTCACACTCACACACACACACACACACACACACACACACACACACACACGTACATACATACATACATACATACATATCTATACACACACTCACACATTGTTTTGCATTGGACTAGTGCTGAAGTCAAACGTCACACAAATAAACTATGCACTCCTGTTGCAGTCTTGCACATTATCCTACTTGCTGCTAGAGTACTGTACTAAACCAGCACTGTACTCTGAACTGTTCTGGCTGCTACTGGTGACTGCTATGTTCAGGGTAGCATATCACTGAATGCTATGCACAACTCGCTTTACATATGCCCAGTACTGTGTACTGGACTAAATTGCACTGTCTACTCATTTTCTATTTTGTATTTGTCCTGTCCTGTATTTATTATTGTTTATTTAATGTTTATTTAATGACATTTTGCACTATATTGGACTGTTTGCACTTGTGTAGCATGTTGTCTGTTGCACTGTTGTTTTCAGGTTGCACCATGGTCCTGGAGGAACATTGTCTCGTTTTTGTTGTGTACTTGTATATAGCTGAAATGACAATAAAACCTCTTGAACTTGAACTTCAACTTAAAGTCCCTCCAGACAGGCCAAGCCCTACAGCCTTGTACTGGGCCGCAGGATCAAGCAGCGCCTGTGGGAAGCGCTCTTCTGTCTGACTCTGCGAGAGGAAGTGAAGCCTGATGGACAGTTCGACGTGACTGAGAGCTTCTCTACTCCAATTTTCAACAGCTTCGTGCCGCACTTTGAAGTGGACATGAGTGGAGAACCCATGCCTGAACAGCCTAAGAAGAAAAGCCGAAGACACTGACTTTATTATTACTATTGTGATTGTTATTGTCATCCTTGTTTGCATTATTACTATTATTCTTCTTATTATTGTGATTGTTGTTATTAACTTTTTATATTCTATATGTAGAGTTTCTGTATTGTTTAAAATTGGTTTAAGCTTTTCTTAATTTTAAATTTAGTCAATCAGTGTGTCCCTTGTAAAATAATTGTGTAATAGTTCATGAGATGTCACTGTAATAACATTTTAAAATTATTTTGCATTATAATAAATTTACTGTAAATAACAATAACTTTAAATGTTTAAGGTGTGGCATCTTAAATAAATTGATAGAATTGTACTTTTTTCTAACGTTACAATTCGAGTCTTAATTTACATCTCTTATCAGTGGAAGATGCACTTGCTCACACCTTTCCTTTAGATTCCTTTTGTACACGCTACAGACTGTGACCATGAGATGCTTGAATGAAAATTGAACATTCACCCTTGTGTATGAGTGCCGAATGTTAGCTAATGCATCATGATGAGCCTATCCTTGTTGAGTTACTTACTGAGATCATTCTCATAGCAAGTTCATTGCACCTTGTGTACTTGTTGTAGTGCAGTGAGCAGTTTCAATCTTAGTTACAATCTTAGTTATCAAAGACTCATTCCACCCAACCACAATACATCAGAGAGCTGTTTTGCATGTCAGTGCATCTTCACCTTGAGCCACAAAGTTAAATAGCTTTTAGGCCTGGTTCAGGCTTCAGTTCTTACTTCACAGTATTCTCACTGCTGAGCTGAGTATAGAATTCATTTTGTGAAAATAAACGTTTTCCCTCAGAATAGGGAGACATATCTAGAGTTGTGGGGCACAGCAGAACCACTTCAAACTGGCAGTGTTTGAGTGCTGTCATATGGCAGATTAGGTCTAGTGGAGCTCATTTGATGGTGCAGATAAGAAATTTGGGTAACATTACTGAAGGGCACTGTTCAGAGTGCTAGATGACTCCCACATAAGCCCTTAATGACAATTGACATAAACATACTTGAACATTTATAAATGCTTATGCCAACAAGCATCAGCTGACATTAAAAGCTGCTTTTGACATCTTTGATATCAAGTTAACATAACTAAATCAAGTGGCACATTTTTGGTAAGATTAGGAGATGTAATAACGCTAGGTGGGGAGAAATTACATCACACATTATAACAACTGACTTTGCAGTTATGTGTTTGTTTTTTTTAACTAAAATTAAATTAAATTTTAACAAAATGTTTAATTAATAAAATATTTTATTCTTTAATCCTTTAATGAACCATCATGTTCTTCAGGTCAGTGAAGACCTGCCAAAAATACTGCGGGTCATTGTTAATCTGCAGCATCTTGCCACTCATGCGGTTAGCAATGTCCAGGGATCGGGCCCAAAAGGCCCCTTTGTTTTCCTCCACCAGGAAAGCTTTGGCTGGGTAGCTGATCTCCTCACACATGTAGGAGCAAGACACATACAAGCATGTGAGCAGCACGGCCTGCAGCTCCTCCTTGGTGGCCACCTCAGCTGAAATGATGTCGCGGCACAGCATGTAGAGAAAGACCATGGTGCTTGGAATGAGGAAGCTTTGCTCCTGCCATTCTGTCAGTGTCACGTAGCGGTCCACAATGCGCAGCCACTGCACAGGCTCGTCAGCAGTCAGGTCCTTCAGCAGGCAGCAACGCCGGCACAAGAACACACCCAGGCATGTGAGCAGCTCGTTGGTGGAGGACTGCATGAGCAGTCTAGGCATGCTTTCAGTGCTGGCCTGGCCCAGCCTTTCAGGCTTACTCGCAGTGGGGGACTGGGTTAAAGAAACATCACAAAAGACAGTTCACAACTGAAACCGGATTATGAGTGATAACAGTGGGCTCCATTTAAACTCAACCCAAATTATCCCAGTGATTCCAGACTAGATCTTTTTTTTTGGTACAATCAAAAAGAATTGTGGTACAGCATTAAACAGATTTAGGCCCAGTATTTAAAAATTGCTTCTTTGACACACTTACCATCGCTCAACCCAAGATAAATAGATGGTGTCCTGATAATGGAGGAAGACCCATGGATGGTGTCATCTGAACTGACTGACAGGTAACTTTTTCTCACCATTGTGAGCAGTCTACAGTGCTTCAATCTCCTATGAAAATGAAAACAAGGAGTTAACCAGGATCTCACAAGTGCACAAAGCCATTCTTTTAAAACATAACATGAAAGTGCTAGCTAGCTGCAATGATAGTGTGTGTGTGTGTGTGTGTGTGTGTGTGTTTGAGAGAGAGTGAGTAATATATCCACTTTACCCTAAGCTGATGCAGCTTTTTCATCAGTCCCTCCATTCTTTGAAAGATTCCATCTACATTTTTTATCATGCGCTGCCGTATCCTTGCTCGTGATTGGCAGGGCCTCGTTTCATGCCTCAGCATCTCCAGGTGTGAACGGCCTTTTGGTGACTGGCAAGGCATCTCTTGCCCTTCTTGCTGTGAGGACAATGATGTCACTTTCTGCTTCTGACTGGCAGCCTCTAAAGGATCCAAGGATCCAAGGATCAACAGTCTTAGTGTCCTGACTGGCAGAACACAAAGGGTGCAAAAAAGTTGGTAAATATCTGAGCCTGCTAAAATTCTATTTATAAAAACACCACCACCACCACCAGAAATATACTGTTTAACTATCATAGTGCAACAATGACTGTGTAACGGAGTGTAACAAGTTCTTACCATCTTGAAGAGCAGCATCAGCCACTTTAGCTTGTCCTCCCACATAACCCTGCCCACCAGTATGCATGTAGGCTTCTGATTGGTCAGTTGGGATAGTAGGTGTGAGAACATTTTCATCATCACTCTGTGAATCTCTCTCTATAGAACCAGACTCTTCTGTTAGGGAGCCATCTAGGGACCAAAGGCATCAGCCATAAGTACCACAGAGAGCAAATCCTATGACATTGTATACAAACAAAAACAAACATGGGCTTACCTAGACGACCGACTTGATTACCATGCAACCGTAGAACCGCAGACCTAGAGGAGATGTCAG
This sequence comes from Electrophorus electricus, assembly GCF_041902795.1. Lineage (NCBI taxonomy): Eukaryota > Metazoa > Chordata > Actinopteri > Gymnotiformes > Gymnotidae > Electrophorus > Electrophorus electricus. Next base: position 2,012,219 of record NW_027658605.1, on the reverse strand, counting down.
GAGTCCAATCATTGTAAGTGCATCTTTGAAATTCTGCCTTCTCTTAACAGCATTACAGCAGCATTAGAAAACTTTCAAAATCCTGAGTACTTACGGAGCTGTTGATCCTTGCTCGGTGGCTTCAATGCCTCCAGAGGCCGAGGAGATGGTCTTTTCTAACAGGTTCTTCCATCTGTGGAAACATCGCTAAAGCCATCAGGTCCCAATTTCTACAACAGCACAATGTTGTTAAAATCATCTGAACATAAATGGCCTGACACCATAAATGTTATCACAAAACAGACACAGCAGTGCTGACTGGTTGACCTTGATGACAAGATGGTGGGTCAGAGAGAGACAAAAAACAAACTCACGTGTTTTTCTCAGAGGAAGTCCCAGCCACCAGCTCGTATATCTGTCTCTCTGATGTACTGATCACATACAAGGCCTTGTTATCTGATAGAGAAGAGCAGGTTGTCAAACAATGTATTCAAACTAACCCAAATGCAATTTCTAACTGGCTTCTTAATTTTTTAAAAATAAAATAAAGACATAGTTATTCCAGACCCATTCATCTATTCTGGCTATTCATAGCTGTAAGAATAACTACAAATATACCTGTAGCCACAGATCTGACAAGAGATGAATCCAAGCAAACAACAGGGCAAAAGGGGGTTTTGAGGTCCGTGTTCCTACCCCAAACCCCACCCAGTGAGCGCGCAGGACATCGCAAGATCAAACGGTCACCTGAACCCCTTTGGAGTAGCACCAACAGGTCTGAGAGAAGCAGAGCATGAATGTCTGAAACACACACACACACACACACACACACACACAGAGTGAGAATGGACCTGTCAAGTAATCATTTGCAAGAGGAAAAACAAAAATGTGATTTGTTCAGCTGTGATGATCTCTTACCTATAGCTTTATCTTTACTAACTTTCCAAGTCAACAGTCCTTCGTGGATCATTTTCTTAGTGGTCAGGTCCAGATTCTACATAGAAAAAGAATATAGTTAATAATTCATACTCTGGATCAGGTGCTCCAAGACCAGAGAAGCTGTTTGGAAGGCAGATGGTGGATACATAGTAAGGCCGTACCTTGAACTGAGCAGCGACAGGACTGGCCTGCCTCTCCAGAGGGGACAAGTCTAGCCTGCGCTGATAACGGCTGAGCAGTCGCCGGTGCTCCGTCTCCCTGACGACCTCATTGACAGCTCGTAGTATCCCACGGCAGCACGCCTGTGCCCTCACCAATGTCTGCAGGTCTGGAGAACCAGCTGTTGTGGGGGCACATACTAGTGTTAATCCAGGAGAAAGGGTGTGTGTGCTTGCCTCCTTGGTAAACTGGTATGTGTGTGTATACTGAAGTGTTTTCATGGTTCAATACATTGTGTGTGAGTGTTTCTATACATGCCTTCTGTGTGTCTGATGATGTTATCCAGCAGCAAGGGGTATTTGGTGAGTCTCTGCATCTCAGACACTAGAAGGTCCTTTAATTGTAGTCGGCGGCAGTGAGGGCTGGCTTCACATTCTTAACACACACACACACACACACACACACACACACACGAATGAGCCAAGGACATCTAAGTCCAAATGTGGATTCTGTTGACTGCAACACCAATTTATACCTAAAACAGCATCACTAGAAGTTATGTGCTGCAATAAAAGTCAAATATAAAAGACTGGATAGTCTCCAATTCAAAGTATGGGTCAACCAATTCACAACCCAGCCCACTAACAAATATGGCAGAAGCTCTAGTGTTTGTAGGTTTGTCCAAAGGCTTTATACCTCTAAAAAGTGTTACCTGTATAAGGTGCGCGAAACGCGGGTCTTTGCATTTATTTTTAATTAGGTCCAGTGCCTGACTCTGCTGACTGCACAGGTGAGACACCTGCTCCTGGAACTCCTCTCCTGCAGCGTCTTCAAACTATCACGCACACACACAAACACATGAGCTACTGACATATCAAGTAAAGCAACAAGTATATCCCACACTACACAGAACAACCCCTTCATTTTAGACAGCACCAAAAGATGATGTGAACTAGAAAGGGAGTAACACTAGCCAGCTCTCACTCTAGACACCATGATGTCTCCGATGCCTTGAACTATAGAAGAGTCCCTCAGCCTCTTCATGGACTCACACAGATTCGCTGAAACACAAATGCAATACCACAAAACAGAATCTGTTTAAGCGAGCCAGTGTATATGTGGTTTGTTAGAAAGTTGTGTCAGTGGGCAACAGAACTCTACTTGTGTCATGAAGGCCACCGCAGAAACAACATGTATAGCCTCCAGTCCATACCTGCTCACAGTAATGGCATGGTGCCGATAGCTGATATTGTTCTGTCATTAAATTCTCAGTTTGGGTGGGTTTTACACTTCTTTAATCTTGATTATGATTTAGACACCAAGTAGGCTTCAGAAATTTAGGTTTGAAAACACACTAAGACAAATGGAGCGGATTTGCACGCACACACACACGCTCGCACACAGAGAGACTGACCATGAAGACTGTAGACCTGGGGCAGGTTGGGGAAGATACAGGAAAGTTCTTCGACGGTCAAAAGGTTCCTCATCTTCTGGAAGAACACCTGATCGAGAACCCTGAGAGTCCGCAAGTGAGATGCTTCCGTTGTGAACAACTCTAAGGAAGAGGATATAGCAAAGTCACTACAATTTCTTACAAACGTTACACAATTCAGAATTCCACATTTTCATGAGTCAGGATAGAATTATCATATGTGCATAATAAATAGAATACTGTATGTTCAAAAGATTTAGTAGCTATTTAGTTTAAGTTAGATCAGTAAATAATTGTTTTCATTTTACATGTTAACTGTGTACTGGGAGTTGTCTTTTATAGTCAGTTGCTGTGCACCACATTTGCTGTTTTACCATATATGACAGCCTGCCGTTCGATCTCCCGGGAGCCGAGAGAGGCGAGTGTGTGCGGCTCCACTGTCTCCTGCCAGTTCTGACAGTGGACCGTGTCCTCTTCCAAAGGAGGTGCATCAGGCAACAACGCCAGTGGTGTATCCACACTCCTACAGGAAGGGAAGGAGGCATGGGGAAAGAGAGAAAGAGAGACAGAGCTTCAGCAGCAACTTACTAAGATAAATCAAGGTGACGGATATGGATGTTAAAGAACTGGACGGCAGGTGTGCATGTGTGCTCATTAGCATCAGACTAATGAGGTGTATATAGTTATAATTACATCTCAGTCATGCTCATGGATCTCTGCGTCCTGGTGCAAGGCGGTGACATACCTGTCCAGAGTAGATGCTGGAGGCCGGACATTCATGGCTCAGGAACCTCAGCAGCTCTTCCACTAGTGTGTCTACTGAAATATCTTGAATGTTGGATGATCTCTTTAGTGTTCGTTTCAGTATCTGTTCATTCAGCTGAAGAACACCTTTTCTGAACGGGTTATCAGACGCAACAATGGTCCTTAAAGATTCCACATTACCTATTATGATGTAATAAACCGAGGTGTGAGAGCTGCAGTAGTGATCTAAGCCAGTTAGCTAGCTAGCTATGTTCTTGTCCAGACACTTTAATGCCTCATGGCTGGTGCAATGACACAATATTCAACATTTCCCTCTGATTCTACTTTTAATTCTGTGACATTAGCTAAGCAACTATAAAGCTACTCTTGTCCAAAAATGCCAGTGTCGTTAGACGTATCAAAACGTATCAAACATAGCTTTAGCTAGGCTAGATAATCAGACCTTCTATGAAACAATCACAACTTAGTAAATTCATAGTTGTTAATCACAGTAAAGTGTTTTTTCTTTTTGTTGTTTAAAAAGAGTTACCTTGTTACCTTGCTAGCTAACAGTTAGCTAGTAACAATGCCTTCAAAAGTAGTTCTCCACTGATACAAGATACCTAAGAGAAGTTTGGCTCGGAATATGACTGATTGAAAAACAAAAATACATCACAAATAGCGTTATGCAATAATACCTAAAGTGCATACATCAAATACAAACAGTCCCCAATGCAAACCTCTTTTACAAGGCAGCTATTTAGCGTCTGCTACTTCTGCAAAACAAACCCAGTCTTGCATGTTAGTGTTAGCTATCCAGCTAGCTAGGCATTGCTCCAGGACAGGTTTTAGTATAGCCAAAATAATTTGATTGCCTGTTAATTTTTTTAAAAAGTTGATGTAGAGATGTGACGTTTTACTAAGCGTGCCCTGATAAAAAGCTAATAAAATAGCTAAGGGCCAGATTCTGTTATATCATTAGTTAGTGTCGTGTCCGTTGATGCAGGAAAGAAGAGACAGGAAACAGTGCGTTACCCTGTGGCCTTTTATTAATGCAGAGCTCTGGAGATGTCACTTCACAACACAGTGCGAGTGAGATCTAAAGCATAACTTTGCAACAGACAGACTTATATTTCTCTCGCCTTGTGCCACTTCTGCTTTTGTCCTATTCCATTCTGCACATTATTCTCTACTAGTGTAAGCTTAGCATTCATTTAATTTCTGAAACTCCACAATTCCCCCTTTTGATCTCTACAAAGAGATCACCAATCACACTCCTTTATTCTGGCATCTCCTGTCTCTACGTCCCTTTCCCCCTGTATCAGTGGCATCATCGTGGTACCCTCATGCACATCTTTCCTTTCTATCATAGCTGAGATTAGTCTAAACATTAACGCCCTAATACATGGAATACAGCAGCACCCGCATGTCACAGCAATTCCCGTGAATGTGGCTAATGAAACCATCAATGACACAATTAAGTCTTTCCACTGACCGAACCGGCTCACCATCCAGGATTCCAACTGGTTGTTTATGCCTGAATTCTCATGCATTTCCTCTGATAGGGTCTTCAAACCATCCAATGCTCTACTAACTGACCCATCCGGAGCGGTATTATTAGGAATGAATGTACAACACAAGCATAGCGCAGACACCCCACCTTTTCCGCCAACAACATGTCTAATGCCATACGATTTTGCACCGCCGTCAGTGAGGTTGGTCCCAGCTGATCTCTAAGTCCTTCCACTGCATCCCTAGTCAGGTTGGCTAGCCTGAGGACATTATAATGTACATAGTTAATCCGATCCACATTTTTATTTGGAGTAATGGGGAATAATGCAGAAAGTATCGGAATATTCTCAAATCCCCCTGCTATCTGGTCTGCTAACTTATATCTGTCCGGAACTCCGCGAGGTATTCCTATTGCATCTATGTATGTGGGGGTATTCCTTGTTAAATCAAAATGGTATGCCTCTCGCTACTGTCTTGCTGCATCAGTTACCGGGTCCCTGTGTAGTTTTTTGCCTATCAGTAATAAAGGAGCTGCTAACCTGACCATGGCGCATGTCCCCTCCGAGTTCTCTGGCATGTTAACAACCAAAGTCATCCTTCCACAATAATCATACAATCCTGCTCGTGCCCATGAACCCACAGACTCGTTCCCAGTGACCGTGCGGTTACACCATTCCGCCGGGATGTGCCCCAAGCGTACTTGAGGTGTGCTTGAACTTCTAACGAAGCACGTGTAGTTCCCCTCCCCCTTTTCGGGTGAAAATAGTCCTGTCCTGGTTCTGTTACTGATGGGGGGGAAAATAACGCTCAAAGTGTCACAATTCTTAGGGTTTCTTTCCTTAGTCAGGCCAATCATGCACGCATAACCCTTGGGGTCTTTTTGTGGGAATAGGGGTGCCGGGGTGGTTATAAGTCTGGGTCTTGCGGCTGCACATGCTACACATCCACCAATCTCTACCCCCATTCTTCTTCACCGTCTTGTTGTTAATGTTTTAATCCTTTCCTACTGCCATGCTATTATTTAACCCAAGCGTGACCAAACTGTAAATGGAAACACACAACACAATACACCAACAAATAATCAAACAACACAATTGTCCAGAAGTCATCACTGGTGTTCTGTTCTTCTTACTTCGGGGTCTAAGGGTGGACTACCTTGACCCTTTTGCTCCCGGGGATTATTCTGCCCCTTCCGGGTCAGGTGAGTTAGGTGATGTTTCAGCAAGGTCCCTCGCTGTCTCTTGCAGACTCCTCTGCGGTGACTCTGCGGCGGCGCACTGGCTCAGATGAAACCACGTTTCCCCTTTACCCTTCAGGCGTACGGCGTGGCTGGTTCTTTCTGTCACCTGGAATGGACCTGTCCACCTCGGCTCACTCCATTTTCTCTTGATGACTCTCAGCAGCCCCCAGTCCGTAACGGGTATCGTCTGTGTTTGTCTGCTCCCCGTCCGGTCCCCCTCCTGCGTGGAGAAAGCTGAAACGATACTTTGCAATTCATTAAAGTATGATGTGTGTGTGAGATGTTTTTCTTTTCTCATTTATTGTTAAGGGTCCCTGGGGTCCTGGAAATCCTCAACCTGTCTGCAATTCAAAAGGGGTAAAACCAGTTGTTGCATTTACTGAACATCTAATTTGCATTAATGCCAAAGGTAAGGCATCAACCCAATTTAATTTTGTCTGTGCACAGATTTTGGCCACTTTGTTTTTCACATTTAGATTCATCCTTTCCACCTTACCTTGAGACTGAGGATGATACACTGCCCCAAATGAATGTTTCAGACCCAGCATTTTCTCTAACTCCTGCAAATTGCGTGCTGTAAAATGAGTGCCATTATCTGATCTCACCTTTCTCTGAAACCCATGGTGAGGAATGTACTGGTTCACCAGGAACTTTACCACTGAAGCACTGTCTTCCCGTTTTGTTGGCCACGCTTCCGGCCACCCTGTGTAGTTGTCTACGCACATCAATTCGTACCTGTCACTGTTAAAGCTGGAGACTATGTACTGGTGAAGGTGAGCTCTTACTTCAGTTTGCTACTCCTACATGTATATCTGTCTGTGTTGAGACTAAAACAGGAGCATGTTTTTACACACACACACACACACACACACACACACACACACACACACACACAGATATATATGAGCTGTATGTGTGGAATATTTATTCTGGTAAGCCTGGTCTGTGATATGTAATATACATGGCTGTGAAATATACTGTACAGTTGTGGCTACATTTCCATGATTATTGGTGACTACTCTCTCCTTTAGAGATTACCTCAGCCAGCTCTCAGAGTCTGCAAGGCCACGCCTTCAGCCACGCCTCCCTGAGTGATGGACACCCCAGACGCCTATTGATGCACAAGCAGCTGCATATTAGCCTGTAGGTTCCACCTTCTTAGTATCAGGACTGGGTGGGAGTGTGTGTCACAGACCTATAGGTCTTCCCAGCTCCAGCTCTTGGAAGCCAGTATGCTCAGTGAGGAGTGTTCACTGCCTCAGTCACCCTGTCTCCTCATTATCAAGCTCATTATGAGGTGATTCAGGCATGGTGAGGCAGAAAACCCCTGAAAATATGCAGGGAAGTTTCCTCAGAACTTGAGCTCAGTGTTCCTGAAGTGCAGTTTGAAATGAAATAAGGCTTTTCATTTTTTCATTCATTCATTTATTCAGAATCATGTCTGACTCATGTATGACTCGGTGTTAAAGGAAAGTTTTAACACAGATTTTGTCTGGGTACACACTTTGCAAACTTCAAACTGCATGATTAGCAGACAGTATTGTAGCTACTCAAGTTTATGATCAATAATGTAAGGTAAGTGTGTGTTAACTCTGGGTGGGTCAGGGTGTATTCTCCCCTAAACATACTTCTGACATAATGATTTGTTTAAACACTACAATTCTCTATATCCTAATAATTACTGCCACTTTTTAATAACCTGCAATACACTGTAAATACAGCATTTGTAAGCTTTAAATTTACAAACATGAACAATCATACTATATCAAATACATGATACTCATACCTGTGACATAGTGTTTTGAACAGACATTTGCTGCCACACCTGCTATTTTAGCAGGCTAAATAATCTGCCTTCTGAAATGCTAATATGCTTAATTTCATGCAAGTGCTAGTGTTCCTATTTGCTTGCTGATGTGCATGGAAGCGCCATATTATTATCATTATTATTATTATTATTATTACTATTATTATTATTATTATTATTATTGAGTCACACTGCTATCAAGTTAGCTGGTTGCTCTTAGCTAGTAGTGTGAACAGGACAGGGGACTCGGGGAAGACCCAAAGGGTGAGGTTTGTGTGTGTACATTCACAAGTACTGGTGCACAGCCACTGACATACATAAACACTGCTATCTGGATCTGGAATTTTTAACATTAATGTACAGACTATTCTTTCTCCTTAAAAAATTCATTATGGTAATAATTATGGCAGTGTATGTTCCCCTGCAAACAAATGCTAGGCTGCAGGCTGCATGATGCTGCAATCAACCAGCTGATGGCAAATCCAGACAGTGTTGTTATTGTGGCAAGAGACTTATTGTAAATGCATTGCCATTAATTGAGAGTCATTTTAAAAGATATTTACTCTCCCACTGCGCATACTCCCGTTTTCATAAATTGGCAAATATACATGTTGCTGCTTGTCACACAAACTTTTGTTGTACACAAGTAATAATGAGAAAAGGACTCATCATATGTTTTATGATATAGCTAAAGCTATGCATTTATCAAGAGGATTTAACACATTACAGAACACATCTAGTTAATCCTTTCAATGATTGACCCAAGGGCAGATAGCAATTATTTAAGTATTACTATGTTTTAATTTAATAATAAAAATGACCATATGAACCTTTTTGCTTTGTATTTGTTTATATTCAGCTGCCTTTATAATGACAATTATTTATGACAATGACAATTTACAATACATTATCAGTGAGTGGTATAATTAAAGTAAAATCATTGTTAAATAAGTCTCATTCTTGTCTCAGATTCAAACACTACAAAATCTTGGTCTTTGCTTGATTGATTTTTTTAATGGTCCTGACTACAAAACTATCCTTTGATAAGCTTGGAAGTTGTACACTACTGTGAGAGGAAGTTACATTCAGCTAGGAAAGAACCAACAATCAAATAATATACACAGATTAAGATGGTCATTAAAGATCCCAAACTAAGATTAATGCACTAATTAATAAACTACAACTTGTTTGCAGGAGTTCATCAGTGTTTTATCATTGGCATAGGTAAAGGGGTTTTCAGGCACAAGTTAAAAAAGGCACAAGTTGTCAAAGCATAAGAATAATGACCATAATGATCATAAGAAAGCCTTTCTGAGCCAAAGATCTGAATTAACAGGGAATAACAGGAGCACTTGCAAAACTGTGCCTAAGTGTATCCAGAAAGCACTGTTGGGCTTTCGTAGGAAAAAAAGGTTACACAAAGGTTACACTGATAAAACAGTTAAATCTGAACGAAGAATCAAGACCCAGGAGCTGTAAAAGAATAAGTTAATCTCTGCATTGCTCTCTATATAGGGGGAGTTTTACAACATTGGAGTGCACAAGAAACCCGCTTTTGCCCCGACACCATTTTCACTGCCACCTGATGAAAGCAACATGCTGTATATGGGCATCTCTGCCTTCACTGCCAACTCAGCAGGCTTTGCGTACAAAAATGCAGGAGCACTCACACTCAGAATCACAGATGACATGGTGAGTTTAAACCACTCCTTGCCATCACTGAGGGAAAGGTGTGGATGTGGTTACCTTACAAGACCAGGCTATTTAGTTAGAAGACTGATAAAGAAGACTGATAACTTTATACTGTTCTCCCAGTGCACATTAATAATCCCTTAATAGTGTAATAAATGAATGGACAAATAAATGATCAACAGTCCCTGAAAATGAAACAAACGTTTATCCTTCCAGATTCCCAGAGCCTCTCCATATCGTCTGAACACCAAGACATTTGAAGCCTTAATTCCGCAGGTATAAGAGATCACTTTCTGTATTCATCACACAAGCATGCAGAAACTGCTGATTTTATATTCTCACATAGGTTTCCTAACACAGTAGACTTTGAATCTTAAAGGAATAATAAGGTTTAAAGAGTAACAAATAATATGATCTCATTAGCAACACAACCATATTTAGATGAAGAATTTCCGAAAAGAACAACATTTCACATGATGATGCTTGGATGAAATGTGTTGAAAACACTGAGTTCTTTTGCTTTTGGTGCTAAAGGCACTTGCAAGTACACCTTACACAGATTGATGGTGGTAGTATAGTTGGCATTCAGTTAAATCAATTAAACTTTGGACAGGGGTAGATTTGTCCTTCATACTGTTATTCAGCACAGGTAATAGCCATTTTGGGACTTTGTATCACTTTTGGGAGGCTGCCGTGTTCTCCTTAAAGTACCCAGGTTGAAGAGTGCTGGGCCCAGGAGTATTATCACCTGCTCCTGCATTTCTGCCGATGAAATAGTGAGACGGATCCACATCCTGCCTGCTTATTGGGGACGTACTGTTCTAGCAGCTCTTCCTCATCTGTCCATGCTCATACCATGGGTTGCTGTACTGTTTCCATGCTTATGTGGTACTCTTTCCGCAGGATGCTATGGAACTTTTGGTGCTCCCTGCTCCTCTCTGGCATTTGTAGCTTGACCTTCCTGGTGATTTTTTTGCAGTCCACGTCACTTTGCCAGGAGCTTCCTTTTGCTGATTAGCAGAAGCAGGAATACCTCCTGTCCTGCCAGGCTTTTGCAGTCATATTAGGCACATTGACTGCTCCGCTTTTACCTGCTTTCTATATCTTATGTTTGGGCTACTTGTGGAAGTGACATGAAAGCAGTGTTATGTTTATGTTAGTGTGGAGTTTGATATCTTGTGGAATTTCCACCACGCTGTTAGTATCATGGCCACCCACAAATTGTTGATCATGAATGTTCTTTAATTGATTTGACTGATAAATGGTAAGTCTGACTTTTAGATCTTTGCATAATGTTTGCTCTATGTCTATCCATATTCTGTCTGATATACTAAGTTTTATCCATTTTATACCATATTATAGTTGATTTGCAATAATCAACTACAGTTCTGTAATGTTGTGAGTTTGATTCTATGTGATTTATTTTTCCAGTAGAATCAAGTTATGATGTTGTCCAAAGATTTTAGACAGGTTGGTGGCGCTGGAATAATTGAAAACAAATAATTTTGTTTAGGTAATATTCTCATTTTAATTATTGCAGTTTGTCCAAAGAGCATAAGGGGCAAATTTGTCCATCAATGAAGTTCGTCGCTTATTGTTTTCATAATTGGATGACTATTTATTTTTGAATAACAGACAACTGGGAAGAGAATTTAATACCCAGATATGTAATATGATTGGTATTCAGGGGGATGGGGAATGTTTTCATAAAGTTATGCTGCTAATATATAGTATAATACACAAATATCCTACTGGAGATACAATTTGACCAGTTATGTGTGATGTTCTGTGATGATCATATAGAACACCACAGACAACTGTTTGGCACATCACTGTTAAACCTCCTGATTGCAACCCGGGGCATCGTGAACTGTACAACATGACCCTCAGACAATGATCTCTGAGTGAAAGCGATAAACATAATCATCTTCATATCATCACTTTCTCTACAAGTTCAGTGGAAGAGATGTCAGTTAAAGGGAGTTTTAATACCCTTTCCATCTTTAAATTTAATAAAAACACAGATGGAAAAATTCCAGAAAGTGAGACAGAGAAAGGAAACTAGACTTTAAAATGGTGCTGCCCTCTTGACTTACAACTGTAGATTATTGAAATTATTACAAATGTCCGATGCCAAAAGGGATTGTGTCAGTGTTTCACTACTCAGTATTGCATTTGGTAGACAGTATAAACAATTAGACTATGGTTAAAAAAATCACAGAAATAAAGCAAACACCAATATAATCTTGAACCACCTAGTGCCAGGAAACATTAGATTACTGGAACAAAATCAGACAACTAGCAGAACAACTTTTTAACCAATGATGCAGATGCACTTTTAGTGGATTTATTTATCTGTATTTCAATCCACTAAAGTTTTTCACTTGATCTAACATTACATTTAAGACCGAAATCCTGTTACGTCTCACAGAAGATTCCACTGATCAAGCTGCTACTTACCCATCCTGGTCCTGGAGTACCTTTGCTCTGTACACTTTAGTGATGTCTTTGCTACCAACAAGCCTATTTTAATCCATCAGATAGTAACCAAACGCTCCTTTGCTGCAGAGCACAGAAATCATTCAAATTTGCAGTCAACAGATACATCTGGGCCAGATTTTGGATCAATGGACTAGGCTGGAACTGCACATATACTGTATATGCAAAATTCAAAATACGGGGAGTGGTTGGTCTCTTTTGCAATCAAATCTGAATACTATGGAATTTGTTTCGCATTTGTTTAATTTGACAGATTTTAAATGGATAATGGAGATCACTAGACAAAAAGGAATAAACAACTATATGAAAAGGAACAAAACCAAAAACAAAGGAAGACTTTAACACAAGACTAAATCTGACAAAAATAGATCAACCAATGACATAGCTGTTAAGAAACATATTAGCCATTGTTTTCTTGATATCAACAGTAATTTTAACTGATTGTTAACATACTGTTCAAGTCTTCAACTGTTTTGCTCCCAACATACGAATGGGTACAAATGTGGTTCATTACCCACCTGCACAAATTGCTTCTGACATACTGGGCAGCTACAGGGTTCTTCTCCCGTGAGGATTCTGACATACTGGGCAGCTACGGGGTTCTTCAATTGTGTGGATTGTCTTCTGCTCCTCCATGTGGCCTGTTTCACCAAAGCCCTTCCTGCAGTATTTGCAGCACTATGGCAAGCGGACACCCTTGTGTGAGCGTTTAGGTGCTTCTCAAGAGTCTGGGCACATTTGAAACACCTGCCCCAAACATCACTGACATTATTTCTTTTAGGTGATTAGCCACGTGTTTCTGTAGCCACAAGTACTTTTGATTTATTTATTTTTTTAAATAGGTAATTTTATATATAATGGCAACAAATGACATTTTAAGTTTTATGACAAAATATGCAAACAAGCTGGCCTGAGAGGTGTGTAGCGGGATATGACTCAGTGCGTCTCTGGTGCTGCTTTTGATGAGTACAGTGTCATGAGTGTGTCTGTCCAGCGGTGCAAAGAGGGGATACAGCAAGGCATGGCATGGTGTTTATTCATTCGTTTGCATAGAAAATGACGCCTTTTCACATTCTGGGGCTACAAATATGGCGGTCTTTTTTCTGCAGCGTAATAATGACGCATGTTGTGGAATTTTGAACAAACAGCAAGTCAGACGTTATTAAGAGAGTAATTTAATAAGAAAAAGAATAAAATAAATGTTTGGCTCTCCCGAGGTAGGGAGCCCCGAGTATACAAAACCATCTACTGCTCCGTAATTTGACCATTCGGAGCTCATATGTTTAAACATTGAAAATACAGGCCTTTATTTTTGCAGGAATGCAAATTTACACTGAAAATCCATTACTGTTAAATTTGAAATGGCCTTAAGGCATTATAAATATGATCAAATGACTTTATTTTGTAATGAAAACGCAGAAACTTTTTTTATCATTAGCAAATTATTAACAATTAATATGATGCAAAAATAAAGAACTAATGAAGAGCAACTGAACCATAATGATTTTCTTTCAATTATATGCTGTGATGGGCAGATAAAATAACATATTTGTTAATGTCCTAAATCTGTCATGCTGTCATCTATCTAAATATTGACAACATATTCCTTGTTCACTGTAGTCACATGCACTTATTTTATTTTATACAGCGAACATAAATAGGAAAGTGTTAACATTTCAGCTTAACCCTCAAATGTTTTTTCAGAGGCTGTAAAAATAGTGCATATAATACATTTTTAGAAACCTATTACTACAGTATTACTACTATCCTACTGATATGCTGTTAAATATAGGTCCGGTTGCAGAGGTCTTTTTTTAGCAGCCGTACTAATACGTGTAGTAAGACAGGTAAGCGTGGTCGGGTCGGTCCGGGGTCGTACACGGGGTGGCGTTCAGGAGGTGACGGAGGGTCAGGCAGGAGACGAGGTCTAGAAAGCAGGCAGGAGTCAATAACCGGGAAACCACACAGGATGAGGAAACGCTCGTACGCCGTATAGGAAAGCAATACTTCGCGACTAGTATGCGATGAGGAGAAGCTTATTAAAGGGGTTGGTAATGAGGGGAATAGGACTCAGGTGTGGGCAATATTTGAGACAGGGATAGGTGCGGTGATCAGGATAGGTATGTGATCAGGACTACATAAAGAATTACTAAACAGTCCAGGGAAGTTATCATCAGGAGCTCCAGCCAGTCTTCCTATAAGGAATTACTAAACAGTCCAGGGAAGTTATCATCAGGAGCTCCAGCCAGTCTTCCTATCTTCGGCTGGGTTGGACCGGCTGGGCGGGATCTTCCCTCGATGACTTGGGTGGAGGCGGCTGCTCACGATTTGTCGCCCGCAGGTCCGGAAGCGCACCAGCTGATTTGTCCGTTTCAGGGGTGGGCACTGGTGACGTTGCCTCCTTGTCTTTACGAGGCTTAGGCGTAGGCGCTTTAAGTTCTGGGGCTGCGAGACTTCACGGAGGGAGTGTCCTCATAGGACAACGACGCTTCTCTGAAAGCCCCCCCAAGGGAGAATCCCCATGGAGGACCAGCTCCACCTGCCTCTCAAAGGCATTCAGGTCCAGGACACTGCAGTCCCTTACTCACCTAACTGACACACACACATACAAACAAGGAGACGTTTGGAAGCAGGGGCCGTATCGTGACAGTATGTAAGTAGGATTGCTGAGCTTGTGAAACAATTACATTTACATTTACGGCATTTAGCAGACGCTCTTATCCAGAGCGACTTACAAAAGTGCTTTGTCATTTACTCATAGAATATGTCCAAGTACAGTATAGTAGGTTAGAATTAAACATACCAATGAACAAGAATACTGTAGAATACAGGGATAAATGCTAATACTTAGAAGTGCAAAATACATAAGGTCTGTCTTAAACAATGATAAATGCTATAAACAATAAGTGCTAGAGTTTGTTAAAAAGCATAAATGCCCTACAATAATTATTAAATTGGTGAGTCAATAAGGTAGCAGTGTCAGTTGTCCTTTAAATATTCTGCAAATAAATGGGTCTTCAGTCTGGGTTTGAAGACTGCAAAGGACTCTGCTGTCCGGACAGCAAGCGGGAGTTCATTCCACAATCTTGGAGCCAGGACAGAAAATAGTCTCGATGCTTGTCGTCCATGAGACCCGAAGCAAGGTATTTCAAGCCGAGCCGTACTTGAGGTTCGAAGTACTCGAGGTACAGATCGGGCTTTGACCATTGACCTCATGTATGAAGGGGCTGGTCCATGAAACCAATTTTAAACATCTTATGTGCAGTATAATGTACTCCATGCATTATTTTGTAGTGAATGCATTGTAGATTAGTGTTGCTGGTCATTTGGGTGCTTACTATATCATACTTTTGGGATACTTGTGGAAGTGACATGAAAGTAGTGTTATGAGGAATATGTTTGCCTTTTTCTATCCAAGGTGTAAAGTTTAATAATTTTTGTTGTTGTTGAAGGTAAAGTCTTGATTGTTCCAAATACGAGAATGAATAGTTCTTTGTTATCTTGTGGAATTTCCACCAGGCTGTTAGAGTTATGGCCTCTGTCAAACAGTTGAAACATGGATGTTTTTAATTGATTTGCTTGATGGTAAGTCTGACTTTTATATCTCTGCATCATGTTTGTTCTATGTCTATCCATATTCTGTCTGATATACTGGGTTTAATCCATTGTATTACATATTGTAGTTTATTTGCAATAATCAACTACAGTTCTGTATCATTGTGAGTTTGATTCTTTGTGATTTATTTTTCCAGTTATGATGGTGTCCAAAGGTTTAAACCAGGTTGCTGGAGCTGGATAGCAATAATTGAAAACAAATCGTTTATCTTAGGCATTATCACTTTAATTGTTGCAATTCTTCCAAAGAGTATAAGGGGCAAATTTGTCCATCAATGAAGTTTGTCACTTATTGTTTTAAAAACTGGAATGATATTAAATTTGAATAACTGACAACTGCAGAGAGAATCTAATACCCAGATATGTAATGTGATTGGCATTCAGAGGGATGGGTAATGTTTTTTAATTGCATCATAAAGTTATGCTGCTGCAATAGTATAATATACAAATATACTAATTGAGATACAATTTTACCAGTTATGTGTGATGCTCTGTGATGGTCATAGAGAACACCACAGACAACTGTGTGGCACATCACTGTTAAACATGCTGATTGCAACCCTGGGCATCATGAACTGTACAATATTAACCTCAGACAACGTTCTCGGAGTGAAATCTATAAACATATTCATCTAACTATCATTACTTTCTCTAACAGCTCATTGGATGAGAGGCCATTAAGTGAAAGGGAGTTTTAATATCCTTTCTATTTTTAAGTTTAAAAAAACAGACATAAAAATTTCAGAAAGTGAGACAGAGAAAGGAAACCAGACTTTAAAATGGTGCTTCGCTCTTGAGTTGCAACAGTAGCGTAACGAGGTGTGGCCCGAGTGCCGCAGGGTGAGGGGCAGGACGCACAGACTCCAACGTCTGGGACGTACATTTATTAACATTTAACACAGAACACTAACGGCACTCACAAGAATCACACGCGATTAATACAAACAAGAAACGGTTAACTGCAAATGCACTGTATATGCAAAATGAAAGATGCAGGGAGTGGTTGGTCTCTTTTTCAATCAAATCTGAACAGAGTGAAATCTTCACATTTGATTAATTTGACAGACTTTAAAGGGATAATAGACAACATATAAAATGGAACAGAACACGATATAAAAAGGAACTAAATGAAAAACAAACGAAAAAATACTTTTTATCACACTTGCCCAGACAAGCACCAAATCAGACCAAAATAGATCAAGCAAAGGCATAACTGGGAAGAAGCATATTAGCCATTTATTACTCTATTGTTAACAACCTAACAACAGTAATCTGATTGTTAACTGATTGTTAACATACTTTTCAAGTCTTTAACCGTTTTGCTCCCAACATCCTATATGAATGGGTACGAATGCGGCTCATTACCCGCCTGCACAAACTGCTTCTGAAATACTGGGCAGCTAAAGGGTTCTTCACCTGTGTGGATTCTCATATGCTGCTTTCTGTGGCCTGTTTCGCCAAAGCCCTTCCTTACAGTACTATGACAAGCAGACACCCCTGTGTGAGGGTTTAGGTGCTCCTCAAGAGCCTGTGCATGTTAGAAACACATGTTGCAAATATCAGTGACGTTATTTCTCATTTTTGTGATTAGCCATGTTTTTCTGTAGCTACAAATACTTTGATTTTGAAAAAAAGTTTTTGGTAATTTAATAAAACAGACATCTTAAGTTTTACGACAAAATGTGCAAATAAGCTGGCCTGAGAGGTGCGTTCGGGAATATGACTCAGTGCGTCTCTGGTGCTGCTTTTGATGAGTGCAGTGTCATGAGAGTGCGGCCATCTAGCAGTACAAAGAGGGGTTACAGCTTCTCCCGGACGTTTCCAATAAATGTCTAGATTTGTGAGTTATAGAAAGACAGCTGGAAGAGAAGTCCTCCCAGCCCAGCACACAGGGCCAAGTGTCAAAGCGCTGGGAGGTGAACTGAACTTTCATCTTAGTCAGGTACTCCTGAACCCTCTTACAGTCATCAGACAGCAGCAGCCACGCATGTTTGGTCATGGGGTCCAATGTGACCTCATCCACAGCACTGCAGATCCAGTTCCACAATGAATTTGGAATGGATTTTGAAGTTCTCCAGGATCGCTGTTTACTGAGGACCCAAAGCTGTGAAACTACATCCTGGTTATGTTTGAGTAGAGACCATGCGATGAAGTCCAGGACAGGCAGCATGGGTTCCAGCTTCTTCTTAAGCTCCAGCTGCCTGAAATTCTGTGCCAACTCTGCCCTCATCATGCCGCACCGCTCTGAGACTGTCTGGAGTTCTTTAGCCCATTCAGTGTTTCTCTGCTTGGTCTCCTTCACTGCCTAGGTCCTCTCTTCACTTCCTCTCTCCTGCTGCCCTTCACGTGGACTGAACAATGTATCAACAGCTTTGAGACGGCTGGCCCACTGAAAAATGTGCTGGCAACAGTGTGGGGGTGTACGGTTCCACCGCAGTCATTACTGCTACTGGATGCAGCTGCAGCGCCCTCGTCAGGCTTACAGACACGCTCCACCTCTTGTTTCCACTGAGCGATAAACTTCACGCACTCCTTGAGACCGTGCAAATTCCTCAGGTCTGGTGCTTGAGGTAATAAAAAGAGAACAGAGGTTTAACATTGAATTAGACATATTAATAACATAATCACAGAATGGTATGTGTCCTTTCAGAATGATTTGTGTACAGGGCAGAGGCCTCTGTAAAGGCCTCTGCAGGCTTCTGCAAAGGATGGTGGATAGGCTCCAGCACACTTACAAGTATGAGATATTATTTCCATCAGGCTCAGGACCATCTCTTTAGGATAAGGTCAAGAGAAATCTCTTGGAATGTGGTGTTAACAGGTTCCAACTGGTGTGGGTGTTTTATATTACTTTGCATATATTGACAAATGTATGGTTTGGATGCAATGGACGTGAAGACAAACGCAAATATGTAAAGGAATGTGGGGTGAATACATAACCACTACTGAAAAATGTATGAAAATGTGGGTTCTCTGATTTTTAGACATTCTCCAGAGGGTGCCTCAATAATGCGTGTTAATGTTAACCTACAATAAAGTACGTGCACAGTTATGCTCTTTAACCAATTCTGAAGTCTGCATTTTTATTTAATATTTGAATTGAACTTTAAAACTAGCCGACTGGGCACCTAGGAACCACATACTCTTGCTATGTGCAGAGATGTGGGCTTGCAGCCCATTGTTGGGCAGAGTCCATCGCACTGCTCCAATAGACCTGCTCTGACTGCTACTTTCCCACGTCGGCAGTCGAAGTCGTTTCTCCTTCACAATGCTTTTCACCTGGTTGGCCAGTTTCACCGTCTCAGTAGACAAGCTAAAAGAAACTGTTGGCAGCCTCTCGTTGCTCCTGTAATATGACCGTCGCCAGACCAGAGAGTGGAACTGGATGGCAGTGTGGCACTTGCAGCTGCAGTTTGTTTGCTTCAAGATTTAATACGTGTAAGTGACCTTTGCTTCTCGTCCTGTCTTTACTGGTTTGTTAATAAGGTCATTTGAAATTGTGTTGTACATAAAGGAATATTACAGAATTATTCTCTATTTTAAGCTACACTGTGGGGTTTTGTTTTTTTGATCTTTACATTTATATTAATGCAACCCAATACACTTATCTAATGATCAGCTATGACCTGTAAGAACTGACAATCTGAACATTCAAACTTTAAGAGGAATAAAAACAAAAAAATGATCAGCTGTTCATGTCAAAATCTGTAATATGTAATAGAAATAACTGTAATATGTTCAATATAACTGTAATATGTTCAATTACCACCATGTAACATATAACTGTAAATATGCCAATTGCAAGATGGGACTGTACATTCTGTACATACATATATAAATATCCATATATACATTGTACATATAAACATAATATATATATATATATATATATATATATATATATATATATATATATATATATATATATATATTGTACATGCACTATTAATATATTTTTGTATATATATAGAATATATTTCTCTATGCACCCCTGTTTTTCTTTTTCCTCAGATTGGACAGAGCACTCAACCATTTCACTGTGAGTTATACTGTGTATGACTATGTATGCGACAAATAAACCAAACTTGAAATGATTTTACCTTTTTCTGTCGTTTTCATTTTAAGCTTAGAATAACCAAGGCCTGGACTTTGTAAGGTGGTTTTGAATCCAGGTCAGCTAGGTGAGGACACCAATAGCTTACTGGGTAAGCAGCCACACTCTAACAATGGTGGGCTCGTGTGCAGAACAGTTAGAGCTTGGATCAAGCAAAACAAGAGGAAAAAACGAAACACCTCGGTGAGCGTGGAAAAGGGGAGAACAAAGAACGCCACGGAAAGAAATGGCAACCCCGATGCACTGGGGAAAACTCGAACTAAAAGCTCCCAAACAAAACCAGAAAACGGGGAGAAACTTGAATGGCTAAGGGAAGCCTCAGGAGAGAGACAGACTCGAGAGGGGAAAACTGGAGAAGGGAGGGGACGTGTAAAAACACTGACACCCTCGCAGAACAGAAAAGAGGCATAGCACAAGGGCTCACAGACCTCAATACCCAGAGTTACCGGCTAGGAGCTTGGCTCAAAACTTTATCAAAAACCCAGCACTGAATGATTGGGTCACTGGGCTTATATAAGGTCTAGCCCAGCTGTTGGGTGTTGATCCTGATCAGTGGCGTGGTTGACTCGACGCCTCCCTCTGGTCGAGGGGGCCTCGGCCTGGTGCCAACCCTTACAGGCTTGATGTCTACAGACATGGCAAAAATATTTCAATGTTCAATGCATTTCAGTTTCAATGTTTATTTTTTTCAGTTAAAATGTTATTTTTTTTTACTGCTTATTCTTCCATTAGACAGCCAGAAGCGCAGCACTGGTTAAAGTTTTTGAGCGGCTTCCTGCGCGCACTGGTCCTGGAGCACAGCGACTGCCTCATCCACCTTAGGGTGCAGAGACTCAGGAGACTCCAGCATATGCAGTAGCTCCGAGTTGTCCAGTTCCAGGAACAGACCCGTGATCTTCCCTGCAAGGGTGGGCTGCATGTTCTGGATCAGGGGAAACAGACGCTCACCCAGTATCTGCTTCTGCTCCTGTGGAGGTGCAGCAGCCAGCATGGAGGCACTGAGAGGTTCCTGACCCTGCACATGGACCGCAGCCAGCTGCACGGGCACCTGGAGCTCTGCCCCCAGGTGCTGCTGTGGGTTGAGAAACATAAATGTTTTATAATTGATTTGACTGATAAATGGTAAGTTCGACATTTATATCTAAGGGCTGTGTGCCCAGGTGTTGCTGTGGGCTGTGAACGCCTGAGGTGGTTTTGTACTGTGGTACTGCTCTCACCAGCGACGCCTTGTTGGCAGCTTCCGCGCTGGCCATCCCTGTCCCCGGAGCCTCAGATGCCATGGTCTGATAGGCCATCGTGCGTGGGACCTGGCAGGCGGTGGTTGGTCGGATGGCGCTGAAGGCCTGCGGGCAGGATGCGGCTGGACCGATGGCACTCGGCATATCCTGGACTTGCTGTGGGTGGACGCACTGCATGGCCCAGCAAGGGCTGGGGAGGAGTTGTGCCAGCTGGCTGCTTGCGCAGTAGGCAGGCCAGTTCTGAGCTTGTGGAATGGCTTCCATGTTGTAGCC
The DNA here is from genome assembly GCF_041902795.1 of Electrophorus electricus. Lineage (NCBI taxonomy): Eukaryota > Metazoa > Chordata > Actinopteri > Gymnotiformes > Gymnotidae > Electrophorus > Electrophorus electricus. The sequence continues at coordinate 1,990,976 of NW_027658605.1, read as the reverse complement.
GGAGGGCGGGGCAGGCTGGTAGGGGTTGAGCACGAGGTTGGGCAAGGCACTCACGCTGGCCGTGCGCTTCATGTACTTGTTGGAGAGGTGGGCCTGCCGCTCCTCCTTGCGCTGCGCCAGAGCCACGTACAGCGGCTTGGTGCCTACAACGCGCCCATTCATCTCCGTCATGGCCGTGGCGGCCTCCTCCGGCGAGGAGAAACACACGAAGCCGAACCCTTTGGAGCGGCCGCCCTCCATCATCACCTTGGCACTTGTGATGGTCCCGAACGGAGAGAACTCCTTACGTAGACGCGCGTCGTCCAGACCGTCGTCTAGGTTCTTGACGTACAGGTTGTCTCCCTGGTAGCGAGTCATACCGTCCTGCTTCATCTGCTCAAACTTTCGTTTCAGCCCTGTCTGCCTCTCGCCTTTCTTCTGGGCATAACCCACATACACCTTCTTCCCATTCAGCTCCTTCCCATTTATCTCATCCACAGCCCTCTGGGCATCCTCGTGCCTCTCGAAGTTCACAAAGCCAAAGCCCTTGGACTTGCCGCTCTCGTCGGTCATGACGCGAGTGCTCAGCGTTTGGCCAAACTTGCTGAAGATCTCCTTCAGCTTGTCGTCGTCCATGTCCTCTCCAAAGTTCTTGACGTACACATTGGTGAACTTTTTGGCCCTGGCCCCCATCTCAGCCTCTCGCTCCTTGCGAGACTTGAAGTGGCCAATGAACACCTTGCGGTCATTGAGCAACATGCCATTAAGTCTCTCAATTGCTCTCTCCGCAGCCTCACGGGTCTCAAAGTGCACAAAGCCGTAGCCCTTAGAGCCATTCTCGTCACACACCACCTTGCTGGAAAGGATGTTCCCAAAGGCAGAGAATGTGTCGTAAAGAGCTTCGCTGTCAATAGACTTGTCAAGGTTCTTGATGAAGATGTTGCCAACTCCACTCTTCCTCAGAGAGGGGTCTCTCTGGGACCACATAATTCGCACAGGTCTGCCTTTGATGATGTTAAAGTTCATAGTGTCCAAAGCACGCTCAGCATCTGCCTGCTGCTGAAAGTTCACGTATGCGTATCCAAGTGAGCGGAGGGTCATCGCGTCCCTGCAAATCCGTACGGAGACTATTGCGCCAGCAGGACTGAATTTCTCGTATAGCATGGCCTCGGTAACGTCTGGATGAAGGTCACCCACGTACAACGAAGTCATCGGCGAACTTGGAGCACTTGGATTCATTTTCGTGAGGATCGTCGGTCAACCTTTCTGGAAATCGTAGTCGAAAGTAGTAAATGAATAAAATAAAATCGTAAATGATTTAACCAAATGATCTAACTGCACGAATTATAAAACAGTTTGAAACAGCAATTCAACAGAGCCAGGCAAGTGTCGACCGACCAAAGCGATCAAAGCAACACTTTAGCTTTAGATTCAAATACATGACAACTTGGTTGTTACGTAAGAGTGCTTTTACGTAAATGTTTATTTTTAAATATTATACAAACGCTATTTATTTATTTATGAATTATTCAATTATTTTAACTTATAACGTTAATAGCGTGAATGAGAGGCTTTAACAACGCCTTATATTTCAAAATATTACCTAGTCACAGCATTTTCCAAAAATCGTCCATATGCTGCTCACACTGAATCATTTACCGCATGGCTCAGAATAAATACTTTTAGTTTGATAAACGCAGCAACATTCATTTTCTTTAGCCTAATGCTCGGCAAAAAACATCGCATTAAAGTTAATTAATGGGATGAAATCAGTTTGCCTTGGAGCAGGCCTATGTTCTTTGAGGTTAAAAATAATCGCCTGGATTGTAAACCTTAGTAGAGTTCCACAACGAGGTGCGATTTGTAAAAGGACGTCTTTTTCTCTCCGAGTTAGAAATCTGGAGAAATAAATATATCAATTGATTTCCGCCCATCGGAGGACCTTTAGAACTTTATTATTTATTCATTATTTATTTCTAACTTCTCACTGTGTCCCACTATATCGGGTGTATAAAACGTATGAACAGACATAAATAACGTGGGGGAAACGGGAATAGGGGAGAGAGGAAAAATAAGACGAACAGAGACGAAACAGACAAACGGGAAATGCAGATAGAGTATTTTAAGTATTAGCCACCTGCACCATTACGGGAATGTGTGTGTGTGTGTGTGTGTGTGTGTGTGTGTGTGTGTGTGTGTGTGTGTGTGTGTGTGTGTGTGTGTTCGTGTGTGACTGCTTGTGTGCGTCTGCCTGTGTGTGTGTGTGTGTGAGAGAGAGAGAGGCTATGTGCGAGTGCACTGTATATGTACACGTACTAGATTGGGATATTTATCATTTATGGATTAGCTCTGTAAACTTTTTATCAAAGGAGTCCAGTCTAGGTTATTGGTTCTTATTGATTCATTCTGAGATTGTTTTCCATTGATATGTAGTCTATCAATAGATTTTTCCATTCGGTGACACTAATATTATTTTTTGTTTTCCAATTCATGAGTATGTTTGTATTTGCAATTAATAATGTTATATATATATTATCCTGTTTTTTTTCTATTGACACATTGGTTGATGACATGTCTCCTAGGAGACATAAAGATGGTGTTGGATGGATAGGGTTATTTAAATCATGGGACATGTGTGTGATGACCTATTGCCAAAATTACTTGATAGGTGTGCTCTGCCACACGATGTGAATGTAATCGTCAGCTGTGTTTGGAGTAAAGTATGTACAGATTGCTGAGCTTGTGAAACCAATTTTAAACATCCAATGTGTAGTATAATGTAATCTATGTATTATTTTGTACTGAATGCATTGTAGGTTAGTGTTGCTGTCATGTGGTAATTATTATTATACATTTTAATCCAGACTGTGGCGTCGGGGGTTAGTAATAAATCTTCCTCCCATTGTCTCGATGGGAGAGTAATTATGCGATTTGATTTCATTATTATTTTGTATATCTTATGTGATAGTTTTTTTGTATTAGGAATGTTTATAATACTGATATGGATGCACGTGAGTTTAATGTCTCTGAACTGATAGTTGCTCTTACCTGCTTTCTATATCTTATGTTTGGGCTACTTGTGGAAGTGACATGAAAGCAGTGTTATGTTTATGTTAGTGTGGAGTTTGATATCTTGTGGAATTTCCACCAGGCTGTTAGTATCATGGCCACCCACAAATTGTTGATCATGAATGTTCTTTAATTGATTTGACTGATAAATGGTAAGTCTGACTTTTAGATCTTTGCATAATGTTTGCTCTATGTCTATCCATATTCTGTCTGATATACTAGGTTTTATCCATTTTATTCCATATTGTAGTTGATTTGCAATAATCAACTACAGTTCTGTAATGTTGTGAGTTTGATTCTATGTGATTTATTTTTCCAGTAGAATCAAGTTATGATGTTGTCCAAAGATTTTAGACAGGTTGGTGGCACTGGAATAATTGAAAACAAACAATTTCGTTTAGGTAATATTCTCATTTTAATTATTGCAGTTTGTCCGAAGAGCATAAGGGGCAAATTTGTCCATCAATGAAGTTTGTCGCTTATTGTTTTAATAATTGGATGACTATTTATTTTGAATAACAGACAACTGGGAAGAGAATTTAGTACCCAGATATGTAATATGATTGGTATTCAGGGGGATGGGGAATGTTTTTAATTGCATCATAAAGATATGCTGCTAATATATAGTATAATACACAAATATACTACTCGAGATACAATTTGACCAGTTATGTGTGATGTTCTGTGATGATCATATAGAACACCACAGACAACTGTGGCACATCACTGTCAAACCTCCTGATTGCAACCCGGGGCATCGTGAACTGTACAACATGACCCTCAGACAATGATCTCTGAGTGAAAGCGATAAACATAATCATCTTCATATCATCACTTTCTCTACAAGTTCAGTGGAAGAGATGTCAGTGAAAGGGAGTTTTAATACCCTTTCCATTTTTAACTTTAATAAAAACACAGACGGAAAAATTCCAGAAAGTGATACAGAGAAAGGAAACTAGACTTTAAAATGGTGCTGCCCTCTTGATTTACAAGTGTAGATTATTGAAATTATTACAAATGTCTGACGCCAAAAGGGATTGTGTCAGTGTTTCACTACTCAATATTTGGTAGACAGTATAAACAAGCAGACTATGGTTAAAAAGATCACAGAAATAAAGCAAACACCAATATAATCTTGAACCACCTAGTCCACAGGAAACATTAGATTACTGGAACAAAATCAGACAACTAGCAGAACAACTTTTTACCAATGATGCAGGTGCACTTTTGGTGGATTTATTTATCTGTATTTCAATCCACTAAAGTTTTTCACTTGATCTAACATTACATTTAAGACCGACGCCCTGTTACGTCTCACAGAAGAGTCCATTGATCAAGCTGCTAATTACCCATCCTGGTCCTGGAGTACCTTTGCTCTGTACACTTTAGTGATGTCTTTGCTACCAACAAACCTATTTTAATCCATCAGATAGTAACCAAACGCTTCAAGGACACTTGCATAACCATTTTTATTTTTTCATAATACTTGTCCAGGTTTCCACTATTATGTTCAAACCATACATTATTCAATATATGCTAATTGATATTTAATAGTTACACCAACAAGTTCTTGGTACTATTATGTTCAACCTGAACTACTTCTATTTTTTTAAAAGACGATCCTATTCTATATCACCGGATGCCCATATTGTTTCTTTTGGTGATCTCCATATTGTTTCTTCCAGTGCTTGGCCGGGATGTCCCATCCTTGAACCAAGGCTCTCCCTTCAACGGAATCCCCTAGAGGCTTTTTCAAAGAGGCCTCCTGAAGATTTATGCTGAAGCCTACACTGGTCTTTCCTGCATGAAACCAGTTTATTCGGGACCATCCATACTTTTCTGCTTACAATATCATTTTATTACCTCAGCATTTTCATTACTAATTTAAAAATCAATCACTTTATACTTCTAAAGCTTTCACAGACACATTTAGACTTTTCAGCACTCTCAATGTCCAAGGCTAAATGCTACAAACCACTCATACCCCAACAGAAGAAATAGCCCAAATATAGCCACACATATTCCTCCAACCTCTACATACTTCTAAGCTATATATAACGTTTAAAGCCATTAAAAGCAAAGTTATGAACATTTAAAATACACCTTGATAACACAGTTTATAGCTCTTCAAGAATTTTTAGTTGTCATGGCAACTATTCCTTTCTCGACTCTGTTTTGTTTTGGGGTTTTTTTGGCATACCTTTCTTTTTCAGTCATGAATTCCCTTTTTTGTTAAAATCTCCTCACCTTTTCTACAGCGCTTTCTCTCTCTCTAATTTCACAGGTAATTGTCTCTTTCCTCCAAGGGTCTGCATCTCACCTGGACCTTTTCCTCTTTGCTACTTCAGCTCCTGTCGTAGCTGAACATCAATAGTTTAATAGTTATTAGGAAATATTACTTAAAACAAAACAACAAGAAAACAGCAAAGAAGGTATATGCAAGTATATGTTCACTGTATTGTGCAACTGTCATGTCAGCAGGTGGACAATTTTAGCTAAAGTTAGCATTTCAAACATATATTTTGATATTCTAAAATAATGTTTATTAACTCAATATTTCATCACAATGGGGTGGACATTTTTAGCTTTAACTCATCTGAGTATGGGGACAAAGTGAGAAATTCAAATGAACTGATATACTATAGGAGCATGCAGTTTATGCCTTTAGGCGACTGAAGATAGACCTTTTTTTAAAGTTGTGAGGTCACTGATGTCAAAGGTCGCATTTTTACCAAGATGGTTATCCAAAGATGAGAGAGTGGACAGCAATTCTTGGACATGTTTAAATAACTTGATTTTTAATTTTATTTATTTATTTATTTTTAATCAAAATTGCAAAATGAATAATCAAAATACCTAAAATATTAATGAACGTATTTACAACCTTACGGTAATATTTAAAAGTTTAAAAGGTTAAAACATGTTTAAAAGGTTAAAACATCCAAAATACCCATTTCCTCATCAAAGACAATGTAATAAGGTTAACATTCCTATATATTCGTAAAATGTGTTCATTCAGAGTAAAACTTTAATCAGTTAATTAAAAACATTAATTGTTTCACAATCTTTGTATCAGCACATTTAAACGAGTATGTTGTACTGACCCTTAGGTAACAGAACGAAGTGTGAAGTCCACTTATAAAATAAATTACGCATTCGTCATTAGATCAGAGTAGGTGAGGGACAGAGAGCCATGTGTGAAAACGAACAATCATCTCACAAAACACTACTTATGACTAACAAGTAAACACTTGCAAAATAAAAGTAGCCGTTTATGTTAAATATAAGATTTCACAAAACTATTAATTAAAAAAATATTAATTAAAAAATATTAATTACAAAAATATGAATTAAAAAACGTAAATCGATATTTTTGCGATTGATCTCCCTCCCAAGTTACACCGTTTACTTGTCTTAGAACTGAAACACGAGTATCACTGTTACGTTTTAATGAAACCGTTATTTTGAAAATTACAAAACTGCATGTCAATGTTAACCGTGTGGGGTCATACGTGAGTGTATGTTACAGCTGAATTATTAGGTTACCTAACTAAGCTACAGATATTTTTATATTTATTGGCTGCTTGTACAGATTTGTTAGCTCGCTGATAATATACTTTTGTATATAAAATTGTTCTGCGCAACTTTTAAAGTTAAATTGAGTTTCTTGTCTTGTTCATGGCTTTGTAGCCGAATCTCCCGTTTAGACATGATGTCTGCCCGCAGGCTTAGACTTCTAGTGTTTTCTGTTCAAAAGTGTTTATCTCGACTCGCCGACAAATGCAGAGGTTATTGCTCAGTGTCTCTATCTAGCACTCCTACTAATGAGACTGATGAGACGAGAGTGAGCACATTTAAGACCAAGCTGTCGTCATTAAGAGTTCTTCAGGCAAAAGTTCAACTGAGACGCAACAGGAACATGAGGAATCGTATCTTCCTGAAGAAAGTGGTCTGGCGCAGCTACGGAAAGGTATGTAACTGCATTTGTTGCCATGATAGTTCAGGCTTTAGGATTTTAATTCCCATGTGTCAGTATGCCGGTAGTCGTTGCCAATTTTATTTTGGTGTTTACATCTTGCAGTGTATTTCGAAACATACGGCTGTCAGATGAACGTCAACGACACTGAAATTGCGTGGTCCATTCTTTAGAAGGGTGGATATGTTCGGACCCACGAACTATCAGAGGTAAGTGTCAATGCCTTGACCTTTGACCCTTGATAAACACAGCGCTTCCTTTATTTGAAAGCTTTCATTCTCATCTTTCCTAATTTTTTTTTTTTTATACAGGCAGATGTGGTGCTTCTTGTCACATGCTCCATAAGGTAGCAAAAGCCTATTTCTGTTTGTATTTTACACAGTGAATCTATACGTTGCCAATCTTGTGCAACTTGACAGCAGTCCTTGACTTCAGTGACATTTTTTGCTTGGATGTAATGCTATTTTCTGTTCGAAAAAATAAAAATCATTGTGACAGGGAAAAGGCAGAGCAGACCATCTGGAACAGACTCAAACATCCAGCAGTTCTGAAAAAGAAGTGTCTAAAGAGCAGCACTCCATTAAAGATAGGAGTCCTGGGTAACTTCTCACTTCACCATAGTTCTTCATTCACGTTCAAATGTATCTCTCAGTCTGAAATGTTCGTATGTGCGCATGTATGTTTGTGTGTGGGTTCACGTGCCCGTATACGCATATGTGTGCTTGCTCTCTTGTAGGTTGCTTGGCAGAGAGACTGAAGACTGAGTTGCTGGAGAAGGAGAGGGTGGTGGATGTTGTAGCAGGGCCAGATGCCTACAGAGATCTTCTCCGACTCCTTGCACTGGCCCATGGGGGTCAGAGGACCAGCAATGTCCTGCTCTCCCTGGAAGAGGCATATGCTGATGTCATGCCCATTCACCATTCAGGACACAGTGCCTTTGTGTGAGTGCCATAATAATATCTGGCTGATTTATAAGGGAGGAGTTCCTACTAAACACTAACTCTTAAATTAACTTTGCACTGTGTGATTTTGTAAAGATGGTAAAGAGTAAAATAACAGTCTCACATGTACAGTTCAATTTTTAAATTAACATGTATAGACAGTTTTTGGTGTTTTCATATTCAACTCTAATACACTGAATTTAATCTGAACAGCAACTGTTAGATTAAAATACAGAAAAGTCAGCTATAATTTAAAGGCATTTGCTACCATATTGGATGAAACATGGGACTTGCATCCACAATAAAGCCAAAAACAGCAAATGCTCATAGTTCAGTTGTTTATTATTATCATTTTACTGAACACTTGTCAATCTGCATTTTTTGGTTAAATATTTATACATGACTGACCCTCCTACACTTATGAAGGGATATAAAACTTCAAACACCGTGGTGGCTCATCTTCAGCTCCTTCATGCTTTTAGATGTAGCACTTCAAACAATGGTTTGATATCAGGGGGTCGATACTTTTAAAGTCCTTTCACGCTGTTGACAGTACAGACCTTGTGTACTGCAAGCCTTGTTGGTGGCACCTTGTCTTACAGTGGGATTATCCAGTATATTTTGTCCCTCTTTGACTGCTGTAGGTCTATCACGCGGGGCTGTGACAACATGTGCAGCTACTGCATTGTGCCGTTTACCTGAGGGAAGGATAGGAGCAGACCTGTGTCCTCCATACTTGAAGAAGTGCGCATGCTGTCTGACCAGGTTTCTTCCCTTCAGCGACTATGTGTGCAGTCTGGCTTTACTAGTTTCTGTGTGTGAAACTTGGCCAGATGTGAACACTAAGTATATGAAATGATCATGGCCATAGGGGGTGAAGGAAGTGACCCTGCTGGGTCAAAACGTGAACAGCTACAGAGACGTGTCTGGGGACGGGGCCAGCAACTCGGAGCTTGGTTCGCACCTCAGCCGTGGTTTCAGCACCGTGTTCCCGTGATGAGCAAGGAGGCCTACGATTCTCTGACCTGCTACACCACGTCTCCCTCGTAAACCCTGACAAGGATTCGCTTCACCTGGCCACATCCTAAAGACTTTCCTGATGAGGTAGAAACCCCAGAGTCATGGATGTGAGCATGTGGTTTTTGGTTGGGATACCCATGACTAGTGTGGGGAAGGTACTTTTAAAATGTATTTCATTGCAGGTGACAAAATACAGAACACAGAATACATGCTGTTAAATGTAATTTAAATGTAATTAAAGTGAGTTATATTTGAAATAGTCTTGGACAATGTTGACGTATTCCAAAGTTTTTAAAGTATGTTCCTCGTTTGAGTAATGTAATGGAATATGTTACCAATTACATTTAGGGGCATGTACATGTACACTGCCTACAGTGGCAGATTAAACCCTGTGGAGGCCCCTAGGCAGTCATAATCTTGGGGCCTCCCTTGCAAATTATCTCCTAATATGTTTGTTTTTTTTAATTCCTTGTTGCATGGCCCCTAAAAGGTGTGGGGCCTACAGGTCACTGCCTGCTCTGGTAATCTATTGGTAATCCGGCCCTGACTGTTTATGGCTTGTGTGGTGTAGTGGATGTTCAAAGAGTTTAAGTATTTAGTTGAACGGTTTCTTATAGTCTGAATTCATGTGCAGATATTGCTCATAGGCCATTTTAAGCAGCAGATTGGATAATAATTTAGGATTCGCAAATTTGGATGTGAGCAGTAGAAGAGATCATTAATAGATTATCAGATTGAAAAAGCCTTATGCTTATCAGATATGTGAAATAAGGTTTGACTGCCATAGTCAATTTGTGCTGTTTTCGTTTGACCTGTGCTGGGGTGGGTGAGTATGTTTCCTGAAGGTGTTATAGCTAATCCAAGAGCGGAGGAACATCTGTAAGCAGATCCACTTGCCAGCTCAGAGCGGCAGCAGCAGAGTCTTACAGACCATGAGGCGTGGGTGAGAAACGCTCCTAGAACGACAGCACTCACCACAAGCACAGTAGAGATTAGCCTGCTTATCTCAAATCTCTTGATGTCTCATGTGTTAAAACTTAGTTCTCACTTTAAGTCATCATGCTCTGGGATGTTTTCATAGGTATACTAGGGAAGCCTACCTTGAGCTTGTGGAAAACATTCGAAAGATAATACCAGGTGTCCTATCATTATTGTAGCTATAATAGGTCTTGTGTGAATATATATCTATGTATAATTTCTTTTTACAGGGGTCAGTCTGAGCAGTGACTTCATCACAGGCTTCTGTGGGGAAACCGAGGAGGACCACCAGCAGTCGGTCTCTTTGATCAGGGAAGTGGGCTATAATGTAGCCTTCCTGTTTGCCTACAGCATGAGGAAGGTGAGATCCTATTTTGTCATTGTGTTTAACACTATCAAAAAACAGACATTCTCCCTGGTTCATGTGATGGTTCTATCAAGAAATTCACCATTGTCTATTATCATTTGGAGAATTGAAAGGGTCTTGTGGCTGCCAGTTGGGCTTTACCTTCTGACATGAACATGTGTGTACCACACCCACAGAAAACTCAGGCATATCACCGTCTCAGGGACGATATCCCAGCTGAGGTGAAGAAGCTGTCGCCTGGAGGAGCTTATCTTTACATTCCGAGAAGATGCGGCTAAGGTCAACACCAGTTTCATCGACAGCAAACAGCTTGTCCTAGTGGAGGGAGTGAGTACTGCAGTGGGTTGAAGCCATGCTGTGTTACAACTGTGTTTGGAGCACTTCTGCTGTTAATAATTTGGGATTGCTGCATCTGTGTGTCTTGGTCATCATGTTTTGCATATCGATTTAACTAGATTTCTGCCAGAAAATAAATAGTTGCAGTAAATTCTCCTCCCTTATCTTATTTAGACCTGCTGGATCAACATCATGAGGTCTGTCTGACAACGATGATGAACAATGGCATTGTCTATCAGCTCAGCCCTAGCACCTTTTGGAATTTCATTTTGGTTTTGGCCTTGTTCTTTTCTGGAGGGCAAATAGAGTTTATGTGTTTATGTATTTAGGGCATTGTTTGGTCTATTTTAGTCTATTTGAGTTGTATGGTCACTTTCCCGTTTGTGGTGTTAGTTTGCGATTGCCGCATGGGTTTCTGTGGCCCTTTCATTTGAAACCCTTCCCTGGTTAGGCATAGCATTGTGTCTGTTTTGGATGCTTTGAGCTTTTTGTTATTTTTGAAGTGTTGAGAGCAGTTCACATCTTTGGTACCGGGAAATCCCAATGACTGGTTTCCCTGTGCTTGTGGTCTTTAGTGTATTACCTGCCATCAATAACTGTTTGAAGATTGGGGTCTTAGTTAATTTTGATTATTGTTAGTGTCCTTCTTTTGAGGACATGCCTGGCGAATGCACAGAAAACTACCCCAAGGTGTTTGCCACTTGTGTGTTAATATGCGCTACCAGTCATGCTGAGATTGGATCTACCGATATACACACTGATAACAGAATTTTATGACCATCTACATAACAGTGGGAATAACCACCCTTGGTTTGGATAACACTAGTGAGACGTTGTGGCATGGTATCTGGAGGCAATGTAAGAGCAGGAGAGAATTTCTGTCTGCTACAGTGCTTAGTCAAGCCTTTTATATTGTACAAATGTTATCTGCTGTTTTTGCTTGACTGAGTCTGTTTTCTGCAGGAAAGTAAGAAGTCATCTCAAGATCTTTGTGGTCGGAATGATGGGAATGTGAAGGTTATTTTTCCAAGAAAGGATTTGCTTTCTTATCCCACGGATACCAACCCTGTCACTGTTAAAGCTGGAGACTATGTACTGGTGAAGGTGAGCTCTTACTTCAGTTTGCTACTCCTACATGTATATCTGTCTGTGTTGAGACTAAAACAGGAGCATGTTTTTACACACACACACACAGATATATATGAGCTGTATGTGTGGAATATTTATTCTGGTAAGCCTGGTCTGTGATATGTAATATACATGGCTGTGAAATATACTGTACAGTTATGGCTACATTTCCATGATTATTGGTGACTACTCTCTCCTTTAGAGATTACCTCAGCCAGCTCTCAGAGTCTGCAAGGCCACGCCTTCAGCCACGCCTCCCTGAGTGATGGACACCCCAGACGCCTATTGATGCACAGGCAGCTGCATATTAGCCTGTAGGTTCCACCTTCTTAGTATCAGGACTGGGTGGGAGTGTGTGTCACAGACCTATAGGTCTTCCCAGCTCCAGCTCTTGGAAGCCAGTATGCTCAGTGAGGAGTGTTCACTGCCTCAGTCACCCTGTCTCCTCATTATCAAGCTCCTTATGAGGTGATTCAGGCATGGTGAGGCAGAAAACCCCTGAAAATATGCAGGGAAGTTTCCTCAGAACTTGAGCTCAGTGTTCCTGAAGTGCCGTTTGAAATCAAATAAGGCTTTTCATTTTTTCATTCATTAATTTATTCAGAATCATGTCTGACTCATGTATGACTCTGTGTTAAAGGAAAGTTTTAACACAGATTTTGTCTGGGTACACACTTTGCAAACTTCAAACTGCATGATTAGCAGACAGTATTGTAGCTATTCAAGTTTATGATCAATAATGTAAGGTAAGTGTGTGTTAACTCTGGGTGGGTCAGGGTGTATTCTCCCCTAAACATACTTCTGACATAATGATTTGTTTAAACACTACAATTCTCTATATCCTAATAATTACTGCCACATTTTAATAACCTGCAATACACTGTAAATACAGCATTTGTAAGCTTTAAATTTACAAACATGAACAATCATACTATATCAAATACATGATACTCATACCTGTGACATAGTGTTTTGAACAGACATTTGCTGCCACACCTGCTATTTTAGCAGGCTAAATAATCTGCCTTCTGAAATGCTAATATGCTTAATTTCATGCAAGTGCTAGTGTTCCTATTTTCTTGCTGATGTGCATGGAAGCGCCATATTATTATTATTACTATTATTATTATTACTATTGTTATTACTATTATTATTATTACTATTATTATTATTTTTATTATTATTGAGTCACACTGCTATCAAGTTAGCTGGTTGCTCTTAACTAGTAGTGCGAACAGGACAGGGGACTTGGGGAAGACCCAAAGGGTGAGGTTTGTGTGTGTACATTCACAAGTACTGGTGCACAGCCACTGACATACATAAACACTGCTATCTGGATCTGGAATTTTTAACATTAATGTACAGACTATTCTTTCTCCTTAAAAAATTCATTATGGTAATAATTATGGCAGTGTATGTTCCCCTGCAAACAAATGCTAGGCTGCAGGCTGCACGATGCTGCAATCAACCAGCTGATGGCAAATCCAGACAGTGTTGTTATTGTGGCAAGAGATTTATTGTAAATGCATTGCCATTAATTGAGAGTCATTTTAAAAGATATTTACTGTCCCACTGCGCATACTCCCGTTTTCATAAATTGGCAAATATACATGTTGCTGCTTGTCACACAAACTTTTGTTGTACACAAGTAATAATGAGAAAAGGACTCATCATATGTTTTATGATATAGCTAAAGCTATGCATTTATCGAGAGGATTTAACACATTACAGAACACATCTAATTAATCCTTTCCATGATTGACCCAAGGGCAGATAGCAATTATTTAAGTATTACTATGTTTTAATTTAATAATAAAAATGACCATATGAACCTTTTTGCTTTATATTTGTTTATATTCAGCTGCCTTTATAATGACAATTATTTATGACAATGACAATTTACAATACATTATCAGTGAGTGGTATAATTAAAGTAAAATCATTGTTAAATAAGTCTCATTCTTGTCTCAGATTCAAACACTACAAAATCTTGGTCTTTGCTTGAATGATTTTTTAATGGTCCTGACTACAACACTATCCTTTGATAAGCTTGGAAGTTGTACACTACTGTGAGAGGAAGTTACATTCAGCTAGGAAAGAACCAACAATCAAATAATATACACAGATTAAGATGGTCATTAAAGATCCCAAACTAAGATTAATGCACTAATTAATAAACTACAACTTGTTTGCAGGAGTTCATCAGTGTTTTATCATTGGCATAGGTAAAGGGGTTTTCAGGCACAAGTTAAAAAAGGCACAAGTTGTCAAAGCATAAGAATAATGACCATAATGATCATAAGAAAGCCTTTCTGAGCCAAAGATCTGAATTAACAGGGAATAACAGGAGCACTTGCAAAACTGTGCCTAAGTGTATCCAGAAAGCACTGTTGGGCTTTTGTAGGAAAAAAAGGTTACACAAAGGTTACTCTGATAAAACAGTTTAATCTGAACGAAGAATCAAGACCCAGGAGCTGTAAAAGAATAAGTTAATCTCTGCATTGCTCTCTATATAGGGGGAGTTTTACAACATTGGAGTGCACAAGAAACCCGCTTTTGCCCCGACACCATTTTCACTGCCACCTGATGAAAGCAACATGCTGTATATGGGCATCTCTGCCTTCACTGCCAACTCAGCAGGCTTTGTGTAGAAAAATGCAGGAGCACTCACACTCAGAATCACAGATGACATGGTGAGTTTAAACCACTCCTTGCCATCACTGAGGGAAAGGTGTGCATGTGGTTACCTTACAAGACCAGGCTGTTTAGTTAGAAGACTGATAAAGAAGACTGATAACTTTATACTGTTCTCCCAGTGCACATTAATAATCCCTTAATAGTGTAATAAATGAATGGACAAATAAATGATCAACAGTCCCTGACAATGAAACAAACGTTTATCCTTCCAGATTCCCAGAGCCTCTCCATATCGTCTGAACACCAAGACATTTGAAGCCTTAATTCCGCAGGTATAAGAGATCACTTTCTGTATTCATCACACAAGCATGCAGAAACTGCTGATTTTATATTCTCACATAGGTTTCCTAACACAGTAGACTTTGAATCTTAAAGGAATAATAAGGTTTAAAGAGTAACAAATAATATGATCTCATTAGCAACACAACCATATTTAGATGAAGAATTTCCGAAAAGAACAACATTTCACATGATGATGCTTGGATGAAATGTGTTGAAAACACTGAGTTCTTTTGCTTTTGGTGCTAAAGGCACTTGCAAGTACACCTTACACAGATTGATGGTGGTAGTATAGTTGGCATTCAGTTAAATCAATTAAACTTTGGACAGGGGTAGATTTGTCCTTCATACTGTTATTCAGCACAGGTAATAGCCATTTTGGGACTTTGTATCACTTTTGGGAGGCTGCCGTGTTCTCCTTAAAGTACCCAGGTTGAAGAGTGCTGGGCCCAGGAGTATTATCACCTGCTCCTGCATTTCTGCCGATGAAATAGTGAGACGGATCCACATCCTGCCTGCTTATTGGGGACGTACTGTTCTAGCAGCTCTTCCTCATCTGTCCATGCTCATACCATGGGTTGCTGTACTGTTTCCATGCTTATGTGGTACTCTTTCCGCAGGATGCTATGGAACTTTTGGTGCTCCCTGCTCCTCTCTGGCATTTGTAGCTTGACCTTCCTGGTGATTTTTTTGCAGTCCACGTCACTTTGCCAGGAGCTTCCTTTTGCTGATTAGCAGAAGCAGGAATACCTCCTGTCCTGCCAGGCTTTTGCAGTCATATTAGGCACATTGACTGCTCCGCTCTTACCTGCTTTCTATATCTTATGTTTGGGCTACTTGTAGAAGTGACATGAAAGCAGTGTTATGTTTATGTTAGTGTGGAGTTTGATATCTTGTGGAATTTCCACCAGGCCATTAGTATCATGGCCACCCACAAATTGTTGATCATGAATGTTCTTTAATTGATTTGACTGATAAATGGTAAGTCTGACTTTTAGATCATATAAGAACACCACAGACAACTGTGTGGCACATCACTGTTAAACCTCCTGATTGCAACCCGGGACATCGTGAACTGTACAACATGACCCTCAGACAATGATCTCTGAGTGAAAGCGATAAACATAATCATCTTCATATCATCACTTTCTCTACAAGTTCAGTGGAAGAGATGTCAGTGAAAGGGAGTTTTAATACCCTTTCCATTTTTAACTTTAATAAAAACACAGACGGAAAAATTCCAGAAAGTGAGACAGAGAAAGGAAACTAGACTTTAAAATGGTGCTGCCCTCTTGACTTACAACTGTAGATTATTGAAATTATTACAAATGTCTGACTTCCAAAAGGGATTGTGTCAGTGTTTCACTACTCAGTATTGCATTTGTTAGACAGTATAAACAAGCAGATTATGGTTAAAAAAAACACAGAAATAAAGCAAACACCAATATAATCTTGAACCACCTAGTGCCAGGAAACATTAGATTACTGGAACAAAATCAGACAACTAGCAGAACAACTTTTTAACCAATGATGCAGATGCACTTTTAGTGGATTTATTTATCTGTATTTCAATCCACTAAAGTTTTTCATTTGATCTAACATTACATTTAAGACCGACGTCCTGTTACGTCTCACAGAAGATTCCACTGATCAAGCTGCTACTTACCCATCCTGGTCCTGGAGTACCTTTGCTCTGTACACTTTAGTGATGTCTTTGCTACCAACAAGCCTATTTTAATCCATCAGATAGTAACCAAACGCTCCTTTGCTGCAGAGCACAGAAATCATTCAAATTTGCAGTCAACAGATACATCTGGGCCAGATTTTGGATCAGTGGACTAGGCTGGAACTGCACATATAC
Source organism: Electrophorus electricus (assembly GCF_041902795.1). NCBI lineage: Eukaryota > Metazoa > Chordata > Actinopteri > Gymnotiformes > Gymnotidae > Electrophorus > Electrophorus electricus. The sequence goes on along the minus strand of NW_027658605.1, from coordinate 1,974,345 downwards.
TGTATATGCAAAATTCAAAATACGGGGAGTGGTTGGTCTCTTTTGCAATCAAATCTGAATACTATGGAATTCGTTTCACATTTGTTTAATTTGACAGATTTTAAATGGATAATGGACATCACTAGACAAAAAGGAATAAACAACTATATGAAAAGGAACAAAACCAAAAACAAAGGAAGACTTTAACACACTTGCCCAAACAAGCACTAAATCTGACAAAAATAGATCAACCAATGACATAGCTGTGAAGGAACATATTAGCCATTGTTTTCTTGTCATCAACAGTAATTTTAACTGATTGTTAACATACTGTTCAAGTCTTCAACTGATTTGCTCCCAACATACGAATGGGTACAAATATGGTTCATTACCCAGCTGCACAAATTGCTTCTGACATACTGGGCAGCTACAGGGTTCTTCTCCCGTGTGGATTCTGACATACTGGGCAGCTATGGGCTTCTTCAGTTGTGTGGATTGTCTTCTGCTCCTCCATGTGGCCTGTTTCACCAAAGCCCTTCCTGCAGTATTTGCAGCACTATGGCAAGCGGACACCCTTGTGTGAGCGTTTAGGTGCTTCTCAAGAGTCTGGGCAAGTTTGAAACACCTGCCCCAAACATCACTGACATTATTTCTTGTAGGTGATTAGCCACGTGTTTCTCTAGTCACAAGTACTTTTTGATTTATTTGTTTTTTTAAATAGGTAATTTTATATATAATGGCAACAAATGACATTTTGAGTTTTATGACAAAACGTGCAAACAAGCTCGCCTGAGAGGTGTGTAGCGGGATATGACTCAGTGCGTCTCTGGTGCTGCTTTTGATGAGTACAGTGTCATGAGTGTGTCTGTCCAGCGGTGCAAAGAGGGGATACAGCAAGGCATGGCATGGTGTTTATTCATTCGTTTGCATAGAAAATGACGCCTTTTCACATTGTGGAACTACAAATATGGCGGTCTTTTTTGTGCGGCGTAGTAATGACATATGTTGTGGAATTTTGAACAAACAGCAAGTCAGACGTGATTAAGAGAGTAATTTAATAAGAAAAAGAATAAAATAAATGTTTGGCTCTCCTCAGGTAGGGAGCCCCGAGTATACAAAACCGTGGCTAGTTATACTACTCCTGTGCTGTCTTTAACCAATCATCTTTTCTTAAGCAGCTCTTCTTTCCTTTGTTGCTGTGGCTATAAGCCAATCAGCTCTCAGCTTGGTTTTTTCCACAAACCAACCCAAACTGTCTCCAAACAGTGTGGGTTGTGTGTCAAGTTGACCTTGATGTTAACAGTTCCTGATACATGTTCAACTTAATCAGCAACAGGCGGATACAAATGTGCAAACAGCATTATTAATTTAAGAACAAAAGGATCAGTGTGATTTTATATGAATCACATAATACATAGTTTCGTATCATTTTCCATCACACGTAAAAACAGAGTCTCACCGTATTGTCGGGCAGGAGGATCTGGACTCATTTATTACTTAATATCTTCCCCCATCTAGCGGTCATTAGAGGTTAGTCTTGAATTGATTTCTGTCGTGCAATATTTTAGATATAAATGTTTACATTTTCTATTACAGAACACGGCAAAGTATAGTCAACCAGTTCTAACCTTTTGAGAAAAACTTTAACTTCAAAGTAGGTGAATCTATTTACTTAGATTGAACCAATCGGATCACAGTTTATTTACATAACATCAATGCTTTGAGTGCTTTAGATATAAGGACATCATGGCGATCTTTCTGCTCACACCTCAGTCAGTCTATAATTCTGTACTATGTGTTTCTATAGCTTCCAACTTTCACGAGTTTCTTGAATCTGTGGAGAAAAGTGCAGACTCAGGTACTTTCTTATTTGTGAACTTTTATACATTTTATGTAATTTATTTATCATCTATAATGTTTTATTACTTTTCATTTATAGATATAAGGACACAAAAACAGTTCATATACTCAATGAATTGTTACAAGATAATCTTTTCTAGAGAATGTTTACCATTTGTTAAAAGACTGATTTATTTCTAAAAGTTTATGCAGTGTGTTAATTTGTCACATGGAGGCAGAAGGGGTGAATCTGATATACCCCTCTTCCATCATCAACTATTCATCGAGTCCTCCAGTAGAGCTTGTACAACCAAAGAAACGCATACAGCGGTCACCGGCGGTTCTAAGTTACATCTAAAGAGGTCTAGGCCTATACACACTGTTCCACCTGAGGTAATAAAATGTTTTGGGGTAAAGGTATTTTCATGAGGCGATCTGTGATCTAATTATAATAGGCTTTGAAGCTCTCTGCAACAGGTGCAGAGTGGTGCAAGACTGTGTTTGAAAGCATAAAGAGGAATAATGTTTCTGGGGTATCTTAAGGCCTTTTTGGGTCTGTAAGTGCAGAGCAGAGGCTCTGATGCAGGTGGTTTCAAGGCCTCTGTGGAAGTCTACGGCAGATGACTCTGGACTGTTCCCGTGAGAAATAGCTTCCTAAGTATTGGGAAAGATCCCGGCTTTTAAAAGACGTGAAAGCCTCTTCGAGAGTTCTGTGGCTAAGCAAGGTTCATTATCTTACCATAAGAGCAGGGTGATACTGACCTGCAACATCATCTTGCAGGTGTTTGATGGTATGAGTTAAGATCATCTTTGTTAAAAACAAAAAAAACAACAACAAAAAAAAAAAACAGGAAAATCTTCCAATAGGATATACTGGGGTCAAGCTTCAATTTGTACAATGATAGATCTCAATTTGCATATATTGAATAATGTATGGTTGAACACAGTGGTGGAGATTTCAAACACCAGTATGTAGAGAAGGTGTGGCAATCACATAATCAGTTGTGAAAACTGGATAAAAATGTGTGTTCCTTGTGTGATTATTAGACATATTCTGGACTATGCCTCGTTTGTATGTAACGCTGAGCTCAAAATAAATAATGGACCTACTACTCTCTTCAATTAATTCTTGAGTCTGCATCTTTATTTTCTGTTTAAAGAGGACTTAATAAAATTACTGGAATGTGGGCAATATCTAGTAACACAGTGCCGAGTCTGCTAAACGTAGATCCCAGCCTTTTATATGGCCTCTTCCCTTTAATTCTACTGACTATAATTAATGTAAACCTTGTCGATTCTGGTGTTTGCTGTATAGAGGTAGCGAAAACTTTGCTAAAACAATGAAAAATATGCATCCTGTGAAAAGTTTATTGAACAATATAACATTGTTCCTTACCCAGAGCCATAACACGTCATTGATGGAAATCACACTGATGTGAGGGCGGTATGGGCCAACTCAACTGTATTTCCTGATTGTTTTATTCTGCAGGAGGATGTGGTCCAAATATTTAAAAAATCACAGGTTTGTTTAAGAGGACATAGTCGAACAGTTTGGGCTTACTGTTATTTTAATACTAGTGGTAACTATTAGTAAATACAACAATCTGACCATCCTCATACTGCATTGAGGGGTGATGGGGTGATGGTACCAGATGATGTTTAGGTATGTGGTTATGTTAATTTATTTTTGTTCCTTTATATTCACATATTTTGCAAGTGCGTATGTTATTGAGTTTAAAACCATCCATATATTAAGCAATTATAGAAAATACAGAAACTGCATGAGACTTCTCTTGACTTGCTAGAAGTTCAGACTGTAGCAAGCTTAGCATTAGTAAATGGAATAGGTGTCATTTTAAGGATTCATTTAAAGTATTCATGAGGTATTTCTCCTAACATCGATGTATCGACAGTACCAATAAAATAAATAGCATAACAAGAATTACAGGTGTATAATAGTGTAGTTACCCACAATGGTTGAAGTGTTTGAAAAGAGTTGTATAAAAGAATAGTTGGTTGGTTCGTGGCATAAAGTCATGAAACGGTGAAATGAGGTCATAAAAAGAGTGTTTACAGGGGAAAGTGCTTTAACATTGAATTAGACAAACTAATAACATAAAACAAGGGAGTTTAGAGATTCTGTGTCCTTTCGTAATGATTTGAGCATATGGCAGGCTGCTGCAAAGGATCCTGGGTAAGCTTCAGCAGACCTCAGTGTAAGATATATTAATAATATTAATCATAATAATACTATTCAGAGGTTACTTGACTAGTAATCAGAATGTTGCTAGTTCAAGCCCTACCACTGCCAAGTTACCACTGCTGGGTCCCTGAACAGCAATGAATCCTCAATTGTATTATTAATACAATCCAATACACATGCCTAATGCTCAGCTGTCAACTGCAAAAACTGACATTCTGAGCATTCGAACAGTAAGAGGAACAAAAAGAAAGGAGTCACCGACTGTACACGTGTCAATCATTTAGCCTTTTTACATGTTGTTTTAGTTTACTGTAATCAAGGCCTGAAACTGGAGTCTATGGACCAGGCAAAAATATTTCAATTTTTAATGCGTTTTTATTTTTTCAGTTTCAATGTTTCAATGAGACTCAGGAGACTCCAGCATAAGCAGAAGCTCCAAGTTGTCGATCTCCAGGAGCAAACCCGTCCCTGCAAGGTTGGGGTGCATGTTCTGGATCACGGGAAACAGACCATCGATCACCCAACATCTGCTTCTGCTCCTGCGGAGGTTCCAGATCCAGCACGGAGGCAGTGAGAGGTTCCTGGCCCAGAGATTGGTCTGCAGCGGGCCTGATGGTACTCGGCATGTATTGGAAATGCTGTGGCTGAATGCTGTGCGTAGCCCAGCGGGTGCTGGGGTGGAGCTGTGCCAGTTGCCTGCTCGGGTAGCAGGTAGCCCAGTTCTGAGACTGTGGAATGGCCATCATGAAGTAGCCGGAGGGCGGGGCGGGCTGGTAGGGGTTGAGCACTGGGTTGCGCACGGCACTCACGCTGGCCATGCGCTGCATGTACTGGTGGGTGAGGTGGGCCTGCCGCTCCTCCTTGCGCTGCGCCAGGGCCACGTACAGCGGCTTGGTGCCTACGATGCACCCGTTCATCTCCTTCATTGCCTCGGTGGCCTCCTCCGGCGAGGAGAAACACACAAAGCCGAACCCTTTGGAGCGGCCGCCCTCCGTCATCACCTTGGCACTCGTGATTGTCCCGAATAGAGAGAACTCTTTACGCAGACGCTCGTCGTCCAGACTGTCGTCTAGGTTTTTAACGTACAGGTTCACTCCCTGGTAGCGAGTCGTGCCGTCCTGCTTCATCTGCTCAAACTTGCGTTTGAGCTCTGTCTGCCTCTCGCCTTTCTTCTGGGCACGAGCCACATACAGCTGCTTCCCATTCAACTTCTTCCCGTTCATCTCATCCACAGCCCTTTTGGCATCCTCGTGCCTCTCGAAGCTCACAAAGCCAAAGCCCTTGGACTTGCCGCTCTCGTCTGTCATGACGCGACGGCTCAGCGTTGGGCCGAACTTGCTGAAGATCTCATTTAGCTTGTTGTCGTCCATGTCCTCCCAAGTATGAGATATTATTTCCATCAGGCTCAGGACCATCTCTTTAGGATAAGGTCAAGAGAAATCTCTTGGAATGTGGTGTTAACAGGTTCCAACTGGTGTGGGTGTTTTATATTACTTTGCATATATTGACAAATGTATGGTTTGGATGCAATGGACGTGAAGACAAACGCAAATATGTAAAGGAATGTGGGGTGAATACATAACCACTACTGAAAAATGTATGAAAATGTGGGTTCTCTGATTTTTAGACATTCTCCAGAGGGTGCCTCAATAATGCGTGTTAATGTTAACCTACAATAAAGTACGTGCACAGTTATGCTATTTAACCAATTCTGAAGTCTGCATTTTTATTTAATATTTGAATTGAACTTTAAAACTAGCCGACTGGGCACCTAGGAACCACATACTGTTGCTATGTGCAGAGATGTGGGCTTGCAGCCCATTGTTGGGCAGAGTCCATCGCACTGCTCCAATAGACCTGCTCTGACTGCTACTTTCCCACGTCGGCAGTCGAAGTCGTTTCTCCTTCACAATGCTTTTCACCTGGTTGGCCAGTTTCACCGTCTCAGTAGACAAGCTAAAAGAAACTGTTGGCAGCCTCTCGTTGCTCCTGTAATATGACCGTCGCCAGACCAGAGAGTGGAACTGGATGGCAGTGTGGCACTTGCAGCTGCAGTTTGTTTGCTTCAAGATTTAATACGTGTAAGTGACCTTTGCTTCTCGTCCTGTCTTTACTGGTTTGTTAATAAGGTCATTTGAAATTGTGTTGTACATAAAGGAATATTACAGAATTATTCTCTATTTTAAGCTACACTGTGGGGTTTTGTTTTTTTGATCTTTACATTTATTAATTAATGCAACCCAATACACTTATCTAATGATCAGCTATGACCTGTAAGAACTGACAATCTGAACATTCAAACTTTAAGAGGAATAAAAACAAAAAAATGATCAGCTGTTCATGTCAAAATCTGTAATATGTAATAGAAATAACTGTAATATGTTCAATATAACTGTAATATGTTCAATTACCACCATGTAACATATAACTGTAAATATGTCAATTGCAAGATGGGACTGTACATTCTGTACATACATATATAAATATCCATATATACATTGTACATATAAACATATATATATATATATATATATATATATATATATATATATATATATATATATATATATATATATATATATATATATATATTGTACATGCACTATTAATATATTTTTGTATATATATAGAATATATTTCTCTATGCACCCCTGTTTTTCTTTTTCCTCAGATTGGACAGAGCACTCAACCATTTCACTGTGAGTTATACTGTGTATGACTATGTATGCGACAAATAAACCAAACTTGAAATGATTTTACCTTTTTCTGTCGTTTTCATTTTAAGCTTAGAATAACCAAGGCCTGGACTTTGTAAGGTGGTTTTGAATCCAGGTCAGCTAGGTGAGGACACCAATAGCTTACTGGGTAAGCAGCCACACTCTAACAATGGTGGGCTCGTGTGCAGAACAGTTAGAGCTTGGATCAAGCAAAACAAGAGGAAAAAACGAAACACCTCGGTGAGCGTGGAAAAGGGGAGAACAAAGAACGCCACGGAAAGAAATGGCAACCCCGATGCACTGGGGAAAACTCGAACTAAAAGCTCCCAAACAAAACCAGAAAACGGGGAGAAACTTGAATGGCTAAGGGAAGCCTCAGGAGAGAGACAGACTCGAGAGGGGAAAACTGGAGAAGGGAGGGGACGTGTAAAAACACTGACACCCTCGCAGAACAGAAAAGAGGCATAGCACAAGGGCTCACAGACCTCAATACCCCGAGTTACCGGCTAGGAGCTTGGCTCAAAACTTTAACAAAAACCCAGCACTGAATGACTGGGTCACTGGGCTTATATAAGGTCTAGCCCAGCTGTTGGGTGTTGATCCTGATCAGTGGCGTGGTTGACTCGACGCCTCCCTCTGGTCGAGGGGGCCTCGGCCTGGTGCCAACCCTTACAGGCTTGATGTCTACAGACATGGCAAAAATATTTCAATGTTCAATGCATTTCAGTTTCAATGTTTATTTTTTTCAGTTAAAATGTTAATTTTTTTTACTGCTTATTCTTCCATTAGACAGCCAGAAGCGCAGCACTGGTTAAAGTTTTTGAGCGGCTTCCTGCGCGCACTGGCCCTGGAGCACAGCGACTGCCTCATCCACCTTAGGGTGCAGAGACTCAGGAGACTCCAGCATATGCAGTAGCTCCGAGTTGTCCAGTTCCAGGAACAGACCCGTGATCTTCCCTGCAAGGGTGGGCTGCATGTTCTGGATCAGGGGAAACAGACGCTCACCCAGTATCTGCTTCTGCTCCTGTGGAGGTGCAGCAGCCAGCATGGAGGCACTGAGAGGTTCCTGACCCTGCACATGGACCGCAGCCAGCTGCACGGGCACCTGGAGCTCTGCCCCCAGGTGCTGCTGTGGGTTGAGAAACATAAATGTTTTATAATTGATTTGACTGATAAATGGTAAGTTCGACATTTATATCTAAGGGCTGTGTGCCCAGGTGTTGCTGTGGGCTGTGAACGCCTGAGGTGGTTTTGTACTGTGGTACTGCTCTCACCAGCGACGCCTTGTTGGCAGCTTCCGCGCTGGCCATCCCTGTCCCCGGAGCCTCAGATGCCATGGTCTGATAGGCCATCGTGCGTGGGACCTGGCAGGCGGTGGTTGGTCGGATGGCGCTGAAGGCCTGCGGGCAGGATGCGGCTGGACCGATGGCACTCGGCATATCCTGGACTTGCTGTGGGTGGACGCACTGCATGGCCCAGCAAGGGCTGGGGAGGAGTTGTGCCAGCTGGCTGCTTGCGCAGTAGGCAGGCCAGTTCTGAGCTTGTGGAATGGCTTCCATGTTGTAGCCGGAGGGCGGGGCAGGCTGGTAGGGGTTGAGCACGAGGTTGGGCAAGGCACTCACGCTGGCCGTGTGCTTCATGTACTTGTTGGAGAGGTGGGCCTGCCGCTCCTCCTTGCGCTGCGCCAGAGCCACGTACAGCGGCTTGGTGCCTACAACGCGCCCATTCATCTCCGTCATGGCCGTGGCGGCCTCCTCCGGCGAGGAGAAACACACGAAGCCGAACCCTTTGGAGCGGCCGCCCTCCATCATCACCTTGGCACTTGTGATGGTCCCGAACGGAGAGAACTCCTTACGTAGACGCGCGTCGTCCAGACCGTCGTCTAGGTTCTTGACGTACAGGTTGTCTCCCTGGTAGTGAGTCATACCGTCCTGCTTCATCTGCTCAAACTTTCGTTTCAGCCCTGTCTGCCTCTCGCCTTTCTTCTGGGCATAACCCACATACACCTTCTTCCCATTCAGCTCCTTCCCATTTATCTCATCCACAGCCCTCTGGGCATCCTCGTGCCTCTCGAAGTTCACAAAGCCAAAGCCCTTGGACTTGCCGCTCTCGTCGGTCATGACGCGAGTGCTCAGCGTTTGGCCGAACTTGCTGAAATCATCATGTCTCCACCCCAAGGGAATGTTAGGTCTCTTCTAGAATATCCTTCATCATCTCTGGAAGGTCAGGCAAGACCTCACAGATGGCGGTGTGTAACCATGTTTGCCCCAAGTCAGTCATTTCTGGAATCATGGATGATTGCTTACTGTACAAATAAAAGGAAAAACTGTCATTACACTGATATCAAGTATGTGTATATATAAAAAAAACCTTTTCATTTTGTGATACGTTTCTTACATAGTATGTGTGAATTTTTAGTATGGTTTCCATCACAGATCATGTTTACCTCGACAATACACTGTGTTTCAGTGGAAGGACTTGGTGCCCATTAACAATGTACAATGGTAAAAATCTACCAAGTTGTTAATGTTAAGACATTCCAGCCTTGAACTGTGTTTTGTCACAAAGTACAGATGGTATTCAAAATGAACGTCAGCGTTATGTATATCCATTACAAAATACACAGATGTATCATTTTGAATTAAAATAATGAGAAGTTCTCCAAACTCCATGTGCTCATCATTTTTTGACACAAGAAAATGTCCTTTTTTATATGATGCACCCTTACACTGCACCTCTGTGGAAACACTAGTACTGTGTTCTGAAAAGCCAAACTCTCTAACTGCATGTTTAATTGCATCACTGTAAAGGTTGGGGTAGAAGGTACAACTGTCTTTGACTTGCAGAAGCTGACAACGTCCAGGTCCAGCTGAAAGACATGCCTGAAACATCTTCTGTCTTTTGGATAAATTTAGGCAGATATTTTTTAAAGTTTTTCAAATGCCTGGCACACCTTTTGAAGTAGCTGCGTTTACTTTCAAAACGCATTGTCCACAACCTAATCAAGGGGCCAAATTTAAAAATTAGTGCTGGATAGTGTCGCAAGAAATTATGTTTTGGTCTTAGTGGACTCTCACTGTCACGGAACGCTCGCCTCCCCCGAGTCACGTGGTTTGGCCCGCCACGTGCAGTGGGAGGGTGGTTTTGTTTGTAACCACACCTGCACACACCTGCACCTTGTTCGTCCTGCCTCTCGTCCTGCGGCACCCGGGCCACCGCACGCTACACTCAGGAAATAAACGCAGATTCCAGATATTCTTGGATTATAATGTCAAGATAGGCCACCTGTGACAAAGAAATCGTCTGTGTGCAAATCATATCAACAATATCTTTAAGCTGGAGAGTTAATTTACACACATCATCATCTGGATTTTGCACTTTGTCACCAATTAATAAAGGCAGCAACATTAGGAAATTCCAATTCTGGATAGCTTGACCTGAAAGCTTGGACACCCCAGAGTTAACAGAACATAGCTTTGTAAAAGCATCAGATCCTTTGCACTTGAACTGCTTGATGTGCCAGTTCAATAATGAATATGTAAGGCATTTTTTTTTCTTAATGAAATGCTTCAAGTACAGTGCAACGTCATAGAACAACACACACTCAAATATGTCAAGGCCTAAACAAGGTGGGAGACCAGGCTGACAAACATGAAAAGATATCAGAGTATTGAAAACAGTTTACCTTTATGCCTTTGATATCTCGACTGTCCACAGCTTCAATGTCTAGATCACCAACAGCATAATTAGAACTTTCAGGGGTGCCCTGGGGACCACGTACATTTGGATCATCACTCTGAAACTCACTTCGTATGATTTCACAGTACCTGCAAAATTAAAGTAAGTTTTCAGTAAACCCGCCAATGCTGTGTAAACCCAAATTATAACCAGCAATACAACAAAGAGCCCCGTGGATCGTTTCACCACCTACAATAATTCCATTTACATCCAAATCTTTTAAATCCACTAACATCTCTGAGAAAACCTTAGCACTTCCAATTTTCCAATTAAGTCATTTAATTTTCCAATTAAGTCATTTTCTCCACACAGTAAGACAAGGGACGTGATCGATATCGGACCGTACACGAACAGGTAAATTTGCCAAAAAAAGACAGACTGCGACAACGTTGTCTTTTTTCTTAGCAGAGCTGAAGGGATTTACAATTTCAAAAGCATTCTGGTACAGAATTAGCATCAGGCATCATGGATTTTCAATGAAGAACTGGTTGGACTTCACAAGACTGAAGACACAAGACACTGAATTCGTCCATAATTCTGATTCTAATAAACTACTTCATGTTTGTAACACAGGTATGTATTTGAACATCTTTTTGAATACTTGAGCTCTTGAATATGTTGTCCTTAGTGGTCCCGGATGACAGACAGAACAGATCTGAATCCTTAACACAATCACAGATTTTAGCAATAGCATTATCTGTTAGACACATGTCAAAACATGTTTTTTAAAAGTGAATGTAGTTTACCCAAAGTATATTCCTGTCTCTACTTATGCACATTTTACATCTCTTCAACAACAGTCTGTATTGTTGAAGCTGGAAGAAGGTGATGCCCTTCTAACTGTAGGTAGAATAGACATACATTCCCAAGAAAGGTCTCCTTCAAATTCGGTGGCAACTGAATGCTTTCATTTGTTGTTGCATCATTTGAGCTCTGGGAAGCATCCTCAAGTACAAATGAGAGAAATTGTTTTCTTGTACATGTCACATAGGTTATGCTAGCAGTCGAACATTCTTGATGTTTCCTAGACATATGAGCAGTAAATGATGATTTCACGGTGAACGTATTTTTACAACCAGTTACTGGACATGCCACAGGTCGTCCCTCCACTATATGTTCTTTTAAGTCACAAGTTCTTCGCTGTGTGAATTTGACGCTCACAGCGAAATTGCACATTTCAAATCTGTAACAACGGCTCTAGCAGTAACAGAGGGTGCAGGCACACTGTGAACACAATAGAAATGAGCTTTAAAAGCTGCATAAGTACAAAACGTCTGCTTGCAGTCAATGCTAACACATTTGAAAAAACAAGTGGCTTCGTTTCTATGAACTTTACAGTGCAGCACACAACCCTTCAAAGCATCAAGTTCTTTGCTACAAAAACGGCAGGTAATCATTGTTTGGCAAACAAACTAACAAAACAACCCGTTAGGGTTTTAGCCTCCTCGACTGATACTACAAAACTACCGCAGCACAACAGTATGAAAAAAAAACGAACTGAAAAGCTTTAACACGAAACCCACCTTTCGGCGTTATAACTATGACTGAAAAATATACCCTCGATCGAAAGGAGAAGCTAGTATATTTCTGACAACAAACGTTAGCATTATCGTATTTCCAGTCTGAAGAAATTAAATTGCTAGCGTACAAGTGCTGCATGCGGTGAGTCTACCGTATCTTCAAGCGCGAGCAGCTCGGCCGCGCACTCACCGACTTCGCCTAAACGGTCGCTCTCGCGACAATGAACCAGTCCAATAAAAGAACGGAAACAAACTCTACTGCTCCGTAATTTGACCATTCGGAGCTCATATGTTTAAACATTGAAAATACAGACCTTTATTTTTGCAGGAATGCAAATTTACGCTGAAAATCCATTACTGTTAAATTTGAAATGGCCTTAAGGCACTATAAATATGACCAAATGACATTATTTCGTAATGAAAACGCAGAAACTTTTTTTATCATTAGCAAATTATTAACAATTAATATGATGCAAAAATAAAGAACATGCTGTCATCTATCTAAATATTGACAACATATTCCTTGTTCACTGCAGTCACATGCACTTATTTTATTTTATACAGCGAACATAAATAGGAAAGTGTTAACATTTCAGCTTAACCCTCAAATGTTTTTTCAGAGGCTGTAAAAATAGTGCATATAATACATTTTTAGAAACCTATTACTACAGTATTACTACTATCCTACTGATATGCTGTTAAATATAGGTCCGGTTGCAGAGGTCTTTTTTTAGCAGCCGTACTAATACGTGTAGTAAGACAGGTAAGCGTGGTCGGGTCGGTCCGGGGTCGTACACGGGGTGGCGTTCAGGAGGTGACGGAGGGTCAGGCAGGAGACGAGGTCTAGAAAGCAGGCAGGAGTCAATAACCGGGAAACCACACAGGATGAGGAAACGCTCGTACGCCGTATAGGAAAGCAATACTTCGCGACTAGTATGCGATGAGGAGAAGCTTATTAAAGGGGTTGGTAATGAGGGGAATAGGACTCAGGTGTGGGCAATATTTGAGACAGGGGTAGGTGCGGTGATCAGGATAGGTATGTGATCAGGACTACATAAAGAATTACTAAACAGTCCAGGGAAGTTATCATCAGGAGCTCCAGCCAGTCTTCCTATAAGGAATTACTAAACAGTCCAGGGAAGTTATCATCAGGAGCTCCAGCCAGTCTTCCTATCTTCGGCTGGGTTGGACCGGCTGGGCGGGATCTTCCCTCGATGACTTGGGTGGAGGCGGCTGCTCACGATTTGTCGCCCGCAGGTCCGGAAGCGCACCAGCTGATTTGTCCGTTTCAGGGGTGGGCACTGGTGACGTTGCCTCCTTGTCTTTACGAGGCTTAGGCGTAGGCGCTTTAAGTTCTGGGGCTGCGAGACTTCACGGAGGGAGTGTCCTCATAGGACAACGACGCTTCTCTGAAAGCCCCCCCAAGGGAGAATCCCCATGGAGGACCAGCTCCACCTGCCTCTCAAAGGCCTTCAGGTCCAGGACACTGCAGTCGCTTACTCACCTAACTGACACACACACATACAAGCAAGGAGACGTTTGGAAGCAGGGGCCGTATCGTGACAGTATGTAAGTAGGATTGCTGAGCTTGTGAAACAATTACATTTACATTTACGGCATTTAGCAGACGCTCTTATCCAGAGCGACTTACAAAAGTGCTTTGTCATTTACTCATAGAATATGTCCAAGTACAGTATAGTAGGTTAGAATTAAACATACCAATGAACAAGAATACTGTAGAATACAGGGATAAATGCTAATACTTAGAAGTGCAAAATACATAAGGTCTGTCTTAAACAATGATAAATGCTATAAACAATAAGTGCTAGAGTTTGTTAAAAAGCATAAATGCCCTACAATAAGTATTAAATTGGTCAGTCAATAAGGGAGCAGTGTCAGTTGTCCTTTAAATATTCTGCAAATAAATGGGTCTTCAGTCTGGGTTTGAAGACTGCAAAGGACTCTGCTGTCCGGACAGCAAGCGGGAGTTCATTCCACAATCTTGGAGCCAGGACAGAAAATAGTCTCGATGCTTGTCGTCCATGAGACCCGAAGCAAGGTATTTCAAGCCGAGCCGTACTTGAGGTTCGAAGTACTCGAGGTACAGATCGGGCTTTGACCATTGACCTCATGTATGAAGGGGCTGGTCCATGAAACCAATTTTAAACATCTTATGTGTAGTATAATGTACTCCATGCATTATTTTGTAGTGAATGCATTGTAGATTAGTGTTGCTGGTCATTTGGGTGCTTACTATATCATACTTTTGGGATACTTGTGGAAGTGACATGAAAGTAGTGTTATGAGGAATATGTTTGCCTTTTTCTATCCAAGGTGTAAAGTTTAATAATTTTTGTTGTTGTTGAAGGTAAAGTCTTGATTGTTCCAAATACGAGAATGAATAGTTCTTTGTTATCTTGTGGAATTTCCACCAGGCTGTTAGAGTTATGGCCTCTGTCAAACAGTTGAAACATGGATGTTTTTAATTGATTTGCTTGATGGTAAGTCTGACTTTTATATCTCTGCATAATGTTTGTTCTATGTCTATCCATATTCTGTCTGATATACTGGGTTTAATCCATTGTATTACATATTGTAGTTTATTTGCAATAATCAACTACAGTTCTGTATCATTGTGAGTTTGATTCTTTGTGATTTATTTTTCCAGTTATGATGGTGTCCAAAGGTTTAAACCAGGTTGCTGGAGCTGGATAGCAATAATTGAAAACAAATCGTTTATCTTAGGCATTATCACTTTAATTGTTGCAATTCTTCCAAAGAGTATAAGGGGCAAATTTGTCCATCAATGAAGTTTGTCACTTATTGTTTTAAAAACTGGAATGATATTAAATTTGAATAACTGACAACTGCAGAGAGAATCTAATACCCAGATATGTAATGTGATTGGCATTCAGAGGGATGGGGAATGTTTTTTAATTGCATCATAAAGTTATGCTGCTGCAATAGTATAATATACAAATATACTAATTGAGATACAATTTTACCAGTTATGTGTGATGCTCTGTGATGGTCATAGAGAACACCACAGACAACTGTGTGGCACATCACTGTTAAACATGCTGATTGCAACCCTGGGCATCATGAACTGTACAATATTAACCTCAGACAACGTTCTCGGAGTGAAATCTATAAACATATTCATCTAACTATCATTACTTTCTCTAACAGCTCATTGGATGAGAGGCCATTAAGTGAAAGGGAGTTTTAATATCCTTTCTATTTTTAAGTTTAAAAAAACACAGACATAAAAATTTCAGAAAGTGAGACAGAGAAAGGAAACCAGACTTTAAAATGGTGCTTCGCTCTTGAGTTACAACAGTAGCGTAACGAGGGGTGGCCCGAGTGCCGCAGGGTGAGGGGCAGGACGCACAGACTCCAACGTCTGGGACGTACATTTATTAACATTTAACACAGAACACTAACGGCACTCACAAGAATCACACGCGATTAATACAAACAAGAAACGGTTAACTGCAAATGCACTGTATATGCAAAATGAAAGATGCAGGGAGTGGTTGGTCTCTTTTTCAATCAAATCTGAACAGAGTGAAATCTTCACATTTGATTAATTTGACAGACTTTAAAGGGATAATAGACAACATATAAAATGGAACAGAACACGATATAAAAAGGAACTAAATGAAAAACAAACGAAAAAATACTTTTTATCACACTTGCCCAGACAAGCACCAAATCAGACCAAAATAGATCAAGCAAAGGCATAACTGGGAAGAAGCATATTAGCCATTTATTACTCTATTGTTAACAACCTAACAACAGTAATCTAATTGTTGTCTGATTGTTAACATACTTTTCAAGTCTTTAACCGTTTTGCTCCCAACATCCTATATGAATGGGTACGAATGCGGCTCATTACCCGCCTGCACAAACTGCTTCTGAAATACTGGGCAGCTAAAGGGTTCTTCACCTGTGTGGATTCTCATATGCTGCTTTCTGTGGCCTGTTTCGCCAAAGCCCTTCCTTACAGTACTATGACAAGCAGACACCCCTGTGTGAGGGTTTAGGTGCTCCTCAAGAGCCTGTGCATGTTAGAAACACATGTTGCAAATATCAGTGACGTTATTTCTCATTTTTGTGATTAGCCATGTTTTTCTGTAGCTACAAATACTTTGATTTTGAAAAAAAGTTTTTGGTAATTTAATAAAACAGACATCTTAAGTTTTACGACAAAATGTGCAAATAAGCTGGCCTGAGAGGTGCGTTCGGGAATATGACTCAGTGCGTCTCTGGTGCTGCTTTTGATGAGTGCAGTGTCATGAGAGTGCGGCCATCTAGCAGTACAAAGAGGGGTTACAGCTTCTCCCGGACGTTTCCAATAAATGTCTAGATTTGTGAGTTATAGAAAGACAGCTGGAAGAGAAGTCCTCCCAGCCCAGCACACAGGGCCAAGTGTCAAAGCGCTGGGAGGTGAACTGAACTTTCATCTTAGTCAGGTACTCCTGAACCCTCTTACAGTCATCAGACAGCAGCAGCCACGCATGTTTGGTCATGGGGTCCAATGTGACCTCATCCACAGCACTGCAGATCCAGTTCCACAATGAATTTGGAATGGATTTTGAAGTTCTCCAGGATCGCTGTTTACTGAGGACCCAAAGCTGTGAAACTACATCCTGGTTATGTTTGAGTAGAGACCATGCGATGAAGTCCAGGACAGGCAGCATGGGTTCCAGCTTCTTCTTAAGCTCCAGCTGCCTGAAATTCTGTGCCAACTCTGCCCTCATCATGCCGCACCGCTCTGAGACTGTCTGGAGTTCTTTAGCCCATTCAGTGTTTCTCTGCTTGGTCTCCTTCACTGCCTAGGTCCTCTCTTCACTTCCTCTCTCCTGCTGCCCTTCACGTGGACTGAACAATGTATCAACAGCTTTGAGACGGCTGGCCCACTGAAAAATGTGCTGGCAACAGTGTGGGGGTGTACGGTTCCACCGCAGTCATTACTGCTACTGGATGCAGCTGCAGCGCCCTCGTCAGGCTTACAGACACGCTCCACCTCTTGTTTCCACTGAGCGATAAACTTCACGCACTCCTTGAGACCATGCAAATTCCTCAGGTCTGGTGCTTGAGGTAATAAAAAGAGAACAGAGGTTTAACATTGAATTAGACATATTAATAACATAATCACAGAATGGTATGTGTCCTTTCAGAATGATTTGTGTACAGGGCAGAGGCCTCTGTAAAGGCCTCTGCAGGCTTCTGCAAAGGATGGTGGATAGGCTCCAGCACACTTACAAGTATGAGATATTATTTCCATCAGGCTCAGGACCATCTCTTTAGGATAAGGTCAAGAGAAATCTCTTGGAATGTGGTGTTAAGAGGTTCCAACTGGTGTGGGTGTTTTATATTACTTTGCATATATTGACAAATGTATGGTTTGGATGCAATGGACGTGAAGACAAACGCAAATATGTAAAGGAATGTGGGGTGAATACATAACCACTACTGAAAAATGTATGAAAATGTGGGTTCTCTGATTTTTAGACATTCTCCAGAGGGTGCCTCAATAATGCGTGTTAATGTTAACCTACAATAAAGTACGTGCACAGTTATGCTCTTTAACCAATTCTGAAGTCTGCATTTTTATTTAATATTTGAATTGAACTTTAAAACTAGCCGACTGGGCACCTAGGAACCACATACTGTTGCTATGTGCAGAGATGTGGGCTTGCAGCCCATTGTTGGGCAGAGTCCATCGCACTGCTCCAATAGACCTGCTCTGACTGCTACTTTCCCACGTCGGCAGTCGAAGTCGTTTCTCCTTCACAATGCTTTTCACCTGGTTGGCCAGTTTCACCGTCTCAGTAGACAAGCTAAAAGAAACTGTTGGCAGCCTCTCGTTGCTCCTGTAATATGACCGTCGCCAGACCAGAGAGTGGAACTGGATGGCAGTGTGGCACTTGCAGCTGCAGTTTGTTTGCTTCAAGATTTAATACGTGTAAGTGACCTTTGCTTCTCGTCCTGTCTTTACTGGTTTGTTAATAAGGTCATTTGAAATTGTGTTGTACATAAAGGAATATTACAGAATTATTCTCTATTTTAAGCTACACTGTGGGGTTTTGTTTTTTTGATCTTTACATTTATATTAATGCAACCCAATACACTTATCTAATGATCAGCTATGACCTGTAAGAACTGACAATCTGAACATTCAAACTTTAAGAGGAATAAAAACAAAAAAATGATCAGCTGTTCATGTCAAAATCTGTAATATGTAATAGAAATAACTGTAATATGTTCAATATAACTGTAATATGTTCAATTACCACCATGTAACATATAACTGTAAATATGTCAATTGCAAGATGGGACTGTACATTCTGTACATACATATATAAATATCCATATATACATTGTACATATAAACATTATATATATATATATATATATATATATATATATATATATATATATATATATATATATATTGTACATGCACTATTAATATATTTTTGTATATATATAGAATATATTTCTCTATGCACCCCTGTTTTTCTTTTTCCTCAGATTGGACAGAGCACTCAACCATTTCACTGTGAGTTATACTGTGTATGACTATGTATGCGACAAATAAACCAAACTTGAAATGATTTTACCTTTTTCTGTCGTTTTCATTTTAAGCTTAGAATAACCAAGGCCTGGACTTTGTAAGGTGGTTTTGAATCCAGGTCAGCTAGGTGAGGACACCAATAGCTTACTGGGTAAGCAGCCACACTCTAACAATGGTGGGCTCATGTGCAGAACAGTTAGAGCTTGGATCAAGCAAAACAAGAGGAAAAAACGAAACACCTCGGTGAGCGTGGAAAAGGGGAGAACAAAGAACGCCACGGAAAGAAATGGCAACCCCGATGCACTGGGGAAAACTCGAACTAAAAGCTCCCAAACAAAACCAGAAAACGGGGAGA
This sequence comes from Electrophorus electricus, assembly GCF_041902795.1. Classification (NCBI taxonomy): domain Eukaryota; kingdom Metazoa; phylum Chordata; class Actinopteri; order Gymnotiformes; family Gymnotidae; genus Electrophorus; species Electrophorus electricus. Next base: position 1,955,411 of record NW_027658605.1, on the reverse strand, counting down.
AACTTGAATGGCTAAGGGAAGCCTCAGGAGAGAGACAGACTCGAGAGGGGAAAACTGGAGAAGGGAGGGGACGTGTAAAAACACTGACACCCTCGCAGAACAGAAAAGAGGCATAGCACAAGGGCTCACAGACCTCAATACCCAGAGTTACCGGCTAGGAGCTTGGCTCAAAACTTTATCAAAAACCCAGCACTGAATGATTGGGTCACTGGGCTTATATAAGGTCTAGCCCAGCTGTTGGGTGTTGATCCTGATCAGTGGCGTGGTTGACTCGACGCCTCCCTCTGGTCGAGGGGGCCTCGGCCTGGTGCCAACCCTTACAGGCTTGATGTCTACAGACATGGCAAAAATATTTCAATGTTCAATGCATTTCAGTTTCAATGTTTATTTTTTTCAGTTAAAATGTTAATTTTTTTTACTGCTTATTCTTCCATTAGACAGCCAGAAGCGCAGCACTGGTTAAAGTTTTTGAGCGGCTTCCTGCGCGCACTGGTCCTGGAGCACAGCGACTGCCTCATCCACCTTAGGGTGCAGAGACTCAGGAGACTCCAGCATATGCAGTAGCTCCGAGTTGTCCAGTTCCAGGAACAGACCCGTGATCTTCCCTGCAAGGGTGGGCTGCATGTTCTGGATCAGGGGAAACAGACGCTCACCCAGTATCTGCTTCTGCTCCTGTGGAGGTGCAGCAGCCAGCATGGAGGCACTGAGAGGTTCCTGACCCTGCACATGGACCGCAGCCAGCTGCACGGGCACCTGGAGCTCTGCCCCCAGGTGCTGCTGTGGGTTGAGAAACATAAATGTTTTATAATTGATTTGACTGATAAATGGTAAGTTCGACATTTATATCTAAGGGCTGTGTGCCCAGGTGTTGCTGTGGGCTGTGAACGCCTGAGGTGGTTTTGTACTGTGGTACTGCTCTCACCAGCGACGCCTTGTTGGCAGCTTCCGCGCTGGCCATCCCTGTCCCCGGAGCCTCAGATGCCATGGTCTGATAGGCCATCGTGCGTGGGACCTGGCAGGCGGTGGTTGGTCGGATGGCGCTGAAGGCCTGCGGGCAGGATGCGGCTGGACCGATGGCACTCGGCATATCCTGGACTTGCTGTGGGTGGACGCACTGCATGGCCCAGCAAGGGCTGGGGAGGAGTTGTGCCAGCTGGCTGCTTGCGCAGTAGGCAGGCCAGTTCTGAGCTTGTGGAATGGCTTCCATGTTGTAGCCGGAGGGCGGGGCAGGCTGGTAGGGGTTGAGCACGAGGTTGGGCAAGGCACTCACGCTGGCCGTGCGCTTCATGTACTTGTTGGAGAGGTGGGCCTGCCGCTCCTCCTTGCGCTGCGCCAGAGCCACGTACAGCGGCTTGGTGCCTACAACGCGCCCATTCATCTCCGTCATGGCCGTGGCGGCCTCCTCCGGCGAGGAGAAACACACGAAGCCGAACCCTTTGGAGCGGCCGCCCTCCATCATCACCTTGGCACTTGTGATGGTCCCGAACGGAGAGAACTCCTTACGTAGACGCGCGTCGTCCAGACCGTCGTCTAGGTTCTTGACGTACAGGTTGTCTCCCTGGTAGCGAGTCATACCGTCCTGCTTCATCTGCTCAAACTTTCGTTTCAGCCCTGTCTGCCTCTCGCCTTTCTTCTGGGCATAACCCACATACACCTTCTTCCCATTCAGCTCCTTCCCATTTATCTCATCCACAGCCCTCTGGGCATCCTCGTGCCTCTCGAAGTTCACAAAGCCAAAGCCCTTGGACTTGCCGCTCTCGTCGGTCATGACGCGAGTGCTCAGCGTTTGGCCAAACTTGCTGAAGATCTCCTTCAGCTTGTCGTCGTCCATGTCCTCTCCAAAGTTCTTGACGTACACATTGGTGAACTTTTTGGCCCTGGCCCCCATCTCAGCCTCTCGCTCCTTGCGAGACTTGAAGTGGCCAATGAACACTTTGCGGTCATTGAGCAACATGCCATTAAGTCTCTCAATTGCTCTCTCCGCAGCCTCACGGGTCTCAAAGTGCACAAAGCCGTAGCCCTTAGAGCCATTCTCGTCACACACCACCTTGCTGGAAAGGATGTTCCCAAAGGCAGAGAATGTGTCGTAAAGAGCTTCGCTGTCAATAGACTTGTCAAGGTTCTTGATGAAGATGTTGCCAACTCCACTCTTCCTCAGAGAGGGGTCTCTCTGGGACCACATAATTCGCACAGGTCTGCCTTTGATGATGTTAAAGTTCATAGTGTCCAAAGCACGCTCAGCATCTGCCTGCTGCTGAAAGTTCACGTATGCGTATCCAAGTGAGCGGAGGGTCATCGCGTCCCTGCAAATCCGTACGGAGACTATTGCGCCAGCAGGACTGAATTTCTCGTATAGCATGGCCTCGGTAACGTCTGGATGGAGGTCACCCACGTACAACGAAGTCATCGGCGAACTTGGAGTACTTGGATTCATTTTCGTGAGGATCGTCGGTCAACCTTTCTGGAAATCGTAGTCGAAAGTAGTAAATGAATAAAATAAAATCGTAAATGATTTAACCAAATGATCTAACTGCACGAATTATAAAACAGTTTGAAACAGCAATTCAACAGAGCCAGGCAAGTGTCGACCGACCAAAGCGATCAAAGCAACACTTTAGCTTTAGATTCAAATACATGACAACTTGGTTGTTACGTAAGAGTGCTTTTACGTAAATGTTTATTTTTAAATATTATACAAACGCTATTTATTTATTTATGAATTATTCAATTATTTTAACTTATAACGTTAATAGCGTGAATGAGAGGCTTTAACAACGCCTTATATTTCAAAATATTACCTAGTCACAGCATTTTCCAAAAATCGTCCATATGCTGCTCACACTGAATCATTTACCGCATGGCTCAGAATAAATACTTTTAGTTTGATAAACGCAGCAACATTCATTTTCTTTAGCCTAATGCTCGGCAAAAAACATCGCATTAAAGTTAATTAATGGGATGAAATCAGTTTGCCTTGGAGCAGGCCTATGTTCTTTGAGGTTAAAAATCATCGCCTGGATTGTAAACCTTAGTAGAGTTCCACAACGAGGTGCGATTTGTAAAAGGACGTCTTTTTCTCTCCGAGTTAGAAATCTGGAGAAATAAATATATCAATTGATTTCCGCCCATCGGAGGACCTTTAGAACTTTATTATTTATTCATTATTTATTTCTAACTTCTCACTGTGTCCAACTATATCGGGTGTATAAAACGTATGAACAGACATAAATAACGTGGGGGAAACGGGAATAGGGGAGAGAGGAAAAATAAGACGAACAGAGACGAAACAGACAAACGGGAAATGCAGATAGAGTATTTTAAGTATTAGCCACCTGCACCATTACGGGAATGTGTGTGTGTGTGTGTGTGTGTGTGTGTGTGTGTGTGTGTGTGTGTGTGTGTGTGTGTGTGTGTTCGTGTGTGACTGCTTGTGTGCGTCTGCCTGTGTGTGTGTGTGTGAGAGAGAGAGAGAGGCTATGTGCGAGTGCACTGTATATGTACACGTACTAGATTGGGATATTTATCATTTATGGATTAGCTCTGTAAACTTTTTATCAAAGGAGTCCAGTCTAGGTTATTGGTTCTTATTGATTCATTCTGAGATTTTTTTTCCATTGATATGTAGTCTATCAATAGATTTTTCCATTCGGTGACACTAATATTATTTTTTGTTTTCCAATTCATGAGTATGTTTGTATTTGCAATTAATAATGTTATATATATATATTATCCTGTTTTTTTCCTATTGACACATTGGTTGATGACATGTCTCCTAGGAGACATAAAGATGGTGTTGGATGGATAGGGTTATTTAAATCATGGGACATGTGTGTGATGACCTATTTCCAAAATTACTTGATAGGTGTGCTCTGCCACACGATGTGAATGTAATCGTCAGCTGTGTTTGGAGTAAAGTATGTACAGATTGCTGAGCTTGTGAAACCAATTTTAAACATCCAATGTGTAGTATAATGTAATCTATGTATTATTTTGTACTGAATGCATTGTAGGTTAGTGTTGCTGTCATGTGGTAATTATTATTATACATTTTAATCCAGACTGTGGCGTCGGGGGTTAGTAATAAATCTTCCTCCCATTGTCTCGATTGGAGAGTAATTATGCGATTTGATTTCATTATTATTTTGTATATCTTATGTGATAGTTTTTTTGTATTAGGAATGTTTATAATACTGATATGGATGCACGTGAGTTTAATGTCTCTGAACTGATAGTTGCTCTTACCTGCTTTCTATATCTTATGTTTGGGCTACTTGTGGAAGTGACATGAAAGCAGTGTTATGTTTATGTTAGTGTGGAGTTTGATATCTTGTGGAATTTCCACCAAGCTGTTAGTATCATGGCCACCCACAAATTGTTGATCATGAATGTTCTTTAATTGATTTGACTGATAAATGGTAAGTCTGACTTTTAGATCTTTGCATAATGTTTGCTCTATGTCTATCCATATTCTGTCTGATATACTAGGTTTTATCCATTTTATTCCATATTGTAGTTGATTTGCAATAATCAACTACAGTTCTGTAATGTTGTGAGTTTGATTCTATGTGATTTATTTTTCCAGTAGAATCAAGTTATGATGTTGTCCAAAGATTTTAGACAGGTTGGTGGCACTGGAATAATTGAAAACAAACAATTTCGTTTAGGTAATATTCTCATTTTAATTATTGCAGTTTGTCCGAAGAGCATAAGGGGCAAATTTGTCCATCAATGAAGTTTGTCGCTTATTGTTTTAATAATTGGATGACTATTTATTTTGAATAACAGACAACTGGGAAGAGAATTTAGTACCCAGATATGTAATATGATTGGTATTCAGGGGGATGGGGAATGTTTTTAATTGCATCATAAAGATATGCTGCTAATATATAGTATAATACACAAATATACTACTCGAGATACAATTTGACCAGTTATGTGTGATGTTCTGTGATGATCATATAGAACACCACAGACAACTGTGGCACATCACTGTCAAACCTCCTGATTGCAACCCGGGGCATCGTGAACTGTACAACATGAACCTCAGACAATGATCTCTGAGTGAAAGCGATAAACATAATCATCTTCATATCATCACTTTCTCTACAAGTTCAGTGGAAGAGATGTCAGTGAAAGGGAGTTTTAATACCCTTTCCATTTTTAACTTTAATAAAAACACAGACGGAAAAATTCCAGAAAGTGATACAGAGAAAGGAATCTAGACTTTAAAATGGTGCTGCCCTCTTGATTTACAAGTGTAGATTATTGAAATTATTACAAATGTCTGACGCCAAAAGGGATTGTGTCAGTGTTTCACTACTCAATATTTGGTAGACAGTATAAACAAGCAGACTATGGTTAAAAAGATCACAGAAATAAATCAAACACCAATATAATCTTGAACCACCTAGTCCACAGGAAACATTAGATTACTGGAACAAAATCAGAGAACTAGCAGAACAACTTTTTACCAATGATGCAGGTGCACTTTTGTTGGATTTATTTATCTGTATTTCAATCCACTAAAGTTTTTCACTTGATCTAACATTACATTTAAGACCGACGCCCTGTTACGTCTCACAGAAGAGTCCATTGATCAAGCTGCTACTTACCCATCCTGGTCCTGGAGTACCTTTGCTCTGTACACTTTAGTGATGTCTTTGCTACCAACAAACCTATTTTAATCCATCAGATAGTAACCAAACGCTTCAAGGACACTTGCATAACCATTTTTATTTTTTCATAATACTTGTCCAGGTTTCCACTATTATGTTCAAACCATACATTATTCAATATATGCTAATTGATATTTAATAGTTACACCAACAAGTTCTTGGTACTATTATGTTCAACCTGAACTACTTCTATTTTTTTAAAAGACGATCCTATTCTATATCACCGGATGCCCATATTGTTTCTTTTGGTGATCTCCATATTGTTTCTTCCAGTGCTTGGCCGGGATGTCCCATCCTTGAACCAAGGCTCTCCCTTCAACGGAATCCCCTAGAGGCTTTTTCAAAGAGGCCTCCTGAAGATTTATGCTGAAGCCTACACTGGTCTTTCCTGCATGAAACCAGTTTATTCGGGACCATCCATACTTTTCTGCTTACAATATCATTTTATTACCTCAGCATTTTCATTACTAATTTAAAAATCAATCACTTTATACTTCTAAAGCTTTCACAGACACATTTAGACTTTTCAGCACTCTCAATGTCCAATGCTAAATGCTACAAACCACTCATACCCAAACAGAAGAAATAGCCCAAATATAGCCACACATATTCCTCCAACCTCTACATACTTCTAAGCTATATATAACGTTTAAAGCCATTAAAAGCAAAGTTATGAACATTTAAAATACACCTTGATAACACAGTTTATAGCTCTTCAAGAATGTTTAGTTGTCATGGCAACTATTCCTTTCTCGACTGTTTTGTTTTGGGGTTTTTTTTTGGCATACCTTTCTTTTTCAGTCATGAATTCCCTTTTTTGTTAAAATCTCCTCACCTTTTCTACAGCGCTTTCTCTCTCTCTAATTTCACAGGTAATTGTCTCTTTCCTCCAAGGGTCTGCATCTCACCTGGACCTTTTCCTCTTTGCTACTTCAGCTCCTGTCGTAGCTGAACATCAATAGTTTAATAGTTATTAGGAAATATTACTTAAAACAAAACAACAAGAAAACAGCAAAGAAGGTATATGCAAGTATATGTTCACTGTATTGTGCAACTGTCATGTCAGCAGGTGGACAATTTTAGCTAAAGTTAGCATTTCAAACATATATTTTGATATTCTAAAATAATGTTTATTAACTCAATATTTCATCACAATGGGGTGGACATTTTTAGCTTTAACTCATCTGAGTATGGGGACAAAGTGAGAAATTCAAATGAACTGACATACTATAGGAGCATGCAGTTTATGCCTTTAGGCGAATGAAGATAGACCTTTTTTAAAGTTGTGAGGTCACTGATGTCAAAGGTCGCATTTTTACCAAGATGGTTATCCAAAGATGAGAGAGTGGACAGCAATTCTTGGACATGTTTAAATAACTTGATTTTTAATTTTATTTATTTATTTATTTTTAATCAAAATTGCAAAATGAATAATCAAAATACCTAAAATATTAATGAACGTATTTACAACCTTACGGTAATATTTAAAAGTTTAAAAGGTTAAAACATGTTTAAAAGGTTAAAACATCCAAAATACCCATTTCCTCATCAAAGACAATGTAATAAGGTTAACATTCCTATATATTCGTAAAATGTGTTCATTCAGAGTAAAACTTTAATCAGTTAATTAAAAACATTAATTGTTTCACAATCTTTGTATCAGCACACTTAAACGAGTATGTTGTACTGACCCTTAGGTAACAGAACGAAGTGTGAAGTCCACTTATAAAATAAATTACGCATTCGTCATTAGATCAGAGTAGGTGAGGGACAGAGAGCCATGTGTGAAAACGAACAATCATCTCACAAAACACTACTTATGACTAACAAGTAAACACTTGCAAAATAAAAGTAGCCGTTTATGTTAAATATAAGATTTCACAAAACTATTAATTAAAAAAAATATTAATTAAAAAATATTAATTACAAAAATATGAATTAAAAAACGTAAATCGATATTTTTGCGATTGCTCTCCCTCCCAAGTTACACCGTTTACTTGTCTTAGAACTGAAACACGAGTATCACTGTTACGTTTTAATGAAACCGTTATTTTGAAAATTACAAAACTGCATGTCAATGTTAACCGTGTGGGGTCATACGTGAGTGTATGTTACAGCTGAATTATTAGGTTACCTAACTAAGCTACAGATATTTTTATATTTATTGGCTGCTTGTACAGATTTGTTAGCTCGCTGATAATATACTTTTGTATATAAAATTGTTCTGCGCAAACCACAGCACCATTGCTAAGTTAGCACTTAGCCTTAGCTAACGTTACTTTTAAAGTTAAATTGAGTTTCTTGTCTTGTTCATGGCTTTGTAGCCGAATCTCCCGTTTAGACATGATGTCTGCCCGCAGGCTTAGACTTCTAGTGTTTTCTGTTCAAAAGTGTTTATCTCGACTCGCCGACAAATGCAGAGGTTATTGCTCAGTGTCTCTATCTAGCACTCCTACTAATGAGACTGATGAGACGAGAGTGAGCACATTTAAGACCAAGCTGTCGTCATTAAGAGTTCTTCAGGCAAAAGTTCAACTGAGACGCAACAGGAACATGAGGAATCGTATCTTCCTGAAGAAAGTGGTCTGGCGCAGCTACGGAAAGGTATGTAACTGCATTTGTTGCCATGATAGTTGAGGCTTTAGGATTTTAATTCCCATGTGTCAGTATGCCGGTAGTCGTTGCCAATTTTATTTTGGTGTTTACATCTTGCAGTGTATTTCGAAACATACGGCTGTCAGATGAACGTCAACGACACTGAAATTGCGTGGTCCATTCTTCAGAAGGGTGGATATGTTCGGACCCACGAACTATCAGAGGTAAGTGTCAATGCCTTGACCTTTGACCCTTGATAAACACAGCGCTTCCTTTATTTGAAAGCTTTCATTCTCATCTTTCCTAATTTTTTTTTTTTTTATACAGGCAGATGTGGTGCTTCTTGTCACATGCTCCATAAGGTAGGAAAAGCCTATTTCTGTTTGTATTTTACACAGTGAATCTATACGTTGCCAATCTTGTGCAACTTGACAGCAGTCCTTGACTTCAGTGACATTTTTTGCTTGGATGTAATGCTATTTTCTGTTGGAAAAAATAAAAATCATTGTGACAGGGAAAAGGCAGAGCAGACCATCTGGAACAGACTCAAACATCCAGCAGTTCTGAAAAAGAAGTGTCTAAAGAGCAGCACTCCATTAAAGATAGGAGTCCTGGGTAACTTCTCACTTCACCATAGTTCTTCATTCACGTTCAAATGTATCTCTCAGTCTGAAATGTTCGTATGTGCGCATGTATGTTTGTGTGTGGGTTCACGTGCCCGTATACGCATATGTGTGCTTGCTCTCTTGTAGGTTGCTTGGCAGAGAGACTGAAGACTGAGTTGCTGGAGAAGGAGAGGGTGGTGGATGTTGTAGCAGGGCCAGATGCCTACAGAGATCTTCTCCGACTCCTTGCACTGGCCCATGGGGGTCAGAGGACCAGCAATGTCCTGCTCTCCCTGGAAGAGGCATATGCTGATGTCATGCCCATTCACCATTCAGGACACAGTGCCTTTGTGTGAGTGCCATAATAATATCTGGCTGATTTATAAGGGAGGAGTTCCTACTAAACACTAACTCTTAAATTAACTTTGCACTGTGTGATTTTGTAAAGATGGTAAAGAGTAAAATAACAGTCTCACATGTACAGTTCAATTTTTAAGTTAACATGTATAGACAGTTTTTGGTGTTTTCATATTCAACTCTAATACACTGAATTTAATCTGAACAGCAACTGTTAGATTAAAATACAGAAAAGTCAGCTATAATTTAAAGGCATTTGCTACCATATTGGATGAAACATGGGACTTGCATCTACAATAAAGCCAAAAACAGCAAATGCTCATAGTTCAGTTGTTTATTATTATCATTTTACTGAACACTTGTCAATCTGCATTTTTTGGTTAAATATTTATACATGACTGACCCTCCTACACTTATGAAGGGATATAAAACTTCAAACACCGTGGTGGCTCATCTTCAGCTCCTTCATGCTTTTAGATGTAGCACTTCAAACAATGGTTTGATATCAGGGGGTCGATACTTTTAAAGTCCTTTCACGCTGTTGACAGTACAGACCTTGTGTACTGCAAGCCTTGTTGGTGGCACCTTGTTTTACAGTGGGATTATCCAGTATATTTTGTCCCTCTTTGACTGCTGTAGGTCTATCACGCGGGGCTGTGACAACATGTGCAGCTACTGCATTGTGCCGTTTACCTGGGGGAAGGATAGGAGCAGACCTGTGTCCTCCATACTTGAAGAAGTGCGCATGCTGTCTGACCAGGTTTCTTCCCTTCAGCGACTATGTGTGCAGTCTGGCTTTACTAGTTTCTGTGTGTGAAACTTGGCCAGATGTGAACACTAAGTATATGAAATGATCATGGCCATAGGGGGTGAAGGAAGTGACCCTGCTGGGTCAAAACGTGAACAGCTACAGAGACGTGTCTGGGGACGGGGCCAGCAACTCGGAGCTTGGTTCGCACCTCAGCCGTGGTTTCAGCACCGTGTTCCCGTGATGAGCAAGGAGGCCTACGATTCTCTGACCTGCTACACCACGTCTCCCTCGTAAACCCTGACAAGGATTCGCTTCACCTGGCCACATCCTAAAGACTTTCCTGATGAGGTAGAAACCCCAGAGTCATGGATGTGAGCATGTGGTTTTTGGTTGGGATACCCATGACTAGTGTGGGGAAGGTACTTTTAAAATGTATTTCATTGCAGGTGACAAAATACAGAACACAGAATACATGCTGTTAAATGTAATTTAAATGTAATTAAAGTGAGTTATATTTGAAATAGTCTTGGACAATGTTGACGTATTCCAAAGTTTTTAAAGTATGTTCCTCGTTTGAGTAATGTAATGGAATATGTTACCAATTACATTTAGGGGCATGTACATGTACACTGCCTACAGTGGCAGATTAAACCCTGTGGAGGCCCCTAGGCAGTCATAATCTTGGGGCCTCCCTTGCAAATTATCTCCTAATATGTTTGTTTTTTTTAATTCCTTGTTGCATGGCCCCTAAAAGGTGTGGGGCCTACAGGTCACTGCCTGCTCTGGTAATCTATTGGTAATCCGGCCCTGACTGTTTATGGCTTGTGTGGTGTAGTGGATGTTCAAAGAGTTTAAGTATTTAGTTGGAACAGTTTCTTATAGTCTGAATTCATGTGCAGATATTGCTCATAGGCCATTTTAAGCAGCAGATTGGATAATAATTTAGGATTCGCAAATTTGGATGTGAGCAGTAGAAGAGATCATTAATAGATTATCAGATTGAAAAAGCCTTATGCTTATCAGATATGTGAAATAAGGTTTGACTGCCATAGTCAATTTGTGCTGTTTTCGTTTGACCTGTGCTGGGGTGGGTGAGTATGTTTCCTGAAGGTGTTATAGCTAATCCAAGAGCGGAGGAACATCTGTAAGCAGATCCACTTGCCAGCTCAGAGCGGCAGCAGCAGAGTCTTACAGACCATGAGGCGTGGGTGAGAAACGCTCCTAGAACGACAGCACTCACCACAAGCACAGTAGAGATTAGCCTGCTTATCTCAAATCTCTTGATGTCTCATGTGTTAAAACTTAGTTCTCACTTTAAGTCATCATGCTCTGGGATGTTTTCATAGGTATACTAGGGAAGCCTACCTTGAGCTTGTGGAAAACATTCGAAAGATAATACCAGGTGTCCTATCATTACCAAACATTCAGTATGTAATTATAAAATTATTGTAGCTATAATAGGTCTTGTGTGAATAAATATCTATGTATAATTTCTTTTTACAGGGGTCAGTCTGAGCAGTGACTTCATCACAGGCTTCTGTGGGGAAACAGAGGAGGACCACCAGCAGTCGGTCTCTTTGATCAGGGAAGTGGGCTATAATGTAGCCTTCCTGTTTGCCTACAGCATGAGGAAGGTGAGATCCTATTTTGTCATTGTGTTTAACACTATCAAAAAACAGACATTCTCCCTGGTTCATGTGATGGTTCTATCAAGAAATTCACCATTGTCTATTATCATTTGGAGAATTGAAAGGGTCTTGTGGCTGCCAGTTGGGCTTTACCTTCTGACATGAAGATGTGTGTACCACACCCACAGAAAACTCAGGCATACCACCGTCTCGGGGACGATATCCCAGCTGAGGTGAAGAAGCTGTCGCCTGGAGGAGCTTATCTTTACATTCCGAGAAGATGCGGCTAAGGTCAACACCAGTTTCATCGACAGCAAACAGCTTGTCCTAGTGGAGGGAGTGAGTACTGCAGTGGGTTGAAGCCATGCTGTGTTACAACTGTGTTTGGAGCACTTCTGCTGTTAATAATTTGGGATTGCTGCATCTGTGTGTCTTGGTCATCATGTTTTGCATATCGATTTAACTAGATTTCTGCAAGAAAATAAATAGTTGCAGTAAATTCTCCTCCCTTATCTTATTTAGACCTGCTGGATCAACATCATGAGGTCTGTCTGACAACGATGATGAACAATGGCATTGTCTATCAGCTCAGCCCTAGCACCTTTTGGCATTTCATTTTGGTTTTGGCTTTGTTCTTTTCTGGAGGGCAAATAGAGTTTATGTGTTTATGTATTTAGGGCATTGTTTGGTCTATTTTAGTCTATTTGAGTTGTATGGTCACTTTCCCGTTTGTGGTGTTAGTTTGCGATTGCCGCATGGGTTTCTGTGGCCCTTTCATTTGAAACCCTTCCCTGGTTAGGCATAGCATTGTGTCTGTTTTGGATGCTTTGAGCTTTTTGTTATTTTTGAATTGTTGAGAGCAGTTCACATCTTTGGTACCGGGAAATCCCAATGACTGGTTTCCCTGTGCTTGTGGTCTTTAGTGTATTACCTGCCATCAATAACTGTTTGAAGATTGGGGTCTTAGTTAATTTTGATTCTTGTTAGTGTCCTTCTTTTGAGGACATGCCTGGCGAATGCACAGAAAACTACCACAAGGTGTTTGCCACTTGTGTGTTAATATGCGCTACCAGTCATGCTGAGATTGGATCTACCGATATACACACTGATAACAGAATTTTATGACCATCTACATAACAGTGGGAATAACCACCCTTGGTTTGGATAACACTAGTGAGACGTTGTGGCATGGTATCTGGAGGCAATGTAAGAGCAGGAGAGAATTTCTGTCTGCTACAGTGCTTAGTCAAGCCTTTTATATTGTACAAATGTTATCTGCTGTTTTTGCTTGACTGAGTCTGTTTTCTGCAGGAAAGTAAGAAGTCATCTCAAGATCTTTGTGGTCGGAATGATGGGAATGTGAAGGTTATTTTTCCAAGAAAGGATTTGCTTTCTTATCCCACGGATACCAACCCTGTCACTGTTAAAGCTGGAGACTATGTACTGGTGAAGGTGAGCTCTTACTTCAGTTTGCTACTCCTACATGTATATCTGTCTGTGTTGAGACTAAAACAGGAGCATGTTTTTACACACACACACACACACACACACACACACACACACACAGAGAGATATATATGAGCTGTATGTGTGGAATATTTATTCTGGTAAGCCTGGTCTGTGATATGTAATATACATGGCTGTGAAATATACCGTACAGTTATGGCTACATTTCCATGATTATTGGTGACTACTCTCTCCTTTAGAGATTACCTCAGCCAGCTCTCAGAGTCTGCAAGGCCACGCCTTCAGCCACGCCTCCCTGAGTGATGGACACCCCAGACGCCTATTGATGCACAGGCAGCTGCATATTAGCCTGTAGGTTCCACCTTCTTAGTATCAGGACTGGGTGGGAGTGTGTGTCACAGACCTATAGGTCTTCCCAGCTCCAGCTCTTGGAAGCCAGTATGCTCAGTGAGGAGTGTTCACTGCCTCAGTCACCCTGTCTCCTCATTATCAAGCTCCTTATGAGGTGATTCAGGCATGGTGAGGCAGAAAACCCCTGAAAATATGCAGGGAAGTTTCCTTAGAACTTGAGCTCAGTGTTCCTGAAGTGCAGTTTGAAATGAAATAAGGCTTTTCATTTTTTCATTCATTCATTTATTCAGAATCATGTCTGACTCATGTATGACTCAGTGTTAAAGGAAAGTTTTAACACAGATTTTGTCTGGGTACACACTTTGCAAACTTCAAACTGCATGATTAGCAGACAGTATTGTAGCTATTCAAGTTTATGATCAATAATGTAAGGTAAGTGTGTGTTAACTCTGGGTGGGTCAGGGTGTATTCTCCCCTAAACATACTTCTGACATAATGATTTGTTTAAACACTACAATTCTCTATATCCTAATAATTACTGCCACATTTTAATAACCTGCAATACACTGTAAATACAGCATTTGTAAGCTTTAAATTTACAAACATGAACAATCATACTATATCAAATACATGATACTCATACCTGTGACATAGTGTTTTGAACAGACATTTGCTGCCACACCTGCTATTTTAGTAGGCTAAATAATCTGCCTTCTGAAATGCTAATATGCTTAATTTCATGCAAGTGCTAGTGTTCCTATTTGCTTGCTGATGTGCATGGAAGCGCCATATTATTATTATTATTATTATTACTATTATTATTATTATTATTATTATTGAGTCACACTGCTATCAAGTTAGCTGGTTGCTCTTAGCTAGTAGTGTGAACAGGACAGGGGACTTGGGGAAGACCCAAAGGGTGAGGTTTGTGTGTGTACATTCACAAGTACTGGTGCACAGCCACTGACATACATAAACACTGCTATCTGGATCTGGAATTTTTAACATTAATGTACAGACTATTCTTTCTCCTTAAAAAATTCATTATGGTAATAATTATGGCAGTGTATGTTCCCCTGCAAACAAATGCTAGGCTGCAGGCTGCACGATGCTGCAATCAACCAGCTGATGGCAAATCCAGACAGTGTTGTTATTGTGGCAAGAGACTTATTGTAAATGCATTGCCATTAATTGAGAGTCATTTTAAAAGATATTTACTCTCCCACTGCGCATACTCCCGTTTTCATAAATTGGCAAATATACATGTTGCTGCTTGTCACACAAACTTTTGTTGTACACAAGTAATGAGAAAAGGACTCATCATATGTTTTATGATATAGCTAAAGCTATGCATTTATCGAGAGGATTTAACACATTACAGAACACATCTAATTAATCCTTTCCATGATTGACCCAAGGGCAGATAGCAATTATTTAAGTATTACTATGTTTTAATTTAATAATAAAAATGACCATATGAACCTTTTTGCTTTATATTTGTTTATATTCAGCTGCCTTTATAATGACAATTATTTATGACAATGACAATTTACAATACATTATCAGTGAGTGGTATAATTAAAGTAAAATCATTGTTAAATAAGTCTCATTCTTGTCTCAGATTCAAACACTACAAAATCTTGGTCTTTGCTTGAATGATTTTTTAATGGTCCTGACTACAACACTATCCTTTGATAAGCTTGGAAGTTGTACACTACTGTGAGAGGAAGTTACATTCAGCTAGGAAAGAACCAACAATCAAATAATATACACAGATTAAGATGGTCATTAAAGATCCCAAACTAAGATTAATGCACTAATTAATAAACTACAACTTGTTTGCAGGAGTTCATCAGTGTTTTATCATTGGCATAGGTAAAGGGGTTTTCAGGCACAAGTTAAAAAAGGCACAAGTTGTCAAAGCATAAGAATAATGACCATAATGATCATAAGAAAGCCTTTCTGAGCCAAAGATCTGAATTAACAGGGAATAACAGGAGCACTTGCAAAACTGTGCCTAAGTGTATCCAGAAAGCACTGTTGGGCTTTTGTAGGAAAAAAAGGTTACACAAAGGTTACACTGATAAAACAGTTTAATCTGAACGAAGAATCAAGACCCAGGAGCTGTAAAAGAATAAGTTAATCTCTGCATTGCTCTCTATATAGGGGGAGTTTTACAACATTGGAGTGCACAAGAAACCCGCTTTTGCCCCGACACCATTTTCACTGCCACCTGATGAAAGCAACATGCTGTATATGGGCATCTCTGCCTTCACTGCCAACTCAGCAGGCTTTGTGTAGAAAAATGCAGGAGCACTCACACTCAGAATCACAGATGACATGGTGAGTTTAAACCACTCCTTGCCATCACTGAGGGAAAGGTGTGCATGTGGTTACCTTACAAGACCAGGCTGTTTAGTTAGAAGACTGATAAAGAAGACTGATAACTTTATACTGTTCTCCCAGTGCACATTAATAATCCCTTAATAGTGTAATAAATGAATGGACAAATAAATGATCAACAGTCCCTGAAAATGAAACAAACGTTTATCCTTCCAGATTCCCAGAGCCTCTCCATATCGTCTGAACACCAAGACATTTGAAGCCTTAATTCCGCAGGTATAAGAGATCACTTTCTGTATTCATCACACAAGCATGCAGAAACTGCTGATTTTATATTCTCACATAGGTTTCCTAACACAGTAGACTTTGAATCTTAAAGGAATAATAAGGTTTAAAGAGTAACAAATAATATGATCTCATTAGCAACACAACCATATTTAGATGAAGAATTTCCGAAAAGAACAACATTTCACATGATGATGCTTGGATGAAATGTGTTGAAAACACTGAGTTCTTTTGCTTTTGGTGCTAAAGGCACTTGCAAGTACACCTTACACAGATTGATGGTGGTAGTATAGTTGGCATTCAGTTAAATCAATTAAACTTTGGACAGGGGTAGATTTGTCCTTCATACTGTTATTCAGCACAGGTAATAGCCATTTTGGGACTTTGTATCACTTTTGGGAGGCTGCCGTGTTCTCCTTAAAGTACCCAGGTTGAAGAGTGCTGGGCCCAGGAGTATTATCACCTGCTCCTGCATTTCTGCCGATGAAATAGTGAGACGGATCCACATCCTGCCTGCTTATTGGGGACGTACTGTTCTAGCAGCTCTTCCTCATCTGTCCATGCTCATACCATGGGTTGCTGTACTGTTTCCATGCTTATGTGGTACTCTTTCCGCAGGATGCTATGGAACTTTTGGTGCTCCCTGCTCCTCTCTGGCATTTGTAGCTTGACCTTCCTGGTGATTTTTTTGCAGTCCACGTCACTTTGCCAGGAGCTTCCTTTTGCTGATTAGCAGAAGCAGGAATACCTCCTGTCCTGCCAGGCTTTTGCAGTCATATTAGGCACATTGACTGCTCCGCTCTTACCTGCTTTCTATATCTTATGTTTGGGCTACTTGTGGAAGTGACATGAAAGCAGTGTTATGTTTATGTTAGTGTGGAGTTTGATATCTTGTGGAATTTCCACCACGCTGTTAGTATCATGGCCACCCACAAATTGTTGATCATGAATGTTCTTTAATTGATTTGACTGATAAATGGTAAGTCTGACTTTTAGATCATATAGAACACCACAGACAACTGTTTGGCACATCACTGTTAAACCTCCTGATTGCAACCCGGGGCATCGTGAACTGTACAACATGACCCTCAGACAATGATCTCTGAGTGAATGTGATAAACATAATCATCTTCATATCATCACTTTCTTTACAAGTTCAGTGGAAGAGACGTCAGTGAAAGGGAGTTTTAATACCCTATCCATTTTTAACTTTAATAAAAACACAGACGGAAAAATTCCAGAAAGTGAGACAGAGAAAGGAAACTAGACTTTAAAATGGTGCTGCCCTCTTGACTTACAACTGTAGATTATTGAAATTATTACAAATGTCTGACTTCCAAAAGGGATTGTGTCAGTGTTTCACTACTCAGTATTGCATTTGTTAGACAGTATAAACAAGCAGACTATGGTTAAAAAAAACAGAAATAAAGCAAACACCAATATAATCTTGAACCACCTAGTGCCAGGAAACATTAGATTACTGGAACAAAATCAGACAACTAGCAGAACAACTTTTTAACCAATGATGCAGATGCACTTGTCTCTTTTGCAATCAAATCTGAATACTATGGAATTCGTTTCACATTTGTTTAATTTGACAGATTTTAAATGGATAATGGACATCACTAGACAAAAAGGAATAAACAACTATATGAAAAGGAACAAAACCAAAAACAAAGGAAGACTTTAACACACTTGCCCAAACAAGCACTAAATCTGACAAAAATAGATCAACCAATGACATAGCTGTGAAGGAACATATTAGCCATTGTTTTCTTGTCATCAACAGTAATTTTAACTGATTGTTAACATACTGTTCAAGTCTTCAACTGATTTGCTCCCAACATACGAATGGGTACAAATATGGTTCATTACCCACCTGCACAATTTGCTTCTGACATACTGGGCAGCTACAGGGTTCTTCTCCCATGTGGATTCTGACATACTGGGCAGCTACGGGCTTCTTCAGTTGTGTGGATTGTCTTCTGCTCCTCCATGTGGCCTGTTTCACCAAAGCCCTTCCTGCAGTATTTGCAGCACTATGGGAAGCGGACACCCTTGTGTGTGCGTTTAGGTGCTTCTCAAGAGTCTGGGCACGTTTGAAACACCTGCCCCAAACATCACTGACATTATTTCTTGTAGGTGATTAGCCACGTGTTTCTCTAGTCACAAGTACTTTTTGATTTATTTGTTTTTTTAAATAGGTAATTTTATATATAATGGCAACAAATGACATTTTAAGTTTTATGACAAAACGTGCAAACAAGCTGGCCTGAGAGGTGTGTAGCGGGATATGACTCAGTGCGTCTCTGGTGCTGCTTTTGATGAGTACAGTGTCATGAGTGTGTCTGTCCAGCGGTGCAAAGAGGGGATACAGCAAGGCATGGCATGGTGTTTATTCATTCGTTTGCATAGAAAATGACGCCTTTTCACATTGTGGAAGTACAAATATGGCGGTCTTTTTTGTGCGGCGTAGTAATGACATATGTTGTGGAATTTTGAACAAACAGCAAGTCAGACGTGATTAAGAGAGTAATTTAATAAGAAAAAGAATAAAATAAATGTTTGGCTCTCCTCAGGTAGGGAGCCCCGAGTATACAAAACCGTGGCTAGTTATACTACTCCTGTGCTGTCTTTAACCAATCATCTTTTCTTAAGCAGCTCTTCTTTCCTTTGTTGCTGTGGCTATAAGCCAATCAGCTCTCAGCTTGGTTTTTTCCACAAACCAACCCAAACTGTCTCCAAACAGTGTGGGTTGTGTGTCAAGTTGACCTTGATGTTAACAGTTCCTGATACATGTTCAACTTAATCAGCAACAGGCGGATATAAATGTGCAAACGGCATTATTAATTTAAGAACAAAAGGATCAGTGTGATTTTATATGAATCACATAATACATAGTTTCGTATCATTTTCCATCACACGTAAAAACAGAGTCTCACCGTATTGTCGGGCAGGAGGATCTGGACTCATTTATTACTTGATATCTTCCCCCATCTAGCGGTCATTAGAGGTTAGTCTTGAATTGATTTCTGTCGTGCAATATTTTAGATATAAATGTTTACATTTTCTATTACAGAACACGGCAAAGTATAGTCAACCAGTTCTAACCTTTTGAGAAAAACTTTAACTTCAAAGTAGGTGAATCTATTTACTTAGATTGAACCAATCGGATCACAGTTTATTTACATAGCATCAATGCTTTGAGTGCTTTAGATATAAGGACATCATGGCGATCTTTCTGCTCACACCTCAGTCAGTCTATAATTCTGTACTATGTGTTTCTATAGCTTCCAACTTTCACGAGTTTCTTGAATCTGTGGAGAAAAGTGCAGACTCAGGTACTTTCTTATTTGTGAACTTTTATACATTTTATGTAATTTATTTATCATCTATAATGTTTTATTACTTTTCATTTATAGATATAAGGACACAAAAACAGTTCATATACTCAATGAATTGTTACAAGATAATCTTTTCTAGAGAATGTTTACCATTTGTTAAAAGACTGATTTATTTCTAAAAGTTTATGCAGTGTGTTAATTTGTCACATGGAGGCAGAAGGGGTGAATCTGATATACCCCTCTTCCATCATCAACTATTCATGGAGTCCTTCAGTGGAGCTTGTACAACCAAAGAAACGCATACAGCGGTCACCGGCGGTTCTAAGTTACATCTAAAGAGGTCTAGGCCTATACACACTGTTCCACCTGAGGTAATAAAATGTTTTGGGGTAAAGGTATTTTCATGAGGCGATCTGTGATCTAATTATAATAGGCTTTGAAGCTCTCTGCAACAGGTGCAGAGTGGTGCAAGACTGTGTTTGAAAGCATAAAGAGGAATAATGTTTCTGGGGTATCTTAAGGCCTTTGTGGGTCTGTAAGTGCAGAGCAGAGGCTCTGATGCAGGTGGTTTCAAGGCCTCTGTGGAAGTCTACGGCAGATGACTCTGGACTGTTCCCGTGAGAAATAGCTTCCTAAGTATTGGTAAAGATCCCGGCTTTTAAAAGACGTGAAAGCCTCTTCGAGAGTTCTGTGGCTAAGCAAGGTTCATTATCTTACCATAAGAGCAGGGTGATACTGACCTGCAACATCATCTTGCAGGTGTTTGATGGTATGAGTTGAGATTATCTTTGTTAAAAACAAAAACAACAACAACAAAAAAAAAAAACCCAGGAAAATCTTCCAATAGGATATACTGGGGTCAAGCTTCAATTTGTACAATGATAGATCTCAATTTGCATATATTGAATAATGTATGGTTGAACACAGTGGTTGAGATTTCAAACACCAGTATGTAGAGAAGGTGTGGCAATCACATAATCAGTTGTGAAAACTGGATAAAAATGTGTGTTCCTTGTGTGATTATTAGACATATTCTGGACTATGCCTCGTTTGTATGTAACGCTGAGCTCAAAATAAATAATGGACCTACTACTCTCTTCAATTAATTCTGCATCTTTATTTTCTGTTTAAAGAGGACTTAATAAAATTACTGGAATGTGGGCAATATCTAGTAACACAGTGCCGAGTCTGCTAAACGTAGATCCCAGCCTTTTATATGGCCTCTTCCCTTTAATTCTACTGACTATAATTAATGTAAACCTTGTCGATTCTGGTGTTTGCTGTATAGAGGTAGCGAAAACTTTGCTAAAACAATGAAAAATATGCATCCTGTGAAAAGTTTATTGAACAATATAACATTGTTCCTTACCCAGAGCCATAACACGTCATTGATGGAAATCACACTGATGTGAGGGCGGTATGGGCCAACTCAACTGTATTTCCTGATTGTTTTATTCTGCAGGAGGATGTGGTCCAAATATTTTAAAAATCACAGGTTTGTTTAAGAGGACATAGTCGAACAGTTTGGGCTTACTGTTATTTTAATACTAGTGGTAACTATTAGTAAATACAACAATCTGACCATCCTCATACTGCATTGAGGGGTGATGGGGTGATGGTACCAGGTGATGTTTAGGTATGTGGTTATGTTAATTTATTTTTGTTCCTTTATATTCACATATTTTGCAAGTGCGTATGTTATTGAGTTTAAAACCATCCATATATTATGCAATTATAGAAAATACAGAAACTGCATGAGACTTCTCTTGACTTGCTAGAAGTTCAGACTGTAGCAAGCTTAGCATTAGTAAATGGAATAGGTGTCATTTTAAGGATTCATTTAAAGTATTCATGAGGTATTTCTCCTAACATCGATGTATCGACAGTACCAATAAAATAAATAGCATAACAAGAATTACAGGTGTATAATAGTGTAATTACCCACAATGGTTGAAGTGTTTGAAAAGAGTTGTATAAAAGAATAGTTGGTTGGTTCGTGGCATAAAGTCATGAAACGGTGAAATGAGGTCATAAAAAGAGTGTTTACAGGGGAAAGTGCTTTAACATTGAATTAGACAAACTAATAACATAAAACAAGGGAGTTTAGAGATTCTGTGTCCTTTCGTAATGATTTGTGCATATGGCAGGCTGCTGCAAAGGATCCTGGGTAAGCTTCAGCAGACCTCAGTGTAAGATATATTAATAATATTAATCATAATAATACTATTCAGAGGTTACTTGACTAGTAATCAGAATGTTGCTAGTTCAAGCCCTACCACTGCCAAGTTACCACTGCTGGGTCCCTGAACAGCAATGAATCCTCAATTGTATTATTAATACAATCCAATACACATGCCTAATGCTCAGCTGTCAACTGCAAAAACTGACATTCTGAGCATTCGAACAGTAAGAGGAACAAAAAGAAAGGAGTCACCGACTGTACACGTGTCAATCATTTAGCCTTTTTACATGTTGTTTTAGTTTACTGTAATCAAGGCCTGAAACTGGAGTCTATGGACCAGGCAAAAATATTTCAATATTTAATGCGTTTTTATTTTTTCAGCCAGCATAAGCGGAAGCTCCAAGTTGTCGATCTCCAGGAGCAAACCCGTCCCTGCAAGGTTGGGGTGCATGTTCTGGATCATGGGAAACAGACCATAGATCACCCAACATCTGCTTCTGCTCCTGCGGAGGTTCCAGATCCAGCACGGAGGCAGTGAGAGGTTCCTGGCCCAGAGATTGGTCTGCAGCGGGCCTGATGGTACTCGGCATGTATTGGAAATGCTGTGGCTGAATGCTGTGCGTAGCCCAGCGGGTGCTGGGGTGGAGCTGTGCCAGTTGCCTGCTCGGGTAGCAGGTAGCCCAGTTCTGAGCCTGTGGAATGGCCATCATGAAGTAGCCGGAGGGCGGGGCGGGCTGGTAGGGGTTGAGCACTGGGTTGCGCACGGCACTCACGCTGGCCATGCGCTGCATGTACTGGTGGGTGAGGTGGGCCTGCCGCTCCTCCTTGCGCTGCGCCAGGGCCACGTACAGCGGCTTGGTGCCTACGATGCACCCGTTCATCTCCTTCGTTGCCTCGGTGGCCTCCTCCGGCGAGGAGAAACACACAAAGCCGAACCCTTTGGAGCGGCCGCCCTCCGTCATCACCTTGGCACTCGTGAATGTCCCGAATAGAGAGAACTCTTTACGCAGACGCTCGTCGTCCAGACTGTCGTCTAGGTTTTTAACGTACAGGTTCACTCCCTGGTAGCGAGTCGTGCCGTCCTGCTTCATCTGCTCAAACTTGCGTTTGAGCTCTGTCTGCCTCTCGCCTTTCTTCTGGGCACGAGCCACATACAGCTGCTTCCCATTCAACTTCTTCCCGTTCATCTCATCCACAGCCCTTTTGGCATCCTCGTGCCTCTCGAAGCTCACAAAGCCAAAGCCCTTGGACTTGCCGCTCTCGTCTGTCATGACGCGACGGCTCAGCGTTGGGCCGAACTTGCTGAAGATCTCATTTAGCTTGTTGTCGTCCATGTCCTCCCAAGTATGAGATATTATTTCCATCAGGCTCAGGACCATCTCTTTAGGATAAGGTCAAGAGAAATCTCTTGGAATGTGGTGTTAACAGGTTCCAACTGGTGTGGGTGTTTTATATTACTTTGCATATATTGACAAATGTATGGTTTGGATGCAATGGACGTGAAGACAAACGCAAATATGTAAAGGAATGTGGGGTGAATACATAACCACTACTGAAAAATGTATGAAAATGTGGGTTCTCTGATTTTTAGACATTCTCCAGAGGGTGCCTCAATAATGCGTGTTAATGTTAACCTACAATAAAGTACGTGCACAGTTATGCTATTTAACCAATTCTGAAGTCTGCATTTTTATTTAATATTTGAATTGAACTTTAAAACTAGCCGACTGGGCACCTAGGAACCACATACTGTTGCTATGTGCAGAGATGTGGGCTTGCAGCCCATTGTTGGGCAGAGTCCATCGCACTGCTCCAATAGACCTGCTCTGACTGCTACTTTCCCACGTCGGCAGTCGAAGTCGTTTCTCCTTCACAATGCTTTTCACCTGGTTGGCCAGTTTCACCGTCTCAGTAGACAAGCTAAAAGAAACTGTTGGCAGCCTCTCGTTGCTCCTGTAATATGACCGTCGCCAGACCAGAGAGTGGAACTGGATGGCAGTGTGGCACTTGCAGCTGCAGTTTGTTTGCTTCAAGATTTAATACGTGTAAGTGACCTTTGCTTCTCGTCCTGTCTTTACTGGTTTGTTAATAAGGTCATTTGAAATTGTGTTGTACATAAAGGAATATTACAGAATTATTCTCTATTTTAAGCTACACTGTGGGGTTTTGTTTTTTTGATCTTTACATTTATATTAATGCAACCCAATACACTTATCTAATGATCAGCTATGACCTGTAAGAACTGACAATCTGAACATTCAAACTTTAAGAGGAATAAAAACAAAAAAATGATCAGCTGTTCATGTCAAAATCTGTAATATGTAATAGAAATAACTGTAATATGTTCAATATAACTGTAATATGTTCAATTACCACCATGTAACATATAACTGTAAATATGTCAATTGCAAGATGGGACTGTACATTCTGTACATACATATATAAATATCCATATATACATTGTACATATAAACATTATATATATATATATATATATATATATATATATATATATATATATATATATATATATATATATATATATATATATTGTACATGCACTATTAATATATTTTTGTATATATATAGAATATATTTCTCTATGCACCCCTGTTTTTCTTTTTCCTCAGATTGGACAGAGCACTCAACCATTTCACTGTGAGTTATACTGTGTATGACTATGTATGCGACAAATAAACCAAACTTGAAATGATTTTACCTTTTTCTGTCGTTTTCATTTTAAGCTTAGAATAACCAAGGCCTGGACTTTGTAAGGTGGTTTTGAATCCAGGTCAGCTAGGTGAGGACACCAATAGCTTACTGGGTAAGCAGCCACACTCTAACAATGGTGGGCTCGTGTGCAGAACAGTTAGAGCTTGGATCAAGCAAAACAAGAGGAAAAAACGAAACACCTCGGTGAGCGTGGAAAAGGGGAGAACAAAGAACGCCACGGAAAGAAATGGCAACCCCGATGCACTGGGGAAAACTCGAACTAAAAGTTCCCAAACAAAACCAGAAAACGGGGAGAAACTTGAATGGCTAAGGGAAGCCTCAGGAGAGAGGCAGACTCGAGAGGGGAAAACTGGAGAAGGGAGGGGACGTGTAAAAACACTGACACCCTCGCAGAACAGAAAAGAAGCATAGCACAAGGGCTCACAGACCTCAATACCCCGAGTTACCGGCTAGGAGCTTGGCTCAAAACTTTAACAAAAACCCAGCACTGAATGACTGGGTCACTGGGCTTATATAAGGTCTAGCCCAGCTGTTGGGTGTTGATCCTGATCAGTGGCGTGGTTGACTCGACGCCTCCCTCTGGTCGAGGGGGCCTCGGCCTGGTGCCAACCCTTACAGGCTTGATGTCTACAGACATGGCAAAAATATTTCAATGTTCAATGCATTTCAGTTTCAATGTTTATTTTTTTCAGTTAAAATGTTAATTTTTTTTACTGCTTATTCTTCCATTAGACAGCCAGAAGCGCAGCACTGGTTAAAGTTTTTGAGCGGCTTCCTGCGCGCACTGGTCCTGGAGCACAGCGACTGCCTCATCCACCTTAGGGTGCAGAGACTCAGGAGACTCCAGCATATGCAGTAGCTCCGAGTTGTCCAGTTCCAGGAACAGACCCGTGATCTTCCCTGCAAGGGTGGGCTGCATGTTCTGGATCAGGGGAAACAGACGCTCACCCAGTATCTGCTTCTGCTCCTGTGGAGGTGCAGCAGCCAGCATGGAGGCACTGAGAGGTTCCTGACCCTGCACATGGACCGCAGCCAGCTGCACGGGCACCTGGAGCTCTGCCCCCAGGTGCTGCTGTGGGTTGAGAAACATAAATGTTTTATAATTGATTTGACTGATAAATGGTAAGTTCGACATTTATATCTAAGGGCTGTGTGCCCAGGTGTTGCTGTGGGCTGTGAACGCCTGAGGTGGTTTTGTACTGTGGTACTGCTCTCACCAGCGACGCCTTGTTGGCAGCTTCCGCGCTGGCCATCCCTGTCCCCGGAGCCTCAGATGCCATGGTCTGATAGGCCATCGTGCGTGGGACCTGGCAGGCGGTGGTTGGTCGGATGGCGCTGAAGGCCTGCGGGCAGGATGCGGCTGGACCGATGGCACTCGGCATATCCTGGACTTGCTGTGGGTGGACGCACTGCATGGCCCAGCAAGGGCTGGGGAGGAGTTGTGCCAGCTGGCTGCTTGCGCAGTAGGCAGGCCAGTTCTGAGCTTGTGGAATGGCTTCCATGTTGTAGCCGGAGGGCGGGGCAGGCTGGTAGGGGTTGAGCACGAGGTTGGGCAAGGCACTCACGCTGGCCGTGCGCTTCATGTACTTGTTGGAGAGGTGGGCCTGCCGCTCCTCCTTGCGCTGCGCCAGAGCCACGTACAGCGGCTTGGTGCCTACAACGCGCCCATTCATCTCCGTCATGGCCGTGGCGGCCTCCTCCGGCGAGGAGAAACACACGAAGCCGAACCCTTTGGAGCGGCCGCCCTCCATCATCACCTTGGCACTTGTGATGGTCCCGAACGGAGAGAACTCCTTACGTAGACGCGCGTCGTCCAGACCGTCGTCTAGGTTCTTGACGTACAGGTTGTCTCCCTGGTAGCGAGTCATACCGTCCTGCTTCATCTGCTCAAACTTTCGTTTCAGCCCTGTCTGCCTCTCGCCTTTCTTCTGGGCATAACCCACATACACCTTCTTCCCATTCAGCTCCTTCCCATTTATCTCATCCACAGCCCTCTGGGCATCCTCGTGCCTCTCGTAGTTCACAAAGCCAAAGCCCTTGGACTTGCCGCTCTCGTCGGTCATGACGCGAGTGCTCAGCGTTTGGCCAAACTTGCTGAAGATCTCCTTCAGCTTGTCGTCGTCCATGTCCTCTCCAAAGTTCTTGACGTACACATTGGTGAACTTTTTGGCCCTGGCCCCCATCTCAGCCTCTCGCTCCTTGCGAGACTTGAAGTGGCCAATGAACACTTTGCGGTCATTGAGCAACATGCCATTAAGTCTCTCAATTGCTCTCTCCGCAGCCTCACGGGTCTCAAAGTGCACAAAGCCGTAGCCCTTAGAGCCATTCTCGTCACACACCACCTTGCTGGAAAGGATGTTCCCAAAGGCAGAGAATGTGTCGTAAAGAGCTTCGCTGTCAATAGACTTGTCAAGGTTCTTGATGAAGATGTTGCCAACTCCACTCTTCCTCAGAGAGGGGTCTCTCTGGGACCACATAATTCGCACAGGTCTGCCTTTGATGATGTTAAAGTTCATAGTGTCCAAAGCACGCTCAGCATCTGCCTGCTGCTGAAAGTTCACGTATGCGTATCCAAGTGAGCGGAGGGTCATCGCGTCCCTGCAAATCCGTACGGAGACTATTGCGCCAGCAGGACTGAATTTCTCGTATAGCATGGCCTCGGTAACGTCTGGATGAAGGTCACCCACGTACAACGAAGTCATCGGCGAACTTGGAGCACTTGGATTCATTTTCGTGAGGATCGTCGGTCAACCTTTCTGGAAATCGTAGTCGAAAGTAGTAAATGAATAAAATAAAATCGTAAATGATTTAACCAAATGATCTAACTGCACGAATTATAAAACAGTTTGAAACAGCAATTCAACAGAGCCAGGCAAGTGTCGACCGACCAAAGCGATCAAAGCAACACTTTAGCTTTAGATTCAAATACATGACAACTTGGTTGTTACGTAAGAGTGCTTTTACGTAAATGTTTATTTTTAAATATTATACAAACGCTATTTATTTATTTATGAATTATTCAATTATTTTAACTTATAACGTTAATAGCGTGAATGAGAGGCTTTAACAACGCCTTATATTTCAAAATATTACCTAGTCACAGCATTTTCCAAAAATCGTCCATATGCTGCTCACACTGAATCATTTACCGCATGGCTCAGAATAAATACTTTTAGTTTGATAAACGCAGCAACATTCATTTTCTTTAGCCTAATGCTCGGCAAAAAACATCGCATTAAAGTTAATTAATGGGATGAAATCAGTTTGCCTTGGAGCAGGCCTATGTTCTTTGAGGTTAAAAATCATCGCCTGGATTGTAAACCTTAGTAGAGTTCCACAACGAGGTGCGATTTGTAAAAGGACGTCTTTTTCTCTCCGAGATAGAAATCTGGAGAAATAAATATATCAATTGATTTCCGCCCATCGGAGGACCTTTAGAACTTTATTATTTATTCATTATTTATTTCTAACTTCTCACTGTGTCCAACTATATCGGGTGTATAAAACGTATGAACAGACATAAATAACGTGGGGGAAACGGGAATAGGGGAGAGAGGAAAAATAAGACGAACAGAGACGAAACAGACAAACGGGAAATGCAGATAGAGTATTTTAAGTATTAGCCACCTGCACCATTACGGGAATGTGTGTGTGTGTGTGTGTGTGTGTGTGTTTGTGTGTGTGTGTGTGTGTGTGTGTGTGTGTGTGTGTGTGTGTGTGTGTGTGTTCGTGTGTGACTGCTTGTGTGCGTCTGCCTGTGTGTGTGTGTGAGAGAGAGAGAGAGAGGCTATGTGCGAGTGCACTGTATATGTACACGTACTAGATTGGGATATTTATCATTTATGGATTAGCTCTGTAAACTTTTTATCAAAGGAGTCCAGTCTAGGTTATTGGTTCTTATTGATTCATTCTGAGATTTTTTTCCATTGATATGTAGTCTATCAATAGATTTTTCCATTCGGTGACACTAATATTATTTTTTGTTTTCCAATTCATGAGTATGTTTGTATTTGCAATTAATAATGTTATATATATATTATCCTGTTTTTTTTCTATTGTCACATTGGTTGATGACATGTCTCCTAGGAGACATAAAGATGGTGTTGGATGGATAGGGTTATTTAAATCATGGGACATGTGTGTGATTACTTATTGCCAAAATTGCTTGATAGGTGTGCTCTGCCACACGATGTGAATGTAATCGTCAGCTGTCTTTGGAGTAAAGTATGTACAGATTGCTGAGCTTGTGAAACCAATTTTAAACATCCAATGTGTAGTATAATGTAATCTATGTATTATTTTGTACTGAATGCATTGTAGGTTAGTGTTGCTGTCATGTGGTAATTATTATTACACATTTTAATCCAAACTGTGGCGTCGGGAGCTAGTAATAAATCTTCCTCCCATTGTCTCGATGGGAGAGTAATTATGCGATTTGATTTCATTATTAGTTTGTATATCTTATGTGATAGTTTTTTTGTATTAGGAATATTTATAATACTGATATGGATGCAGGTGAGTTTAATGTCTCTGAACTGATAGTTGCTCTTACCTGCTTTCTATATCTTATGTTTGGGCTACTTGTGGAAGTGACATGAAAGCAGTGTTATGTTTATGTGAGTCTGGAGTTTGATATCTTGTGAAATTTCCACCAGGCTGTTAGTATCATGGCCACCCACAAATTGTTGATCATGAATGTTCTTTAATTGATTTGACTGATAAATGGTAAGTCTGACTTTTAGATCTTTGCATAATGTTTGCTATATGTCTATCCATATTCTGTCTGATATACTAAGTTTTATCCATTTTATACCATATTATAGTTGATTTGCAATAATCAACTACAGTTCTGTAATGTTGTGAGTTTGATTCTATGTGATTTATTTTTCCAGTAGAATCAAGTTATGATGTTGTCCAAAGATTTTAGACAGGTTGGTGGCGCTGGAATAATTGAAAACAAATAATTTCGTTTAGGTAATATTCTCATTTTAATTATTGCAGTTTGTCCAAAGAGCATAAGGGGCAAATTTGTCCATCAATGAAGTTCGTCGCTTATTGTTTTAATAATTGGATGACTATTTATTTTTGAATAACAGACAACTGGGAAGAGAATTTAATACCCAGATATGTAATATGATTGGTATTCAGGGGGATGGGGTTTTTAATTGCATCATAAAGTTATGCTGCTAATATATAGTATAATACACAAATATCCTACTGGAGATACAATTTGACCAGTTATGTGTGATGTTCTGTGATGATCATATAGAACACCACAGACAACTGTTTGGCACATCACTGTTAAACCTCCTGATTGCAACCCGGGGCATCGTGAACTGTACAACATGACCCTCAGACAATGATCTCTGAGTGAAAGCGATAAACATAATCATCTTCATATCATCACTTTCTCTACAAGTTCAGTGGAAGAGATGTCAGTTAAAGGGAGTTTTAATACCCTTTCCATCTTTAAATTTAATAAAAACACAGATGGAAAAATTCCAGAAAGTGAGAGAGAGAAAGGAAACTAGACTTTAAAATGGTGCTGCCCTCTTGATTTACAACTGTAGATTATTGAAATTATTACAAATGTCCGATGCCAAAAGGGATTGTGTCAGTGTTTCACTACTCAGTATTGCATTTGGTAGACAGTATAAACAATTAGACTATGGTTAAAAAAATCACAGAAATAAAGCAAACACCAATATAATCTTGAACCACCTAGTCCCAGGAAACATTAGATTACTGGAACAAAATCAGACAACTAGCAGAACAACTTTTTAACCAATGATGCAGATGCACTTTTAGTGGATTTATTTATCTGTATTTCAATCCACTAAAGTTTTTCACTTGATCTAACATTACATTTAAGACCGAAATCCTGTTACGTCTCACAGAAGATTCCACTGATCAAGCTGCTACTTACCCATCCTGGTCCTGGAGTACCTTTGCTCTGTACACTTTAGTGATGTCTTTGCTACCAACAAGCCTATTTTAATCCATCAGATAGTAACCAAACGCTCCTTTGCTGCAGAGCACAGAAATCATTCAAATTTGCAGTCAACAGATACATCTGGGCCAGATTTTGGATCAATGGACTAGGCTGGAACTGCACATATACTGTATATACAAAATTCAAAATACGGGGAGTGGTTGGTCTCTTTTGCAATCAAATCTGAATACTATGGAATTCGTTTCACATTTGTTTAATTTGACAGATTTTAAATAGATAATGGACATCACTAGACAAAAAGGAATAAACAACTATATGAAAAGGAACAAAACCAAAAACAAAGGAAGACTTTAACACACTTGCCCAAACAAGCACTAAATCTGACAAAAATAGATCAACCAATGACATAGCTGTGAAGGAACATATTAGCCATTGTTTTCTTGTCATCAACAGTAATTTTAACTGATTGTTAACATACTGTTCAAGTCTTCAACTGATTTGCTCCCAACATACGAATGGGTACAAATATGGTTCATTACCCACCTGCACAATTTGCTTCTGACATACTGGGCAGCTACAGGGTTCTTCTCCCATGTGGATTCTGACATACTGGGCAGCTACGGGCTTCTTCAGTTGTGTGGATTGTCTTCTGCTCCTCCATGTGGCCTGTTTCACCAAAGCCCTTCCTGCAGTATTTGCAGCACTATGGGAAGCGGACACCCTTGTGTGTGCGTTTAGGTGCTTCTCAAGAGTCTGGGCACGTTTGAAACACCTGCCCCAAACATCACTGACATTATTTCTTGTAGGTGATTAGCCACGTGTTTCTCTAGTCACAAGTACTTTTTGATTTATTTGTTTTTTTAAATAGGTAATTTTATATATAATGGCAACAAATGACATTTTAAGTTTTATGACAAAACGTGCAAACAAGCTGGCCTGAGAGGTGTGTAGCGGGATATGACTCAGTGCGTCTCTGGTGCTGCTTTTGATGAGTACAGTGTCATGAGTGTGTCTGTCCAGCGGTGCAAAGAGGGGATACAGCAAGGCATGGCATGGTGTTTATTCATTCGTTTGCATAGAAAATGACGCCTTTTCACATTGTGGAAGTACAAATATGGCGGTCTTTTTTGTGCGGCGTAGTAATGACATATGTTGTGGAATTTTGAACAAACAGCAAGTCAGACGTGATTAAGAGAGTAATTTAATAAGAAAAAGAATAAAATAAATGTTTGGCTCTCCTCAGGTAGGGAGCCCCGAGTATACAAAACCGTGGCTAGTTATACTACTCCTGTGCTGTCTTTAACCAATCATCTTTTCTTAAGCAGCTCTTCTTTCCTTTGTTGCTGTGGCTATAAGCCAATCAGCTCTCAGCTTGGTTTTTTCCACAAACCAACCCAAACTGACTCCAAACAGTGTGGGTTGTGTGTCAAGTTGACCTTGATGTTAACAGTTCCTGATACATGTTCAACTTAATCAGCAACAGGCGGATATAAATGTGCAAACGGCATTATTAATTTAAGAACAAAAGGATCAGTGTGATTTTATATGAATCACATAATACATAGTTTCGTATCATTTTCCATCACACGTAAAAACAGAGTCTCACCGTATTGTCGGGCAGGAGGAGCTGGACTCATTTATTACTTGATATCTTCCCCCATCTAGCGGTCATTAGAGGTTAGTCTTGAATTGATTTCTGTCGTGCAATATTTTAGATATAAATGTTTACATTTTCTATTACAGAACACGGCAAAGTATAGTCAACCAGTTCTAACCTTTTGAGAAAAACTTTAACTTCAAAGTAGGTGAATCTATTTACTTAGATTGAACCAATCGGATCACAGTTTATTTACATAGCATCAATGCTTTGAGTGCTTTAGATATAAGGACATCATGGCGATCTTTCTGCTCACACCTCAGTCAGTCTATAATTCTGTACTATGTGTTTCTATAGCTTCCAACTTTCACGAGTTTCTTGAATCTGTGGAGAAAAGTGCAGACTCAGGTACTTTCTTATTTGTGAACTTTTATACATTTTATGTAATTTATTTATCATCTATAATGTTTTATTACTTTTCATTTATAGATATAAGGACACAAAAACAGTTCATATACTCAATGAATTGTTACAAGATAATCTTTTCTAGAGAATGTTTACCATTTGTTAAAAGACTGATTTATTTCTAAAAGTTTATGCAGTGTGTTAATTTGTCACATGGAGGCAGAAGGGGTGAATCTGATATACCCCTCTTCCATCATCAACTATTCATCGAGTCCTCCAGTGGAGCTTGTACAACCAAAGAAACGCATACAGCGGTCACCGGCGGTTCTAAGTTACATCTAAAGAGGTCTAGGCCTATACACACTGTTCCACCTGAGGTAATAAAATGTTTTGGGGTAAAGGTATTTTCATGAGGCGATCTGTGATCTAATTATAATAGGCTTTGAAGCTCTCTGCAACAGGTGCAGAGTGGTGCAAGACTGTGTTTGAAAGCATAAAGAGGAATAATGTTTCTGGGGTATCTTAAGGCCTTTGTGGGTCTGTAAGTGCAGAGCAGAGGCTCTGATGCAGGTGGTTTCAAGGCCTCTGTGGAAGTCTACGGCAGATGACTCTGGACTGTTCCCGTGAGAAATAGCTTCCTAAGTATTGGTAAAGATCCCGGCTTTTAAAAGACGTGAAAGCCTCTTCGAGAGTTCTGTGGCTAAGCAAGGTTCATTATCTTACCATAAGAGCAGGGTGATACTGACCTGCAACATCATCTTGCAGGTGTTTGATGGTATGAGTTGAGATTATCTTTGTTAAAAACAAAAACAACAACAACAAAAAAAAAAAAACCCAGGAAAATCTTCCAATAGGATATACTGGGGTCAAGCTTCAATTTGTACAATGATAGATCTCAATTTGCATATATTGAATAATGTATGGTTGAACACAGTGGTTGAGATTTCAAACACCAGTATGTAGAGAAGGTGTGGCAATCACATAATCAGTTGTGAAAACTGGATAAAAATGTGTGTTCCTTGTGTGATTATTAGACATATTCTGGACTATGCCTCGTTTGTATGTAACGCTGAGCTCAAAATAAATAATGGACCTACTACTCTCTTCAATTAATTCTGCATCTTTATTTTCTGTTTAAAGAGGACTTAATAAAATTACTGGAATGTGGGCAATATCTAGTAACACAGTGCCGAGTCTGCTAAACGTAGATCCCAGCCTTTTATATGGCCTCTTCCCTTTAATTCTACTGACTATAATTAATGTAAACCTTGTCGATTCTCGTGTTTGCTGTATAGAGGTAGCGAAAACTTTGCTAAAACAATGAAAAATATGCATCCTGTGAAAAGTTTATTGAACAATATAACATTGTTCCTTACCCAGAGCCATAACACGTCATTGATGGAAATCACACTGATGTGAGGGCGGTATGGGCCAACTCAACTGTATTTCCTGATTGTTTTATTCTGCAGGAGGATGTGGTCCAAATATTTTAAAAATCACAGGTTTGTTTAAGAGGACATAGTCGAACAGTTTGGGCTTACTGTTATTTTAATACTAGTGGTAACTATTAGTAAATACAACAATCTGACCATCCTCATACTGCATTGAGGGGTGATGGGGTGATGGTACCAGATGATGTTTAGGTATGTGGTTATGTTAATTTATTTTTGTTCCTTTATATTCACATATTTTGCAAGTGCGTATGTTATTGAGTTTAAAACCATCCATATATTATGCAATTATAGAAAATACAGAAACTGCATGAGACTTCTCTTGACTTGCTAGAAGTTCAGACTGTAGCAAGCTTAGCATTAGTAAATGGAATAGGTGTCATTTTAAGGATTCATTTAAAGTATTCATGAGGTATTTCTCCTAACATCGATGTATCGACAGTACCAATAAAATAAATAGCATAACAAGAATTACAGGTGTATAATAGTGTAGTTACCCACAATGGTTGAAGTGTTTGAAAAGAGTTGTATAAAAGAATAGTTGGTTGGTTCGTGGCATAAAGTCATGAAACGGTGAAATGAGGTCATAAAAAGAGTGTTTACAGGGGAAAGTGCTTTAACATTGAATTAGACAAACTAATAACATAAAACAAGGGAGTTTAGAGATTCTGTGTCCTTTCGTAATGATTTGTGCATATGGCAGGCTGCTGCAAAGGATCCTGGGTAAGCTTCAGCAGACCTCAGTGTAAGATATATTAATAATATTAATCATAATAATACTATTCAGAGGTTACTTGACTAGTAATCAGAATGTTGCTAGTTCAAGCCCTACCACTGCCAAGTTACCACTGCTGGGTCCCTGAACAGCAATGAATCCTCAATTGTATTATTAATACAATCCAATACACATGCCTAATGCTCAGCTGTCAACTGCAAAAACTGACATTCTGAGCATTCGAACAGTAAGAGGAACAAAAAGAAAGGAGTCACCGACTGTACACGTGTCAATCATTTAGCCTTTTTACATGTTGTTTTAGTTTACTGTAATCAAGGCCTGAAACTGGAGTCTATGGACCAGGCAAAAATATTTCAATATTTAATGCGTTTTTATTTTTTCAGCCAGCATAAGCGGAAGCTCCAAGTTGTCGATCTCCAGGAGCAAACCCGTCCCTGCAAGGTTGGGGTGCATGTTCTGGATCACGGGAAACAGACCATCGATCACCCAACATCTGCTTCTGCTCCTGCGGAGGTTCCAGATCCAGCACGGAGGCAGTGAGAGGTTCCTGGCCCAGAGATTGGTCTGCAGCGGGCCTGATGGTACTCGGCATGTATTGGAAATGCTGTGGCTGAATGCTGTGCGTAGCCCAGCGGGTGCTGGGGTGGAGCTGTGCCAGTTGCCTGCTCGGGTAGCAGGTAGCCCAGTTCTGAGCCTGTGGAATGGCCATCATGAAGTAGCCGGAGGGCGGGGCGGGCTGGTAGGGGTTGAGCACTGGGTTGCGCACGGCACTCACGCTGGCCATGCGCAGCATGTACTGGTGGGTGAGGTGGGCCTGCCGCTCCTCCTTGCGCTGCGCCAGGGCCACGTACAGCGGCTTGGTGCCTACGATGCACCCGTTCATCTCCTTCGTTGCCTCGGTGGCCTCCTCCTGCGAGGAGAAACACACAAAGCCGAACCCTTTGTAGCGGCCGCCCTCCGTCATCACCTTGGCACTCGTGATTGTCCCGAATAGAGAGAACTCTTTACGCAGATGCTCGTCGTCCAGACTGTCGTCTAGGTTTTTAACGTACAGGTTCACTCCCTGGTAGCGAGTCGTGCCGTCCTGCTTCATCTGCTCAAACTTGCGTTTGAGCTCTGTCTGCCTCTCGCCTTTCTTCTGGGCACGAGCCACATACAGCTGCTTCCCATTCAACTCCTTCCAGTTCATCTCATCCCTTTTGGCATCCTCGTGCCTCTCGAAGCTCACAAAGCCAAAACCCTTGGACTTGCTGCTCTCGTCTGTCATGACGCGACGGCTCAGCGTTGGGCCGAACTTGCTGAAGATCTCATTTAGCTTGTTGTCGTCCATGTCCTCCCAAGTATGAGATATTATTTCCATCAGGCTCAGGACCATCTCTTTAGGATAAGGTCAAGAGAAATCTCTTGGAATGTGGTGTTAACAGGTTCCAACTGGTGTGGGTGTTTTATATTACTTTGCATATATTGACAAATGTATGGTTTGGATGCAATGGACGTGAAGACAAACGCAAATATGTAAAGGAATGTGGGGTGAATACATAACCACTACTGAAAAATGTATGAAAATGTGGGTTCTCTGATTTTTAGACATTCTCCAGAGGGTGCCTCAATAATGCGTGTTAATGTTAACCTACAATAAAGTACGTGCACAGTTATGCTATTTAACCAATTCTGAAGTCTGCATTTTTATTTAATATTTGAATTGAACTTTAAAACTAGCCGACTGGGCACCTAGGAACCACATACTGTTGCTATGTGCAGAGATGTGGGCTTGCAGCCCATTGTTGGGCAGAGTCCATCGCACTGCTCCAATAGACCTGCTCTGACTGCTACTTTCCCACGTCGGCAGTCGAAGTCGTTTCTCCTTCACAATGCTTTTCACCTGGTTGGCCAGTTTCACCGTCTCAGTAGACAAGCTAAAAGAAACTGTTGGCAGCCTCTCGTTGCTCCTGTAATATGACCGTCGCCAGACCAGAGAGTGGAACTGGATGGCAGTGTGGCACTTGCAGCTGCAGTTTGTTTGCTTCAAGATTTAATACGTATAAGTGACCTTTGCTTCTCGTCCTGTCTTTACTGGTTTGTTAATAAGGTCATTTGAAATTGTGTTGTACATAAAGGAATATTACAGAATTATTCTCTATTTTAAGCTACACTGTGGGGTTTTGTTTTTTTGATCTTTACATTTATATTAATGCAACCCAATACACTTATCTAATGATCAGCTATGACCTGTAAGAACTGACAATCTGAACATTCAAACTTTAAGAGGAATAAAAACAAAAAAATGATCAGCTGTTCATGTCAAAATCTGTAATATGTAATAGAAATAACTGTAATATGTTCAATATAACTGTAATATGTTCAATTACCACCATGTAACATATAACTGTAAATATGTCAATTGCAAGATGGGACTGTACATTCTGTACATACATATATAAATATCCATATATACATTGTACATATAAACATTATATATATATATATATATATATATATATATATATATTGTACATGCACTATTAATATATTTTTGTATATATATAGAATATATTTCTCTATGCACCCCTGTTTTTCTTTTTCCTCAGATTGGACAGAGCACTCAACCATTTCACTGTGAGTTATACTGTGTATGACTATGTATGCGACAAATAAACCAAACTTGAAATGATTTTACCTTTTTCTGTCGTTTTCATTTTAAGCTTAGAATAACCAAGGCCTGGACTTTGTAAGGTGGTTTTGAATCCAGGTCAGCTAGGTGAGGACACCAATAGCTTACTGGGTAAGCAGCCACACTCTAACAATGGTGGGCTCGTGTGCAGAACAGTTAGAGCTTGGATCAAGCAAAACAAGAGGAAAAAACGAAACACCTCGGTGAGCGTGGAAAAGGGGAGAACAAAGAACGCCACGGAAAGAAATGGCAACCCCGATGCACTGGGGAAAACTCGAACTAAAAGCTCCCAAACAAAACCAGAAAACGGGGAGAAACTTGAATGGCTAAGGGAAGCCTCAGGAGAGAGACAGACTCGAGAGGGGAAAACTGGAGAAGGGAGGGGACGTGTAAAAACACTGACACCCTCGCAGAACAGAAAAGAGGCATAGCACAAGGGCTCACAGACCTCAATACCCAGAGTTACCGGCTAGGAGCTTGGCTCAAAACTTTATCAAAAACCCAGCACTGAATGATTGGGTCACTGGGCTTATATAAGGTCTAGCCCAGCTGTTGGGTGTTGATCCTGATCAGTGGCGTGGTTGACTCGACGCCTCCCTCTGGTCGAGGGGGCCTCGGCCTGGTGCCAACCCTTACAGGCTTGATGTCTACAGACATGGCAAAAATATTTCAATGTTCAATGCATTTCAGTTTCAATGTTTATTTTTTTCAGTTAAAATGTTAATTTTTTTTACTGCTTATTCTTCCATTAGACAGCCAGAAGCGCAGCACTGGTTAAAGTTTTTGAGCGGCTTCCTGCGCGCACTGGTCCTGGAGCACAGCGACTGCCTCATCCACCTTAGGGTGCAGAGACTCAGGAGACTCCAGCATATGCAGTAGCTCCGAGTTGTCCAGTTCCAGGAACAGACCCGTGATCTTCCCTGCAAGGGTGGGCTGCATGTTCTGGATCAGGGGAAACAGACGCTCACCCAGTATCTGCTTCTGCTCCTGTGGAGGTGCAGCAGCCAGCATGGAGGCACTGAGAGGTTCCTGACCCTGCACATGGACCGCAGCCAGCTGCACGGGCACCTGGAGCTCTGCCCCCAGGTGCTGCTGTGGGTTGAGAAACATAAATGTTTTATAATTGATTTGACTGATAAATGGTAAGTTCGACATTTATATCTAAGGGCTGTGTGCCCAGGTGTTGCTGTGGGCTGTGAACGCCTGAGGTGGTTTTGTACTGTGGTACTGCTCTCACCAGCGACGCCTTGTTGGCAGCTTCCGCGCTGGCCATCCCTGTCCCCGGAGCCTCAGATGCCATGGTCTGATAGGCCATCGTGCGTGGGACCTGGCAGGCGGTGGTTGGTCGGATGGCGCTGAAGGCCTGCGGGCAGGATGCGGCTGGACCGATGGCACTCGGCATATCCTGGACTTGCTGTGGGTGGACGCACTGCATGGCCCAGCAAGGGCTGGGGAGGAGTTGTGCCAGCTGGCTGCTTGCGCAGTAGGCAGGCTAGTTCTGAGCTTGTGGAATGGCTTCCATGTTGTAGCCGGAGGGCGGGGCAGGCTGGTAGGGGTTGAGCACGAGGTTGGGCAAGGCACTCACGCTGGCCGTGCGCTTCATGTACTTGTTGGAGAGGTGGGCCTGCCGCTCCTCCTTGCGCTGCGCCAGAGCCACGTACAGCGGCTTGGTGCCTACAACGCGCCCATTCATCTCCGTCATGGCCGTGGCGGCCTCCTCCGGCGAGGAGAAACACACGAAGCCGAACCCTTTGGAGCGGCCGCCCTCCATCATCACCTTGGCACTTGTGATGGTCCCGAACGGAGAGAACTCCTTACGTAGACGCGCGTCGTCCAGACCGTCGTCTAGGTTCTTGACGTACAGGTTGTCTCCCTGGTAGCGAGTCATACCGTCCTGCTTCATCTGCTCAAACTTTCGTTTCAGCCCTGTCTGCCTCTCGCCTTTCTTCTGGGCATAACCCACATACACCTTCTTCCCATTCAGCTCCTTCCCATTTATCTCATCCACAGCCCTCTGGGCATCCTCGTGCCTCTCGTAGTTCACAAAGCCAAAGCCCTTGGACTTGCCGCTCTCGTCGGTCATGACGCGAGTGCTCAGCGTTTGGCCAAACTTGCTGAAGATCTCCTTCAGCTTGTCGTCGTCCATGTCCTCTCCAAAGTTCTTGACGTACACATTGGTGAACTTTTTGGCCCTGGCCCCCATCTCAGCCTCTCGCTCCTTGCGAGACTTGAAGTGGCCAATGAACACTTTGCGGTCATTGAGCAACATGCCATTAAGTCTCTCAATTGCTCTCTCCGCAGCCTCACGGGTCTCAAAGTGCACAAAGCCGTAGCCCTTAGAGCCATTCTCGTCACACACCACCTTGCTGGAAAGGATGTTCCCAAAGGCAGAGAATGTGTCGTAAAGAGCTTCGCTGTCAATAGACTTGTCAAGGTTCTTGATGAAGATGTTGCCAACTCCACTCTTCCTCAGAGAGGGGTCTCTCTGGGACCACATAATTCGCACAGGTCTGCCTTTGATGATGTTAAAGTTCATAGTGTCCAAAGCACGCTCAGCATCTGCCTGCTGCTGAAAGTTCACGTATGCGTATCCAAGTGAGCGGAGGGTCATCGCGTCCCTGCAAATCCGTACGGAGACTATTGCGCCAGCAGGACTGAATTTCTCGTATAGCATGGCCTCGGTAACGTCTGGATGGAGGTCACCCACGTACAACGAAGTCATCGGCGAACTTGGAGTACTTGGATTCATTTTCGTGAGGATCGTCGGTCAACCTTTCTGGAAATCGTAGTCGAAAGTAGTAAATGAATAAAATAAAATCGTAAATGATTTAACCAAATGATCTAACTGCACGAATTATAAAACAGTTTGAAACAGCAATTCAACAGAGCCAGGCAAGTGTCGACCGACCAAAGCGATCAAAGCAACACTTTAGCTTTAGATTCAAATACATGACAACTTGGTTGTTACGTAAGAGTGCTTTTACGTAAATGTTTATTTTTAAATATTATACAAACGCTATTTATTTATTTATGAATTATTCAATTATTTTAACTTATAACGTTAATAGCGTGAATGAGAGGCTTTAACAACGCCTTATATTTCAAAATATTACCTAGTCACAGCATTTTCCAAAAATCGTCCATATGCTGCTCACACTGAATCATTTACCGCATGGCTCAGAATAAATACTTTTAGTTTGATAAACGCAGCAACATTCATTTTCTTTAGCCTAATGCTCGGCAAAAAAACATCGCATTAAAGTTAATTAATGGGATGAAATCAGTTTGCCTTGGAGCAGGCCTATGTTCTTTGAGGTTAAAAATAATCGCCTGGATTGTAAACCTTAGTAGAGTTCCACAACGAGGTGCGATTTGTAAAAGGACGTCTTTTTCTCACCGAGTTAGAAATCTGGAGAAATAAATATATCAATTGATTTCCGCCCATCGGAGGACCTTTAGAACTTTATTATTTATTCATTATTTATTTCTAACTTCTCACTGTGTCCAACTATATCGGGTGTATAAAACGTATGAACAGACATAAATAACGTGGGGGAAACGGGAATAGGGGAGAGAGGAAAAATAAGACGAACAGAGACGAAACAGACAAACGGGAAATGCAGATAGAGTATTTTAAGTATTAGCCACCTGCACCATTACGGGAATGTGTGTGTGTGTGTGTGTGTGTGTGTGTGTGTGTGTGTGTGTGTTCGTGTGTGACTGCTTGTGTGCGTCTGCCTGTGTGTGTGTGTGTGAGAGAGAGAGAGAGGCTATGTGCGAGTGCACTGTATATGTACACGTACTAGATTGGGATATTTATCATTTATGGATTAGCTCTGTAAACTTTTTATCAAAGGAGTCCAGTCTAGGTTATTGGTTCTTATTGATTCATTCTGAGATTTTTTTCCATTGATATGTAGTCTATCAATAGATTTTTCCATTCGGTGACACTAATATTATTTTTTGTTTTCCAATTCATGAGTATGTTTGTATTTGCAATTAATAATGTTATATATATATATTATCCTGTTTTTTTTCTATTGACACATTGGTTGATGACATGTCTCCTAGGAGACA
The DNA here is from genome assembly GCF_041902795.1 of Electrophorus electricus. NCBI lineage: Eukaryota > Metazoa > Chordata > Actinopteri > Gymnotiformes > Gymnotidae > Electrophorus > Electrophorus electricus. The sequence continues at coordinate 1,914,205 of NW_027658605.1, read as the reverse complement.
TAAAGATGGTGTTGGATGGATAGGGTTATTTAAATCATGGGACATGTGTGTGATGACCTATTTCCAAAATTACTTGATAGGTGTGCTCTGCCACACGATGTGAATGTAATCGTCAGCTGTGTTTGGAGTAAAGTATGTACAGATTGCTGAGCTTGTGAAACCAATTTTAAACATCCAATGTGTAGTATAATGTAATCTATGTATTATTTTGTACTGAATGCATTGTAGGTTAGTGTTGCTGTCATGTGGTAATTATTATTATACATTTTAATCCAGACTGTGGCGTCGGGGGTTAGTAATAAATCTTCCTCCCATTGTCTCGATTGGAGAGTAATTATGCGATTTGATTTCATTATTATTTTGTATATCTTATGTGATAGTTTTTTTGTATTAGGAATGTTTATAATACTGATATGGATGCACGTGAGTTTAATGTCTCTGAACTGATAGTTGCTCTTACCTGCTTTCTATATCTTATGTTTGGGCTACTTGTGGAAGTGACATGAAAGCAGTGTTATGTTTATGTTAGTGTGGAGTTTGATATCTTGTGGAATTTCCACCAAGCTGTTAGTATCATGGCCACCCACAAATTGTTGATCATGAATGTTCTTTAATTGATTTGACTGATAAATGGTAAGTCTGACTTTTAGATCTTTGCATAATGTTTGCTCTATGTCTATCCATATTCTGTCTGATATACTAGGTTTTATCCATTTTATTCCATATTGTAGTTGATTTGCAATAATCAACTACAGTTCTGTAATGTTGTGAGTTTGATTCTATGTGATTTATTTTTCCAGTAGAATCAAGTTATGATGTTGTCCAAAGATTTTAGACAGGTTGGTGGCACTGGAATAATTGAAAACAAACAATTTCGTTTAGGTAATATTCTCATTTTAATTATTGCAGTTTGTCCGAAGAGCATAAGGGGCAAATTTGTCCATCAATGAAGTTTGTCGCTTATTGTTTTAATAATTGGATGACTATTTATTTTGAATAACAGACAACTGGGAAGAGAATTTAGTACCCAGATATGTAATATGATTGGTATTCAGGGGGATGGGGAATGTTTTTAATTGCATCATAAAGATATGCTGCTAATATATAGTATAATACACAAATATACTACTCGAGATACAATTTGACCAGTTATGTGTGATGTTCTGTGATGATCATATAGAACACCACAGACAACTGTGGCACATCACTGTCAAACCTCCTGATTGCAACCCGGGGCATCGTGAACTGTACAACATGACCCTCAGACAATGATCTCTGAGTGAAAGCGATAAACATAATCATCTTCATATCATCACTTTCTCTACAAGTTCAGTGGAAGAGATGTCAGTGAAAGGGAGTTTTAATACCCTTTCCATTTTTAACTTTAATAAAAACACAGACGGAAAAATTCCAGAAAGTGATACAGAGAAAGGAAACTAGACTTTAAAATGGTGCTGCCCTCTTGATTTACAAGTGTAGATTATTGAAATTATTACAAATGTCTGACGCCAAAAGGGATTGTGTCAGTGTTTCACTACTCAATATTTGGTAGACAGTATAAACAAGCAGACTATGGTTAAAAAGATCACAGAAATAAAGCAAACACCAATATAATCTTGAACCACCTAGTCCACAGGAAACATTAGATTACTGGAACAAAATCAGACAACTAGCAGAACAACTTTTTACCAATGATGCAGGTGCACTTTTGGTGGATTTATTTATCTGTATTTCAATCCACTAAAGTTTTTCACTTGATCTAACATTACATTTAAGACCGACGCCCTGTTACGTCTCACAGAAGAGTCCATTGATCAAGCTGCTACTTACCCATCCTGGTCCTGGAGTACCTTTGCTCTGTACACTTTAGTGATGTCTTTGCTACCAACAAACCTATTTTAATCCATCAGATAGTAACCAAACGCTTCAAGGACACTTGCATAACCATTTTTATTTTTTCATAATACTTGTCCAGGTTTCCACTATTATGTTCAAACCATACATTATTCAATATATGCTAATTGATATTTAATAGTTACACCAACAAGTTCTTGGTACTATTATGTTCAACCTGAACTACTTCTATTTTTTTAAAAGACGATCCTATTCTATATCACCGGATGCCCATATTGTTTCTTTTGGTGATCTCCATATTGTTTCTTCCAGTGCTTGGCCGGGATGTCCCATCCTTGAACCAAGGCTCTCCCTTCAACGGAATCCCCTAGAGGCTTTTTCAAAGAGGCCTCCTGAAGATTTATGCTGAAGCCTACACTGGTCTTTCCTGCATGAAACCAGTTTATTCGGGACCATCCATACTTTTCTGCTTACAATATCATTTTATTACCTCAGCATTTTCATTACTAATTTAAAAATCAATCACTTTATACTTCTAAAGCTTTCACAGACACATTTAGACTTTTCAGCACTCTCAATGTCCAATGCTAAATGCTACAAACCACTCATACCCAAACAGAAGAAATAGCCCAAATATAGCCACACATATTCCTCCAACCTCTACATACTTCTAAGCTATATATAACGTTTAAAGCCATTAAAAGCAAAGTTATGAACATTTAAAATACACCTTGATAACACAGTTTATAGCTCTTCAAGAATGTTTAGTTGTCATGGCAACTATTCCTTTCTCGACTGTTTTGTTTTGGGGTTTTTTTTTGGCATACCTTTCTTTTTCAGTCATGAATTCCCTTTTTTGTTAAAATCTCCTCACCTTTTCTACAGCGCTTTCTCTCTCTCTAATTTCACAGGTAATTGTCTCTTTCCTCCAAGGGTCTGCATCTCACCTGGACCTTTTCCTCTTTGCTACTTCAGCTCCTGTCGTAGCTGAACATCAATAGTTTAATAGTTATTAGGAAATATTACTTAAAACAAAACAACAAGAAAACAGCAAAGAAGGTATATGCAAGTATATGTTCACTGTATTGTGCAACTGTCATGTCAGCAGGTGGACAATTTTAGCTAAAGTTAGCATTTCAAACATATATTTTGATATTCTAAAATAATGTTTATTAACTCAATATTTCATCACAATGGGGTGGACATTTTTAGCTTTAACTCATCTGAGTATGGGGACAAAGTGAGAAATTCAAATGAACTGACATACTATAGGAGCATGCAGTTTATGCCTTTAGGCGAATGAAGATAGACCTTTTTTAAAGTTGTGAGGTCACTGATGTCAAAGGTCGCATTTTTACCAAGATGGTTATCCAAAGATGAGAGAGTGGACAGCAATTCTTGGACATGTTTAAATAACTTGATTTTTAATTTTATTTATTTATTTATTTTTAATCAAAATTGCAAAATGAATAATCAAAATACCTAAAATATTAATGAACGTATTTACAACCTTACGGTAATATTTAAAAGTTTAAAAGGTTAAAACATGTTTAAAAGGTTAAAACATCCAAAATACCCATTTCCTCATCAAAGACAATGTAATAAGGTTAACATTCCTATATATTCGTAAAATGTGTTCATTCAGAGTAAAACTTTAATCAGTTAATTAAAAACATTAATTGTTTCACAATCTTTGTATCAGCACATTTAAACGAGTATGTTGTATTGACCCTTAGGTAACAGAACGAAGTGTGAAGTCCACTTATAAAATAAATTACGCATTCGTCATTAGATCAGAGTAGGTGAGGGACAGAGAGCCATGTGTGAAAACGAACAATCATCTCACAAAACACTACTTATGACTAACAAGTAAACACTTGCAAAATAAAAGTAGCCGTTTATGTTAAATATAAGATTTCACAAAACTATTAATTAAAAAAATATTAATTAAAAAATATTAATTACAAAAATATGAATTAAAAAACGTAAATCGATATTTTTGCGATTGATCTCCCTCCCAAGTTACACCGTTTACTTGTCTTAGAACTGAAACACGAGTATCACTGTTACGTTTTAATGAAACCGTTATTTTGAAAATTACAAAACTGCATGTCAATGTTAACCGTGTGGGGTCATACGTGAGTGTATGTTACAGCTGAATTATTAGGTTACCTAACTAAGCTACAGATATTTTTATATTTATTGGCTGCTTGTACAGATTTGTTAGCTCGCTGATAATATACTTTTGTATATAAAATTGTTCTGCGCAAACCACAGCACCATTGCTAAGTTAGCACTTAGCCTTAGCTAACGTTACTTTTAAAGTTAAATTGAGTTTCTTGTCTTGTTCATGGCTTTGTAGCCGAATCTCCCGTTTAGACATGATGTCTGCCCGCAGGCTTAGACTTCTAGTGTTTTCTGTTCAAAAGTGTTTATCTCGACTCGCCGACAAATGCAGAGGTTATTGCTCAGTGTCTCTATCTAGCACTCCTACTAATGAGACTGATGAGACGAGAGTGAGCACATTTAAGACCAAGCTGTCGTCATTAAGAGTTCTTCAGGCAAAAGTTCAACTGAGACGCAACAGGAACATGAGGAATCGTATCTTCCTGAAGAAAGTGGTCTGGCGCAGCTACGGAAAGGTATGTAACTACATTTGTTGCCATGATAGTTCAGGCTTTAGGATTTTAATTCCCATGTGTCAGTATGCCGGTAGTCGTTGCCAATTTTATTTTGGTGTTTACATCTTGCAGTGTATTTCGAAACATACGGCTGTCAGATGAACGTCAACGACACTGAAATTGCGTGGTCCATTCTTCAGAAGGGTGGATATGTTCGGACCCACGAACTATCAGAGGTAAGTGTCAATGCCTTGACCTTTGACCCTTGATAAACACAGCGCTTCCTTTATTTGAAAGCTTTCATTCTCATCTTTCCTAATTTTTTTTTTTTTTATATACAGGCAGATGTGGTGCTTCTTGTCACATGCTCCATAAGGTAGGAAAAGCCTATTTCTGTTTGTATTTTACACAGTGAATCTATACGTTGCCAATCTTGTGCAACTTGACAGCAGTCCTTGACTTCAGTGACATTTTTTGCTTGGATGTAATGCTATTTTCTGTTGGAAAAAATAAAAATCATTGTGACAGGGAAAAGGCAGAGCAGACCATCTGGAACAGACTCAAACATCCAGCAGTTCTGAAAAAGAAGCATCTAAAGAGCAGCACTCCATTAAAGATAGGAGTCCTGGGTAACTTCTCACTTCACCATAGTTCTTCATTCACGTTCAAATGTATCTCTCAGTCTGAAAGGTTCGTGTGTGCGCATGTATGTTTGTGTGTGGGTTCACGCGCCCGTATACGCATATGTGTGCTTGCTCTCTTGTAGGTTGCATGGCAGAGAGACTGAAGACTGAGTTGCTGGAGAAGGAGAGGGTGGTGGATGTTGTAGCAGGGCCAGATGCCTACAGAGATCTTCTCCGACTCCTTGCACTGGCCCATGGGGGTCAGAGGACCAGCAATGTCCTGCTCTCCCTGGAAGAGGCATATGCTGATGTCATGCCCATTCACCATTCAGGACACAGTGCCTTTGTGTGAGTGCCATAATAATATCTGGCTGATTTATAAGGGAGGAGTTCCTGCTAAACACTAACTCTTAAATTAACTTTGCACTGTGTGATTTTGTAAAGATGGTACAGCTCAATTTTTAAGTTAACATGTATAGACAGTTTTTGGTGTTTTCATATTCAACTCTAATACACTGAATTTAATCTGAACAGCAACTGTTAGATTAAAATACAGAAAAGTCAGCTATAATTTAAAGGCATTTGCTACCATATTGCATGAAACATGGGACTTGCATCCACAATAAAGCCAAAAACAGCAAATGCTCATAGTTCAGTTGTTCATTATTATCATTTTACTGAACACTTGTCAATCTGCATTTTTTGGTTAAATATTTATACATGACTGACCCTCCTACACTTATGAAGGGATATAAAACTTCAAACACCGTGGTGGCTCATCTTCAGCTCCTTCATGCTTTTAGATGTAGCACTTCAAATAATGGTTTGATATCAGGGGTGTCGATACTTTTAAAGTCCTTTCACGCTGTTGACAGTACAGACCTTGTGTACTGCAAGCCTTGTTGGTGGCACCTTGTCTTACAGTGGGATTATCCAGTATATTTTGTCCCTCTTTGACTGCTGTAGGTCTATCATGCGGGGCTGTGACAACATGTTCAGCTACTGCATTGTGCCGTTTACCTGGGGGAGGGAAAGGAGCAGACCTGTGTCCTCCATACTTGAAGAAGTGCGCATGCTGTCTGACCAGGTCTCTTCCCTTCAGCGACTATGTGTGCAGTCTGGCTTTACTAGTTTCTGTGTGTGAAACTTGGCCAGATGTGAACACTAAGTATATGAAATGATCATGGCCATAGGGGGTGAAGGAAGTGACCCTGCTGGGTCAAAACGTGAACAGCTACAGAGACGTGTCTGGGGACGGGGCCAGCAACTCGGAGCTTGGTTCGCACCTCAGCCGTGGTTTCAGCACCGTGTTCCCGTGATGAGCAAGGAGGCCTACGATTCGCTGACCTGCTACACCACGTCTCCCTCGTAAACCCTGACAAGGATTCGCTTCACCTGGCCACATCCTAAAGACTTTCCTGATGAGGTAGAAACCCCAGAGTCATGGATGTGAGCATGTGGTTTTTGGTTGGGATACCCATGACTAGTGTGGGGAAGGTACTTTTAAAATGTATTTCATTGCAGGTGACAAAATACAGAACACAGAATACATGCTGTTAAATGTAATTTAAATGTAATTAAAGTGAGTTATATTTGAAATAGTCTTGGACAATGTTGAAGTATTCCAAAGTTTTTAAAGTATGTTCCTCGTTTGAGTAATGTAATGGAATATGTTACCAATTACATTTAGGGGCATGTACATGTACACTGCCTACAGTGGCAGATTAAACCCTGTGGAGGCCCCTAGGCAGTCATAATCTTGGGGCCTCCCTTGCAAATTATCTCCTAATATGTTGTTTTTTTTTTAATTCCTTGTTGCATGGCCCCTAAAAGGTGTGGGGCCTACAGGTCACTGCCTGCTCTGGTAATCTATTGGTAATCCGGCCCTGACTGTTTATGGCTTGTGTGGTGTAGTGGATGTTCAAAGAGTTTAAGTATTTAGTTGAACAGTTTCTTATAGTCTGAATTCATGTGCAGATATTGCTCATAGGCCATTTTAAGCAGCAGATTGGATAATAATTTAGGATTCGCAAATTTGGATGTGAGCAGTAGAAAAGATCATTAATAGATTATCAGATTGAAAAAGCCTTATGCTTATCAGATATGTGAAATAAGGTTTGACTGCCATAGTCAATTTGTGCTGTTTTCGTTTGACCTGTGCTGGGGTGGGTGAGTATGTTTCCTGAAGGTGTTATAGCTAATCCAAGAGCGGAGGAACATCTGTAAGCAGATCCACTTGCCAGCTCAGAGCGGCAGCAGCAGAGTCTTACAGACCATGAGGCGTGGGTGAGAAACGCTCCTAGAACGACAGCACTCACCACAAGCACAGTAGAGATTAGCCTGCTTATCTCAAATCTCTTGATGTCTCATGTGTTAAAACTTAGTTCTCACTTTAAGTCATCATGCTCTGGGATGTTTTCATAGGTATACTAGGGAAGCCTACCTTGAGCTTGTGGAAAACATTTGAAAGATAATACCAGGTGTCCTATCATTACCAAACATTCAATATGTAATTATAAAATTATTGTAGCTATAATAGGTCTTGTGTGAATATATATCTATGTATAATTTCTTTTTACAGGGGTCAGTCTGAGCAGTGACTTCATCACAGGCTTCTGTGGGGAAACCGAGGAGGACCACCAGCAGTCGGTCTCTTTGATCAGGGAAGTGGGCTATAATGTAGCCTTCCTGTTTGCCTACAGCATGAGGAAGGTGAGATCCTATTTTGTCATTGTGTTTAACACTATCAAAAAACAGACATTCTCCCTGGTTCATGTGATGGTTCTATCAAGAAATTCACCATTGTCTATTATCATTTGGAGAATTGAAAGGGTCTTGTGGCTGCCAGTTGGGCTTTACCTTCTGACATGAAGATGTGTGTACCACACCCACAGAAAACTCAGGCATATCACCGTCTCAGGGACGATATCCCAGCTGAGGTGAAGAAGCTGTCGCCTGGAGGAGCTTATCTTTACATTCCGAGAAGATGCGGCTAAGGTCAACACCAGTTTCATCGACAGCAAACAGCTTGTCCTAGTGGAGGGAGTGAGTACTGCAGTGGGTTGAAGCCATGCTGTGTTACAACTGTGTTTGGAGCACTTCTGCTGTTAATAATTTGGGATTGCTGCATCTGTGTGTCTTGGTCATCATGTTTTGCATATCGATTTAACTAGATTTCTGCAAGAAAATAAATAGTTGCAGTAAATTCTCCTCCCTTATCTTATTTAGACCTGCTGGATCAACATCATGAGGTCTGTCTGACAACGATGATGAACAATGGCATTGTCTATCAGCTCAGCCCTAGCACCTTTTGGCATTTCATTTTGGTTTTGGCCTTGTTCTTTTCTGGAGGGCAAATAGAGTTTATGTGTTTATGTATTTAGGGCATTGTTTGGTCTATTTTAGTCTATTTGAGTTGTATGGTCACTTTCCCGTTTGTGGTGTTAGTTTGCGATTGCCGCATGGGTTTCTGTGGCCCTTTCATTTGAAACCCTTCCCTGGTTAGGCATAGCATTGTGTCTGTTTTGGATGCTTTGAGCTTTTTGTTATTTTTGAAGTGTTGAGAGCAGTTCACATCTTTGGTACCGGGAAATCCCAATGACTGGTTTCCCTGTGCTTGTGGTCTTTAGTGTATTACCTGCCATCAATAACTGTTTGAAGATTGGGGTCTTAGTTAATTTTGATTATTGTTAGTGTCCTTCTTTTGAGGACATGCCTGGCGAATGCACAGAAAACTACCCCAAGGTGTTTGCCACTTGTGTGTTAATATGCGCTACCAGTCATGCTGAGATTGGATCTACCGATATACACACTGATAACAGAATTTTATGACCATCTACATAACAGTGGGAATAACCACCCTTGGTTTGGATAACACTAGTGAGACGTTGTGGCATGGTATCTGGAGGCAATGTAAGAGCAGGAGAGAATTTCTGTCTGCTACAGTGCTTAGTCAAGCCTTTTATATTGTACAAATGTTATCTGCTGTTTTTGCTTGACTGAGTCTGTTTTCTGCAGGAAAGTAAGAAGTCATCTCAAGATCTTTGTGGTCGGAATGATGGGAATGTGAAGGTTATTTTTCCAAGAAAGGATTTGCTTTCTTATCCCACGGATACCAACCCTGTCACTGTTAAAGCTGGAGACTATGTACTGGTGAAGGTGAGCTCTTACTTCAGTTTGCTACTCCTACATGTATATCTGTCTGTGTTGAGACTAAAACAGGAGCATGTTTTTACACACACACACACAGATATATATGAGCTGTATGTGTGGAATATTTATTCTGGTAAGCCTGGTCTGTGATATGTAATATACATGGCTGTGAAATATACTGTACAGTTATGGCTACATTTCCATGATTATTGGTGACTACTCTCTCCTTTAGAGATTACCTCAGCCAGCTCTCAGAGTCTGCAAGGCCACGCCTTCAGCCACGCCTCCCTGAGTGATGGACACCCCAGACGCCTATTGATGCACAGGCAGCTGCATATTAGCCTGTAGGTTCCACCTTCTTAGTATCAGGACTGGGTGGGAGTGTGTGTCACAGACCTATAGGTCTTCCCAGCTCCAGCTCTTGGAAGCCAGTATGCTCAGTGAGGAGTGTTCACTGCCTCAGTCACCCTGTCTCCTCATTATCAAGCTCCTTATGAGGTGATTCAGGCATGGTGAGGCAGAAAACCCCTGAAAATATGCAGGGAAGTTTCTTCAGAACTTGAGCTCAGTGTTCCTGAAGTGCAGTTTGAAATGAAATAAGGCTTTTCATTTTTTCATTCATTAATTTATTCAGAATCATGTCTGACTCATGTATGACTCTGTGTTAAAGGAAAGTTTTAACACAGATTTTGTCTGGGTACACACTTTGCAAACTTCAAACTGCATGATTAGCAGACAGTATTGTAGCTATTCAAGTTTATGATCAATAATGTAAGGTAAGTGTGTGTTAACTCTGGGTGGGTCAGGGTGTATTCTCCCCTAAACATACTTCTGACATAATGATTTGTTTAAACACTACAATTCTCTATATCCTAATAATTACTGCCACATTTTAATAACCTGCAATACACTGTAAATACAGCATTTGTAAGCTTTAAATTTACAAACTTGAACAATCATACTATATCAAATACATGATACTCATACCTGTGACATAGTGTTTTGAACAGACATTTGCTGCCACACCTGCTATTTTAGCAGGCTAAATAATCTGCCTTCTGAAATGCTAATATGCTTAATTTCATGCAAGTGCTAGTGTTCCTATTTGCTTGCTGATGTGCATGGAAGCGCCATATTATTATCATTATTATTATTATTATTATTATTGAGTCACACTGCTATCAAGTTAGCTGGTTGCTCTTAGCTAGTAGTGTGAACAGGACAGGGGACTTGGGGAAGACCCAAAGGGTGAGGTTTGTGTGTGTACATTCACAAGTATTGGTGCACAGCCACTGACATACATAAACACTGCTATCTGGATCTGGAATTTTTAACATTAATGTACAGACTATTCTTTCTCCTTAAAAAATTCATTATGCTAATAATTATGGCAGTGTATGTTCCCCTGCAAACAAATGCTAGGCTGCAGGCTGCATGATGCTGCAATCAACCAGCTGATGGCAAATCCAGACAGTGTTGTTATTGTGGCAAGAGACTTATTGTAAATGCATTGCCATTAATTGAGAGTCATTTTAAAAGATATTTACTCTCCCACTGCGCATACTCCCGTTTTCATAAATTGGCAAATATACATGTTGCTGCTTGTCACACAAACTTTTGTTGTACACAAGTAATAATGAGAAAAGGACTCATCATATGTTTTATGATATAGCTAAAGCTATGCATTTATCGAGAGGATTTAACACATTACAGAACACATCTAGTTAATCCTTTCCATGATTGACCCAAGGGCAGATAGCAATTATTTAAGTATTACTATGTTTTAATTTAATAATAAAAATGACCATATGAACCTTTTTGCTTTATATTTGTTTATATTCAGCTGCCTTTATAATGACAATTATTTATGACAATGACAATTTACAATACATTATCAGTGAGTGGTATAATTAAAGTAAAATCATTGTTAAATAAGTCTCATTCTTGTCTCAGATTCAAACACTACAAAATCTTGGTCTTTGCTTGAATGATTTTTTAATGGTCCTGACTACAACACTATCCTTTGATAAGCTTGGAAGTTGTACACTACTGTGAGAGGAAGTTACATTCAGCTAGGAAAGAACCAACAATCAAATAATAAACACAGATTAAGATGGTCATTAAAGATCCCAAACTAAGATTAATGCACTAATTAATAAACTACAACTTGTTTGCAGGAGTTCATCAGTGTTTTATCATTGGCATAGGTAAAGGGGTTTTCAGGCACAAGTTAAAAAAGGCACAAGTTGTCAAAGCATAAGAATAATGACCATAATGATCATAAGAAAGCCTTTCTGAGCCAAAGATCTGAATTAACAGGGAATAACAGGAGCACTTGCAAAACTGTGCCTAAGTGTATCCAGAAAGCACTGTTGGGCTTTTGTAGGAAAAAAAGGTTACACAAAGGTTACACTGATAAAACAGTTTAATCTGAACGAAGAATCAAGACCCAGGAGCTGTAAAAGAATAAGTTAATCTCTGCATTGCTCTCTATATAGGGGGAGTTTTACAACATTGGAGTGCACAAGAAACCCGCTTTTGCCCCGACACCATTTTCACTGCCACCTGATGAAAGCAACATGCTGTATATGGGCATCTCTGCCTTCACTGCCAACTCAGCAGGCTTTGTGTAGAAAAATGCAGGAGCACTCACACTCAGAATCACAGATGACATGGTGAGTTTAAACCACTCCTTGCCATCACTGAGGGAAAGGTGTGGATGTGGTTACCTTACAAGACCAGGCTATTTAGTTAGAAGACTGATAAAGAAGACTGATAACTTTATACTGTTCTCCCAGTGCACATTAATAATCCCTTAATAGTGTAATAAATGAATGGACAAATAAATGATCAACAGTCCCTGAAAATGAAACAAACGTTTATCCTTCCAGATTCCCAGAGCCTCTCCATATCGTCTGAACACCAAGACATTTGAAGCCTTAATTCCGCAGGTATAAGAGATCACTTTCTGTATTCATCACACAAGCACGCAGAAACTGCTGATTTTATATTCTCACATAGGTTTCCTAACACAGTAGACTTTGAATCTTAAAGGAATAATAAGGTTTAAAGAGTAACAAATAATATGATCTCATTAGCAACACAACCATATTTAGATGAAGAATTTCCGAAAAGAACAACATTTCACATGATGATGCTTGGATGAAATGTGTTGAAAACACTGAGTTCTTTTGCTTTTGGTGCTAAAGGCACTTGCAAGTACACCTTACACAGATTGATGGTGGTAGTATAGTTGGCATTCAGTTAAATCAATTAAACTTTGGACAGGGGTAGATTTGTCCTTCATACTGTTATTCAGCACAGGTAATAGCCATTTTGGGACTTTGTATCACTTTTGGGAGGCTGCCGTGTTCTCCTTAAAGTACCCAGGTTGAAGAGTGCTGGGCCCAGGAGTATTATCACCTGCTCCTGCATTTCTGCCGATGAAATAGTGAGACGGATCCACATCCTGCCTGCTTATTGGGGACGTACTGTTCTAGCAGCTCTTCCTCATCTGTCCATGCTCATACCATGGGTTGCTGTACTGTTTCCATGCTTATGTGGTACTCTTTCCGCAGGATGCTATGGAACTTTTGGTGCTCCCTGCTCCTCTCTGGCATTTGTAGCTTGACCTTCCTGGTGATTTTTTTGCAGTCCACGTCACTTTGCCAGGAGCTTCCTTTTGCTGATTAGCAGAAGCAGGAATACCTCCTGTCCTGCCAGGGTTTTGCAGTCATATTAGGCACATTGACTGCTCCGCTCTTACCTGCTTTCTATATCTTATGTTTGGGCTACTTGTGGAAGTGACATGAAAGCAGTGTTATGTTTATGTGAGTCTGGAGTTTGATATCTTGTGAAATTTCCACCAGGCTGTTAGTATCATGGCCACCCACAAATTGTTGATCATGAATGTTCTTTAATTGATTTGACTGATAAATGGTAAGTCTGACTTTTAGATCATATAAGAACACCACAGACAACTGTTTGGCACATCACTGTTAAACCTCCTGATTGCAACCCGGGGCATCGTGAACTGTACAACATGACCCTCAGACAATGATCTCTGAGTGAAAGCGATAAACATAATCATCTTCATATCATCACTTTCTCTACAAGTTCAGTGGAAGAGATGTCAGTGAAAGGGAGTTTTAATACCCTTTCCATTTTTAACTTTAATAAAAACACAGACAGAAAAATTCCAGAAAGTGAGACAGAGAAAGGAAACTAGACTTTAAAATGGTGCTGCCCTCTTGACTTACAACTGTAGATTATTGAAATTATTACAAATGTCTGACGCCAAAAGGGATTGTGTCAGTGTTTCACTACTCAGTATTGCATTTGGTAGACAGTATAAACAAGCAGACTATGGTTAAAAAAATCACAGAAATAAAGCAAACACCAATATAATCTTGAACCACCTAGTGCAAGGAAACATTAGATTACTGGAACAAAATCAGACAACTAGCAGAACAACTTTTTAACCAATGATGCAGATGCACTTTTAGTGGATTTATTTATCTGTATTTCAATCCACTAAAGTTTTTCATTTGATCTAACATTACATTTAAGACCGACGTCCTGTTACGTCTCACAGAAGATTCCACTGATCAAGCTGCTACTTACCCATCCTGGTCCTGGAGTACCTTTGCTCTGTACACTTTAGTGATGTCTTTGCTACCAACAAGCCTATTTTAATCCATCAGATAGTAACCAAACGCTCCTTTGCTGCAAAGCACAGAAATCATTCAAATTTGCAGTCAACAGATACATCTGGGCCAGATTTTGGATCAGTGGACTAGGCTGGAACTGCACATATACTGTATATGCAAAATTCAAAATACGGGGAGTGGTTGGTCTCTTTTGCAATCAAATCTGAATACTATGGAATTCGTTTCACATTTGTTTAATTTGACAGATTTTAAATGGATAATGGACATCACTAGACAAAAAAGAATAAACAACTATATGAAAAGGAACAAAACCAAAAACAAAGGAAGACTTTAACACACTTGCCCAAACAAGCACTAAATCTGACAAAAATAGATCAACCAATGACATAGCTGTGAAGGAACATATTAGCCATTGTTTTCTTGTCATCAACAGTAATTTTAACTGATTGTTAACATACTGTTCAAGTCTTCAACTGATTTACTCCCAACATACGAATGGGTACAAATATGGTTCATTACCCAGCTGCACAAATTGCTTCTGACATACTGGGCAGCTACAGGGTTCTTCTCCCGTGTGGATTCTGACATACTGGGCAGCTATGGGCTTCTTCAGTTGTGTGGATTGTCTTCTGCTCCTCCATGCGGCCTGTTTCACCAAAGCCCTTCCTGCAGTATTTGCAGCACTATGGCAAGCGGACACCCTTGTGTGAGCGTTTAGGTGCTTCTCAAGAGTCTGGGCAAGTTTGAAACACCTGCCCCAAACATCACTGACATTATTTCTTGTAGGTGATTAGCCACGTGTTTCTCTAGCCACAAGTACTTTATGATTTATTTGTTTTTTTAAATAGGTAATTTTATATTTAATGGCAACAAATGACATTTTAAGTTTTATGACAAAACGTGCAAACAAGCTGGCCTGAGAGGTGTGTAGCGGGATATGACTCAGTGCGTCTCTGGTGCTGCTTTTGATGAGTACAGTGTCATGAGTGTGTCTGTCCAGCGGTGCAAAGAGGGGATACAGCAAGGCATGGCATGGTGTTTATTCATTCGTTTGCATAGAAAATGACGCCTTTTCACATTGTGGAACTACAAATATGGCGGTCTTTTTTGTGCGGCGTAGTAATGACATATGTTGTGGAATTTTGAACAAACATCAAGTCAGACGTGATTAAGAGAGTAATTTAATAAGAAAAAGAATAAAATAAATGTTTGGCTCTCCTCAGGTAGGGAGCCCCGAGTATACAAAACCGTGGCTAGTTATACTACTCCTGTGCTGTCTTTAACCAATCATCTTTTCTTAAGCAGCTCTTCTTTCCTTTGTTGCTGTGGCTATAAGCCAATCAGCTCTCAGCTTGTTTTTTTCCACAAACCAACCCAAACTGTCTCCAAACAGTGTGGGTTGTGTGTCAAGTTGACCTTGATGTTAACAGTTCCTGATACATGTTCAACTTAATCAGCAACAGGCGGATACAAATGTGCAAACAGCATTATTAATTTAAGAACAAAAGGATCAGTGTGATTTTATATGAATCACATAATACATAGTTTCGTATCATTTTCCATCACACGTAAAAACAGAGTCTCACCGTATTGTCGGGCAGGAGGATCTGGACTCATTTATTACTTAATATCTTCCCCCATCTAGCGGTCATTAGAGGTTAGTCTTGAATTGATTTCTGTCGTGCAATATTTTAGATATAAATGTTTACATTTTCTATTACAGAACACGGCAAAGTATAGTCAACCAGTTCTAACCTTTTGAGAAAAACTTTAACTTCAAAGTAGGTGAATCTATTTACTTAGATTGAACCAATCGGATCACAGTTTATTTACATAACATCAATGCTTTGAGTGCTTTAGATATAAGGACATCATGGCGATCTTTCTGCTCACACCTCAGTCAGTCTATAATTCTGTACTATGTGTTTCTATAGCTTCCAACTTTCACGAGTTTCTTGAATCTGTGGAGAAAAGTGCAGACTCAGGTACTTTCTTATTTGTGAACTTTTATACATTTTATGTAATTTATTTATCATCTATAATGTTTTATTACTTTTCATTTATAGATATAAGGACACAAAAACAGTTCATATACTCAATGAATTGTTACAAGATAATCTTTTCTAGAGAATGTTTACCATTTGTTAAAAGACTGATTTATTTCTAAAAGTTTATGCAGTGTGTTAATTTGTCACATGGAGGCAGAAGGGGTGAATGTGATATACCCCTCTTCCATCATCAACTATTCATCGAGTCCTCCAGTGGAGCTTGTACAACCAAAGAAACGCATACAGCGGTCACCGGCGGTTCTAAGTTACATCTAAAGAGGTCTAGGCCTATACACACTGTTCCACCTGAGGTAATAAAATGTTTTGGGGTAAAGGTATTTTCATGAGGCGATCTGTGATCTAATTATAATAGGCTTTGAAGCTCTCTGCAACAGGTGCAGAGTGGTGCAAGACTGTGTTTGAAAGCATAAAGAGGAATAATGTTTCTGGGGTATCTTAAGGCCTTTGTGGGTCTGTAAGTGCAGAGCAGAGGCTCTGATGCAGGTGGTTTCAAGGCCTCTGTGGAAGTCTACGGCAGATGACTCTGGACTGTTCCCGTGAGAAATAGCTTCCTAAGTATTGGGAAAGATCCCGGCTTTTAAAAGACGTGAAAGCCTCTTCGAGAGTTCTGTGGCTAAGAAAGGTTCATTATCTTACCATAAGAGCAGGGTGATACTGACCTGCAACATCATCTTGCAGGTGTTTGATGGTATGAGTTGAGATCATCTTTGTTAAAAACAAAAAAAACAACAACAAAAAAAAAAAACAGGAAAATCTTCCAATAGGATATACTGGGGTCAAGCTTCAATTTGTACAATGATAGATCTCAATTTGCATATATTGAATAATGTATGGTTGAACAGTGGTGGAGATTTCAAACACCAGTATGTAGAGAAGGTGTGGCAATCACATAATCAGTTGTGAAAACTGGATAAAAATGTGTGTTCCTTGTGTGATTATTAGACATATTCTGGACTATGCCTCGTTTGTATGTAACGCTGAGCTCAAAATAAATAATGGACCTACTACTCTCTTCAATTAATTCTGCATCTTTATTTTCTGTTTAAAGGGGACTTAATAAAATTACTGGAAGGTGGGGAATATCTAGTAACACAGTGCCGAGTCCGCTAAACGTAGATCCCAGCCTTTTATATGGCCTCTTCCCTTTAATTCTACTGACTATAATTAATGTAAACCTTGTCGATTCTGGTGTTTGCTGTATAGAGGTAGCGAAAACTTTGCTAAAACAATGAAAAATTTGCATCCTGTGAAAAGTTTATTGAACAATATAACATTGTTCCTTACCCAGAGCCATAACACATCATTGATGGATATCACACTGATGTGAGGGAGGTATGAGCCAACTCAACTGTATTTCCTGATTGTTTTATTCTGCAGGAGGATGTGGTCCAAATATTAAAAAAATCACAGGTTTGTTTAAGAGGACATAGTCGAACGATTTGGGCTTACTGTTATTTTAATACTAGTGGTAACTATTAGTAAATACAACAATCTGACCATCCTCATACTGCATTGAGGGGTGATGGGGTGATGGTACCAGATGATGTTTAGGTATGTGGTTATGTTCATTTATTTTTGTTCCTTTATATTCACGTATTTTGCAAGTGCGTATGTTATTGAGTTTAAAACCATCCATATATTATGCAATTATAGAAAATACAGAAACTGCATGAGACTTCTCTTGACTTGCTAGAAGTTCAGACTGTAGCAAGCTTAGCATTAGTAAATGGAATAGGTGTCATTTTAAGGATTCATTTAAAGTATTCATGAGGTATTTCTCCTAACATCGATGTATCGACAGTGGCAATACAATAGATAGCATAACAAGAATTATAGGTGTATAATAGTGTAGTTACCCACAATGGTTAAAGTGTTTGAAAAGAGTTGTATAAAAAAATAGTTGGTTGGTTCGTGGCATAAAGTCATGAAACGGTGAAATGAGGTCATAAAAAGAGTGTTTACAGGGGAAAGTGCTTTAACATTGAATTAGACAAACTAATAACATAAAACATAAGGTAGTTTAGAGATTCTGTGTCCTTTCATAATGATTTCTGCATATGGCAGGCTGCTGCAAAGGATCCTGGGTAGGCTTCAGCAGACCTCAGTGTAAGATATATTAATAATATTAATCATAATAATACTAGTCAGAGGTTACTTGACTTGTAATCAGAATGTTGCTAGTTCAAGCCCTACCACTGCCAAGTTACCACTGCTGGGTCCCTGAACAGCAATGAATCCTCAATTGTATTATTAATACAATCCAATACACATGCCTAATGCTCAGCTGTCAACTGCAAAAACATTCTGAGCATTCGAACAGTAAGAGGAACAAAAAGAAAGGAGTGACGGACTGTACACGTCTCAATCATTTAGCCTTTTTACATGTTGTTTTAGTTTACTGCAATCAAGGCCTGAAACTGGAGTCTACAGACCAGGCAAAAATATTTAAAATATTTAATGCGTTTTTATTTTTTCAGTTTCAGTGTTTCAATGAGACTCAGGAGACTCCAGCATATGCAGAAGCTCCGAGTTGTCGATCTCCAGGCGCAAACCCGTCCCTGCAAGTTTGGGGTGCATGTTCTGGATCACGGGAAACAGACCATCCATCACCCAACATCTGCTTCTGCTCCTGCGGAGGTTCCAGATCCAGCACGGAGGCAGTGAGAGGTTCCTGGCCCAGAGATTGGTCTGCAGCCGGCCTGATGGTACTCGGCATGTATTGGAAATGCTGTGGTTGTATGCTGTGCGTAGCCCAGCGGGTGCTGGGGTGGAGCTGTGCCAGTTGCCTGCTCGGGTAGCAGGCAGGCCAGTTCTGAGCTTGTGGAATGGCTTCCATGTTGTAGCCGGAGGGTGGGGCAGGCTGGTAGGGGTTGAGCACGAGGTTGGGCAAGGCACTCACGCTGGCCGTGCGCTTCATGTACTTGTTGGAGAGATGGGCCTGCCGCTCCTCCTTGCGCTGCGCCAGAGCCACGTACAGCGGCTTGGTGCCTACAACACGCCCATTCATCTCCGTCATGGCCGTGGCGGCCTCCTCCGGCGAGGAGAAACACACGAAGCCAAACCTTTTGGAGCGGCCGCCCTCCATCATCGCCTTGGCACTTGTGATGGTCCCAAACGGAGAGAACTCCTTACGTAGACGCGCGTCGTCCAGACCGTCGTCTAGGTTCTTAACGTACAGGTTGTCTCCCTGGTAGCGAGTCATACCGTCCTGCTTCATCTGCTCAAACTTTCGTTTCAGCCCTGTCTGCCTCTCGCCTTTCTTCTGGGCATAACCCACATACACCTTCTTCCCATTCAGCTCCTTCCCATTTATCTCATCCACAGCCCTCTGGGCATCCTCGTGCCTCTCGAAGTTCACAAAGCCAAAGCTCTTGGACTTGCCGCTCTCGTCGATCATGACGCAAGTGCTCAGCGTTTGGCCGAACTTGCTGAAATCATCATGTCTCCACCCCAAGGGAATGTTAGGTCTCTTCTAGAATATCCTTCATCATCTCTGGAAGGTCAGGCAAGACCTCACTGATGGCGGTGTGTAACCATGTTTGCCCCAAGTCAGTCATTTCTGGAATCATGGATGATTGCTTACTGTACAAATAAAAGGAAAAACTGTCATTACACTGATATCAAGTATGTGTATATATAAAAAAAACCTTTTCATTTTGTGATACGTTTCTTACATAGTATGTGTGAATTTTTAGTATGGTTTCCATCACAGATCATGTTTACCTCGACAATACACTGTGTTTCAGTGGAAGGACTTGGTGCCCATTAACAATGTACAATGGTAAAAATCTACCAAGTTGTTAATGTTAAGACATTCCAGCCTTGAACTGTGTTTTGTCACAAAGTACAGATGGTATTCAAAATGAACGTCAGCGTTATGTATATCCATTACAAAATACACAGATGTATCATTTTGAATTAAAATAATGAGAAGTTCTCCAAACTCCATGTGCTCATCATTTTTTGACACAAGAAAATGTCCTTTTTTATATGATGCACCCTTACACTGCACCTCTGTGGAAACACTAGTACTGTGTTCTGAAAAGCCAAACTCTCTAACTGCATGTTTAATTGCATCACTGTAAAGGTTGGGGTAGAAGGTACAACTGTCTTTGACTTGCAGAAGCTGACAACGTCCAGGTCCAGCTGAAAGACATGACTGAAACATCTTCTGTCTTTTGGATAAATTTAGGCAGATATTTTTTAAAGTTTTTCAAATGCCTGGCACACCTTTTGAAGTAGCTGCGTTTACTTTCAAAACGCATTGTCCACAACCTAATCAAGGGGCCAAATTTCAAAATTAGTGCTGGATAGTGTCGCAAGAAATTATGTTTTGGTCTTAGTGGACTCTCACTGTCACGGAACGCTCGCCTCCCCCGAGTCACGTGGTTTGGCCCGCCACGTGCAGTGGGAGGGTGGTTTTGTTTGTAACCACACCTGCACACACCTGCACCTTGTTCGTCCTGCCTCTCGTCCTGCGGCACCCGGGCCACCGCACGCTACACTCAGGAAATAAACGCAGATTCCAGATATTCTTGGATTATAATGTCAAGATAGGCCACCTGTGACAAAGAAATCGTCTGTGTGCAAATCATATCAACAATATCTTTAAGCTGGAGAGTTAATTTACACACATCATCATCTGGATTTTGCACTTTGTCACCAATTAATAAAGGCAGCAACATTAGGAAATTCCAATTCTGGATAGCTTGACCTGAAAGCTTGGACACCCCAGAGTTAACAGAACATAGCTTTGTAAAAGCATCAGATCCTTTGCACTTGAACTGCTTGATGTGCCAGTTCAATAATGAATATGTAAGGCATTTTTTTTTCTTAATGAAATGCTTCAAGTACAGTGCAACGTCATAGAACAACACACACTCAAATATGTCAAGGCCTAAACAAGGTGGGAGACTAGGCTGACAAACATGAAAAGATATCAGAGTATTGAAAACAGTTTACCTTTATGCCTTTGATATCTCGACTGTCCACAGCTTCAATGTCTAGATCACCAACAGCATAATTAGAACTTTCAGGGGTGCCCTGGGGACCACGTACATTTGGATCATCACTCTGAAACTCACTTCGTATGATTTCACAGTACCTGCAAAATTAAAGTAAGTTTTCAGTAAACCCGCCAATGCTGTGTAAACCCAAATTATAACCAGCAATACAACAAAGAGCCCCGTGGATCGTTTCACCACCTACAATAATTCCATTTACATCCAAATCTTTTAAATCCACTAACATCTCTGAGAAAACCTTAGCACTTCCAATTTTCCAATTAAGTCATTTAATTTTCCAATTAAGTCATTTTCTCCACACAGTAAGACAAGGGACGTGATCGATATCGGACCGTACACGAACAGGTAAATTTGCCAAAAAAAGACAGACTGCGACAACGTTGTCTTTTTTCTTAGCAGAGCTGAAGGGATTTACAATTTCAAAAGCATTCTGGTACAGAATTAGCATCAGGCATCATGGATTTTCAATGAAGAACTGGTTGGACTTCACAAGACTGAAGACACAAGACACTGAATTCGTCCATAATTCTGATTCTAATAAACTACTTCATGTTTGTAACACAGGTATGTATTTGAACATCTTTTTGAATACTTGAGCTCTTGAATATGTTGTCCTTAGTGGTCCCGGATGACAGACAGAGAACAGATCTGAATCCTTAACACAATCACAGATTTTAGCAATAGCATTATCTGTTAGACACATGTCAAAACATGTTTTTTAAAAGTGAATGTAGTTTACCCAAAGTATATTCCTGTCTCTACTTATGCACATTTTACATCTCTTCAACAACAGTCTGTATTGTTGAAGCTGGAAGAAGGTGATGCCCTTCTAACTGTAGGTAGAATAGACATACATTCCCAAGAAAGGTCTCCTTCAAATTCGGTGGCAACTGAATGCTTTCATTTGTTGTTGCATCATTTGAGCTCTGGGAAGCATCCTCAAGTACAAATGAGAGAAATTGTTTTCTTGTACATGTCACATAGGTTATGCTAGCAGTCGAACATTCTTGATGTTTCCTAGACATATGAGCAGTAAATGATGATTTCACGGTGAACGTATTTTTACAACCAGTTACTGGACATGCCACAGGTCGTCCCTCCACTATATGTTCTTTTAAGTCACAAGTTCTTCGCTGTGTGAATTTGACGCTCACAGCGAAATTGCACATTTCAAATCTGTAACAACGGCTCTAGCAGTAACAGGGGGTGCAGGCACACTGTGAACACAATAGAAATGAGCTTTAAAAGCTGCATAAGTACAAAACGTCTGCTTGCAGTCAATGCTAACACATTTGAAAAAACAAGTGGCTTCGTTTCAGTGCAGCACACAACCCTTCAAAGCATCAAGTTCTTTGCTACAAAAACGGCAGGTAATCATTGTTTGGCAAACAAACTAACAAAACAACCCGTTAGGGTTTTAGCCTCCTCGACTGATACTACAAAACTACCGCAGCACAACAGTATGAAAAAAAAACGAACTGAAAAGCTTTAACACGAAACCCACCTTTCGGCGTTATAACTATGACTGAAAAATATACCCTCGATCGAAAGGAGAAGCTAGTATATTTCTGACAACAAACGTTAACATTATCGTATTTCCAGTCTGAAGAAATTAAATTGCTAGCGTACAAGTGCTGCATGCGGTGAGTCTACCGTATCTTCAAGCGCGAGCAGCTCGGCCGCGCACTCACCGACTTCGCCTAAACGGTCGCTCTCGCGACAATGAACCAGTCCAATAAAAGAACGGAAACAAACTCTACTGCTCCGTAATTTGACCATTCGGAGCTCATATGTTTAAACATTGAAAATACAGACCTTTATTTTTGCAGGAATGCAAATTTACGCTGAAAATCCATTACTGTTAAATTTGAAATGGCCTTAAGGCACTATAAATATGACCAAATGACATTATTTCGTAATGAAAACGCAGAAACTTTTTTTATCATTAGCAAATTATTAACAATTAATATGATGCAAAAATAAAGAACATGCTGTCATCTATCTAAATATTGACAACATATTCCTTGTTCACTGCAGTCACATGCACTTATTTTATTTTATACAGCGAACATAAATAGGAAAGTGTTAACATTTCAGCTTAACCCTCAAATGTTTTTTCAGAGGCTGTAAAAATAGTGCATATAATACATTTTTAGAAACCTATTACTACAGTATTACTACTATCCTACTGATATGCTGTTAAATATAGGTCCGGTTGCAGAGGTCTTTTTTTTAGCAGCCGTACTAATACGTGTAGTAAGACAGGTAAGCGTGGTCGGGTCGGTCCGGGGTCGTACACGGGGTGGCGTTCAGGAGGTGACGGAGGGTCAGGCAGGAGACGAGGTCTAGAAAGCAGGCAGGAGTCAATAACCGGGAAACCACACAGGATGAGGAAACGCTCGTACGCCGTATAGGAAAGCAATACTTCGCGACTAGTATGCGATGAGGAGAAGCTTATTAAAGGGGTTGGTAATGAGGGGAATAGGACTCAGGTGTGGGCAATATTTGAGACAGGGATAGGTGCGGTGATCAGGATAGGTATGTGATCAGGACTACATAAAGAATTACTAAACAGTCCAGGGAAGTTATCATCAGGAGCTCCAGCCAGTCTTCCTTTAAGGAATTACTAAACAGTCCAGGGAAGTTATCATCAGGAGCTCCAGCCAGTCTTCCTATCTTCGGCTGGGTTGGACCGGCTGGGCGGGATCTTCCCTCGATGACTTGGGTGGAGGCGGCTGCTCACGATTTGTCGCCCGCAGGTCCGGAAGCGCACCAGCTGATTTGTCCGTTTCAGGGGTGGGCACTGGTGACGTTGCCTCCTTGTCTTTACGAGGCTTAGGCGTAGGCGCTTTAAGTTCTGGGGCTGCGAGACTTCACGGAGGGAGTGTCCTCATAGGACAACGACGCTTCTCTGAAAGCCCCCCCAAGGGAGAATCCCCATGGAGGACCAGCTCCACCTGCCTCTCAAAGGCATTCAGGTCCAGGACACTGCAGTCGCTTACTCACCTAACTGACACACACACATACAAGCAAGGAGACGTTTGGAAGCAGGGGCCGTATCGTGACAGTATGTAAGTAGGATTGCTGAGCTTGTGAAACAATTACATTTACATTTACGGCATTTAGCAGACGCTCTTATCCAGAGCGACTTACAAAAGTGCTTTGTCATTTACTCATAGAATATGTCCAAGTACAGTATAGTAGGTTAGAATTAAACATACCAATGAACAAGAATACTGTAGAATACAGGGATAAATGCTAATACTTAGAAGTGCAAAATACATAAGGTCTGTCTTAAACAATGATAAATGCTATAAACAATAAGTGCTAGAGTTTGTTAAAAAGCATAAATGCCCTACAATAAGTATTAAATTGGTGAGTCAATAAGGGAGCAGTGTCAGTTGTCCTTTAAATATTCTGCAAATAAATGGGTCTTCAGTCTGGGTTTGAAGACTGCAAAGGACTCTGCTGTCCGGACAGCAAGCGGGAGTTCATTCCACAATCTTGGAGCCAGGACAGAAAATAGTCTCGATGCTTGTCGTCCATGAGACCCGAAGCAAGGTATTTCAAGCCGAGCCGTACTTGAGGTTCGAAGTACTCGAGGTACAGATCGGGCTATAACCATTGACCTCATGTATGAAGGGGCTGGTCCATGAAACCAATTTTAAACATCTTATGTGTAGTATAATGTACTCCATGCATTATTTTGTAGTGAATGCATTGTAGATTAGTGTTGCTGGTCATTTGGGTGCTTACTATATCATACTTTTGGGATACTTGTGGAAGTGACATGAAAGTAGTGTTATGAGGAATATGTTTGCCTTTTTCTATCCAAGGTGTAAAGTTTAATAATTTTTGTTGTTGTTGAAGGTAAAGTCTTGATTGTTCCAAATACGAGAATGAATAGTTCTTTGTTATCTTGTGGAATTTCCACCAGGCTGTTAGAGTTATGGCCTCTGTCAAACAGTTGAAACATGGATGTTTTTAATTGATTTGCTTGATGGTAAGTCTGACTTTTATATCTCTGCATAATGTTTGTTCTATGTCTATCCATATTCTGTCTGATATACTGGGTTTAATCCATTGTATTACATATTGTAGTTTATTTGCAATAATCAACTACAGTTCTGTATCATTGTGAGTTTGATTCTTTGTGATTTATTTTTCCAGTTATGATGGTGTCCAAAGGTTTAAACCAGGTTGCTGGAGCTGGATAGCAATAATTGAAAACAAATCGTTTATCTTAGGCATTATCACTTTAATTGTTGCAATTCTTCCAAAGAGTATAAGGGGCAAATTTGTCCATCAATGAAGTTTGTCACTTATTGTTTTAAAAACTGGAATGATATTAAATTTGAATAACTGACAACTGCAGAGAGAATCTAATACCCAGATATGTAATGTGATTGGCATTCAGAGGGATGGGGAATGTTTTTTAATTGCATCATAAAGTTATGCTGCTGCAATAGTATAATATACAAATATACTAATTGAGATACAATTTTACCAGTTATGTGTGATGCTCTGTGATGGTCATAGAGAACACCACAGACAACTGTGTGGCACATCACTGTTAAACATGCTGATTGCAACCCTGGGCATCATGAACTGTACAATATTAACCTCAGACAACGTTCTCGGAGTGAAATCTATAAACATATTCATCTAACTATCATTACTTTCCCTAACAGCTCATTGGATGAGAGGCCATTAAGTGAAAGGGAGTTTTAATATCCTTTCTATTTTTAAGTTTAAAAAAACACAGACATAAAAATTTCAGAAAGTGAGACAGAGAAAGGAAACCAGACTTTAAAATGGTGCTTCGCTCTTGAGTTGCAACAGTAGCGTAACGAGGGGTGGCCCGAGTGCCGCAGGGTGAGGGGCAGGACGCACAGACTCCAACGTCTGGGACGTACATTTATTAACATTTAACACAGAACACTAACGGCACTCACAAGAATCACACGCGATTAATACAAACAAGAAACGGTTAACTGCAAATGCACTGTATATGCAAAATGAAAGATGCAGGGAGTGGTTGGTCTCTTTTTCAATCAAATCTGAACAGAGTGAAATCTTCACATTTGATTAATTTGACAGACTTTAAAGGGATAATAGACAACATATAAAATGGAACAGAACACGATATAAAAAGGAACTAAATGAAAAACAAACGAAAAAATACTTTTTATCACACTTGCCCAGACAAGCACCAAATCAGACCAAAATCGATCAAGCAAAGGCATAACTGGGAAGAAGCATATTAGCCATTTATTACTCTATTGTTAACAACCTAACAACAGTAATCTGATTGTTAACTGATTGTTAACATACTTTTCAAGTCTTTAACCGTTTTGCTCCCAACATCCTATATGAATGGGTACGAATGCGGCTCATTACCCGCCTGCACAAACTGCTTCTGAAATACTGGGCAGCTAAAGGGTTCTTCACCTGTGTGGATTCTCATATGCTGCTTTCTGTGGCCTGTTTCGCCAAAGCCCTTCCTTACAGTACTATGACAAGCAGACAACCCTGTGTGAGGGTTTAGGTGCTCCTCAAGAGCCTGTGCATGTTAGAAACACATGTTGCAAATATCAGTGACGTTATTTCTCATTTTTGTGATTAGCCATGTTTTTCTGTAGCTACAAATACTTTGATTTTGAAAAAAAGTTTTTGGTAATTTAATAAAACAGACATCTTAAGTTTTACGACAAAATGTGCAAATAAGCTGGCCTGAGAGGTGCGTTCGGGAATATGACTCAGTGCGTCTCTGGTGCTGCTTTTGATGAGTGCAGTGTCATGAGAGTGCGGCCATCTAGCAGTACAAAGAGGGGTTACAGCTTCTCCCGGACGTTTCCAATAAATGTCTAGATTTGTGAGTTATAGAAAGACAGCTGGAAGAGAAGTCCTCCCAGCCCAGCACACAGGGCCAAGTGTCAAAGCGCTGGGAGGTGAACTGAACTTTCATCTTAGTCAGGTACTCCTGAACCCTCTTACAGTCATCAGACAGCAGCAGCCACGCATGTTTGGTCATGGGGTCCAATGTGACCTCATCCACAGCACTGCAGATCCAGTTCCACAATGAATTTGGAATGGATTTTGAAGTTCTCCAGGATCGCTGTTTACTGAGGACCCAAAGCTGTGAAACTACATCCTGGTTATGTTTGAGTAGAGACCATGCGATGAAGTCCAGGACAGGCAGCATGGGTTCCAGCTTCTTCTTAAGCTCCAGCTGCCTGAAATTCTGTGCCAACTCTGCCCTCATCATGCCGCACCGCTCTGAGACTGTCTGGAGTTCTTTAGCCCATTCAGTGTTTCTCTGCTTGGTCTCCTTCACTGCCTAGGTCCTCTCTTCACTTCCTCTCTCCTGCTGCCCTTCACGTGGACTGAACAATGTATCAACAGCTTTGAGACGGCTGGCCCACTGAAAAATGTGCTGGCAACAGTGTGGGGGTGTACGGTTCCACCGCAGTCATTACTGCTACTGGATGCAGCTGCAGCGCCCTCGTCAGGCTTACAGACACGCTCCACCTCTTGTTTCCACTGAGCGATAAACTTCACGCACTCCTTGAGACCGTGCAAATTCCTCAGGTCTGGTGCTTGAGGTAATAAAAAGAGAACAGAGGTTTAACATTGAATTAGACATATTAATAACATAATCACAGAATGGTATGTGTCCTTTCAGAATGATTTGTGTACAGGGCAGAGGCCTCTGTAAAGGCCTCTGCAGGCTTCTGCAAAGGATGGTGGATAGGCTCCAGCACACTTACAAGTATGAGATATTATTTCCATCAGGCTCAGGACCATCTCTTTAGGATAAGGTCAAGAGAAATCTCTTGGAATGTGGTGTTAACAGGTTCCAACTGGTGTGGGTGTTTTATATTACTTTGCATATATTGACAAATGTATGGTTTGGATGCAATGGACGTGAAGACAAACGCAAATATGTAAAGGAATGTGGGGTGAATACATAACCAC
The DNA here is from genome assembly GCF_041902795.1 of Electrophorus electricus. Taxonomy (NCBI): domain Eukaryota; kingdom Metazoa; phylum Chordata; class Actinopteri; order Gymnotiformes; family Gymnotidae; genus Electrophorus; species Electrophorus electricus. The sequence continues at coordinate 1,886,214 of NW_027658605.1, read as the reverse complement.
TACTGAAAAATGTATGAAAATGTGGGTTCTCTGATTTTTAGACATTCTCCAGAGGGTGCCTCAATAATGCGTGTTAATGTTAACCTACAATAAAGTACGTGCACAGTTATGCTCTTTAACCAATTCTGAAGTCTGCATTTGTATTTAATATTTGAATTGAACTTTAAAACTAGCCGACTGGGCACCTAGGAACCACATACTGTTGCTATGTGCAGAGATGTGGGCTTGCAGCCCATTGTTGGGCAGAGTCCATCGCACTGCTCCAATAGACCTGCTCTGACTGCTACTTTCCCACGTCGGCAGTCGAAGTCGTTTCTCCTTCACAATGCTTTTCACCTGGTTGGCCAGTTTCACCGTCTCAGTAGACAAGCTAAAAGAAACTGTTGGCAGCCTCTCGTTGCTCCTGTAATATGACCGTCGCCAGACCAGAGAGTGGAACTGGATGGCAGTGTGGCACTTGCAGCTGCAGTTTGTTTGCTTCAAGATTTAATACGTGTAAGTGACCTTTGCTTCTCGTCCTGTCTTTACTGGTTTGTTAATAAGGTCATTTGAAATTGTGTTGTACATAAAGGAATATTACAGAATTATTCTCTATTTTAAGCTACACTGTGGGGTTTTGTTTTTTTGATCTTTACATTTATATTAATGCAACCCAATACACTTATCTAATGATCAGCTATGACCTGTAAGAACTGACAATCTGAACATTCAAACTTTAAGAGGAATAAAAACAAAAAAATGATCAGCTGTTCATGTCAAAATCTGTAATATGTAATAGAAATAACTGTAATATGTTCAATATAACTGTAATATGTTCAATTACCACCATGTAACATATAACTGTAAATATGTCAATTGCAAGATGGGACTGTACATTCTGTACATACATATATAAATATCCATATATACATTGTACATATAAACATAATATATATATATATATATTGTACATGCACTATTAATATATTTTTGTATATATATAGAATATATTTCTCTATGCACCCCTGTTTTTCTTTTTCCTCAGATTGGACAGAGCACTCAACCATTTCACTGTGAGTTATACTGTGTATGACTATGTATGCGACAAATAAACCAAACTTGAAATGATTTTACCTTTTTCTGTCGTTTTCATTTTAAGCTTAGAATAACCAAGGCCTGGACTTTGTAAGGTGGTTTTGAATCCAGGTCAGCTAGGTGAGGACACCAATAGCTTACTGGGTAAGCAGCCACACTCTAACAATGGTGGGCTCGTGTGCAGAACAGTTAGAGCTTGGATCAAGCAAAACAAGAGGAAAAAACGAAACACCTCGGTGAGCGTGGAAAAGGGGAGAACAAAGAACGCCACGGAAAGAAATGGCAACCCCGATGCACTGGGGAAAACTCGAACTAAAAGTTCCCAAACAAAACCAGAAAACGGGGAGAAACTTGAATGGCTAAGGGAAGCCTCAGGAGAGAGACAGACTCGAGAGGGGAAAACTGGAGAAGGGAGGGGACGTGTAAAAACACTGACACCCTCGCAGAACAGAAAAGAGGCATAGCACAAGGGCTCACAGACCTCAATACCCAGAGTTACCGGCTAGGAGCTTGGCTCAAAACTTTATCAAAAACCCAGCACTGAATGACTGGGTCACTGGGCTTATATAAGGTCTAGCCCAGCTGTTGGGTGTTGATCCTGATCAGTGGCGTGGTTGACTCGACGCCTCCCTCTGGTCGAGGGGGCCTCGGCCTGGTGCCAACCCTTACAGGCTTGATGTCTACAGACATGGCAAAAATATTTCAATGTTCAATGCATTTCAGTTTCAATGTTTATTTTTTTCAGTTAAAATGTTAATTTTTTTTACTGCTTATTCTTCCATTAGACAGCCAGAAGCGCAGCACTGGTTAAAGTTTTTGAGCGGCTTCCTGCGCGCACTGGTCCTGGAGCACAGCGACTGCCTCATCCACCTTAGGGTGCAGAGACTCAGGTGACTCCAGCATATGCAGTAGCTTCGAGTTGTCCAGTTCCAGGAACATACACGTGATCTTCCCTGCAAGGGTGGGCTGCATGTTCTGGATCAGGGGAAACAGACGCTCACCCAGTATCTGCTTCTGCTCCTGTGGAGGTGCAGCAGCCAGCATGGAGGCACTGAGAGGTTCCTGACCCTGCACATGGACCGCAGCCAGCTGCACGGGCACCTGGAGCTCTGCCCCCAGGTGCTGCTGTGGGTTGAGAAACATAAATGTTTTATAATTGATTTGACTGATAAATAGTAAGTTCGACATTTATATCTAAGGGCTGTGTGCCCAGGTGTTGCTGTGGGCTGTGAACGCCTGAGGTGGTTTTGTACTGTGGTACTGCTCTCACCAGCGACGCCTTGTTGGCAGCTTCCGCGCTGGCCATCCCTGTCCCCGGAGCCTCAGATGCCATGGTCTGATAGGCCATCGTGCGTGGGACCTGGCAGGCGGTGGTTGGTCGGATGGCGCTGAAGGCCTGCGGGCAGGATGCGGCTGGACCGATGGCACTCGGCATATCCTGGACTTGCTGTGGGTGGACGCACTGCATGGCCCAGCAAGGGCTGGGGAGGAGTTGTGCCAGCTTGCTGCTTGCGCAGTAGGCAGGCCAGTTCTGAGCTTGTGGAATGGCTTCCATGTTGTAGCCGGAGGGCGGGGCAGGCTGGTAGGGGTTGAGCACGAGGTTGGGCAAGGCACTCACGCTGGCCGTGCGCTTCATGTACTTGTTGGAGAGGTGGGCCTGCCGCTCCTCCTTGCGCTGCGCCAGAGCCACGTACAGCGGCTTGGTGCCTACAACGCGCCCATTCATCTCCGTCATGGCCGTGGCGGCCTCCTCCGGCGAGGAGAAACACACGAAGCCGAACCCTTTGGAGCGGCCGCCCTCCATCATCACCTTGGCACTTGTGATGGTCCCGAACGGAGAGAACTCCTTACGTAGACGCGCGTCGTCCAGACCGTCGTCTAGGTTCTTGACGTACAGGTTGTCTCCCTGGTAGTGAGTCATACCGTCCTGCTTCATCTGCTCAAACTTTCGTTTCAGCCCTGTCTGCCTCTCGCCTTTCTTCTGGGCATAACCCACATACACCTTCTTCCCATTCAGCTCCTTCCCATTTATCTCATCCACAGCCCTCTGGGCATCCTCGTGCCTCTCGAAGTTCACAAAGCCAAAGCCCTTGGACTTGCCGCTCTCGTCGGTCATGACGCGAGTGCTCAGCGTTTGGCCAAACTTGCTGAAGATCTCCTTCAGCTTGTCGTCGTCCATGTCCTTTCCAAAGTTCTTGACGTACACATTGGTGAACTTTTTGGCCCTGGCCCCCATCTCAGCCTCTCGCTCCTTGCGAGACTTGAAGTGGCCAATGAACACTTTGCGGTCATTGAGCAACATGCCATTAAGTCTCTCAATTGCTCTCTCCGCAGCCTCACGGGTCTCAAAGTGCACAAAGCCGTAGCCCTTAGAGCCATTCTCGTCACACACCACCTTGCTGGAAAGGATGTTCCCAAAGGCAGAGAATGTGTCGTAAAGAGCTTCGCTGTCAATAGACTTGTCAAGGTTCTTGATGAAGATGTTGCCAACTCCACTCTTCCTCAGAGAGGGGTCTCTCTGGGACCACATAATTCGCACAGGTCTGCCTTTGATGATGTTAAAGTTCATAGTGTCCAAAGCACGCTCAGCATCTGCCTGCTGCTGAAAGTTCACGTATGCGTATCCAAGTGAGCGGAGGGTCATCGCGTCCCTGCAAATCCGTACGGAGACTATTGCGCCAGCAGGACTGAATTTCTCGTATAGCATGGCCTCGGTAACGTCTGGATGAAGGTCACCCACGTACAACGAAGTCATCGGCGAACTTGGAGCACTTGGATTCATTTTCGTGAGGATCGTCGGTCAACCTTTCTGGAAATCTAGTCGAAAGTAGTAAATTAATAAAATAAAATCGTAAATGATTTAACCAAATGATCTAACTGCACGAATTATAAAACAGTTTGAAACAGCAATTCAACAGAGCCAGGCAAGTGTCGACCGACCAAAGCGATCAAAGCAACACTTTAGCTTTAGATTCAAATACATGACAACTTGGTTGTTACGTAAGAGTGCTTTTACGTAAATGTTTATTTTTAAATATTATACAAACGCTATTTATTTATTTATGAATTATTCAATTATTTTAACTTATAACGTTAATAGCGTGAATGAGAGGCTTTAACAACGCCTTATGTTTCAAAATATTACCTAGTCACAGCATTTTCCAAAAATCGTCCATATGCTGCTCACACTGAATCATTTACCGCATGGCTCAGAATAAATACTTTTAGTTTGATAAACGCAGCAACATTCATTTTCTTTAGCCTAATGCTCGGCAAAAAACATCGCATTAAAGTTAATTAATGGGATGAAATCAGTTTGCCTTGGAGCAGGCCTATGTTCTTTGAGGTTAAAAATAATCGCCTGGATTGTAAACCTTAGTAGAGTTCCACAACGAGGTGCGATTTGTAAAAGGATGTCTTTTTCTCTCCGAGTTAGAAATCTGGAGAAATAAATATATCAATTGATTTCCGCCCATCGGAGGACCTTTAGAACTTTATTATTTATTCATTATTTATTTCTAACTTCTCACTGTGTCCAACTATATCGGGTGTATAAAACGTATGAACAGACATAAATAACGTGGGGGAAACGGGAATAGGGGAGAGAGGAAAAATAAGACGAACAGAGACGAAACAGACAAACGGGAAATGCAGATAGAGTATTTTAAGTATTAGCCACCTGCACCATTACGGGAATGTGTGTGTGTGTGTGTGTGTGTGTGTGTGTGTGTGTGTGTGTGTGTGTGTGTGTGTGTGTGTGTGTGTGTGTGTGTGTTCGTGTGTGACTGCTTGTGTGCGTCTGCCTGTGTGTGTGTGTGAGAGAGAGAGAGAGGCTATGTGCGAGTGCACTGTATATGTACACGTACTAGATTGGGATATTTATCATTTATGGATTAGCTCTGTAAACTTTTTATCAAAGGAGTCCAGTCTAGGTTATTGGTTCTTATTGATTCATTCTGAGATTTTTTTCCATTGATATGTAGTCTATCAATAGATTTTTCCATTCGGTGACACTAATATTATTTTTTGTTTTCCAATTCATGAGTATGTTTGTATTTGCAATTAATAATGTTATATATATATTATCCTGTTTTTTTTCTATTGTCACATTGGTTGATGACATGTCTCCTAGGAGACATAAAGATGGTGTTGGATGGATAGGGTTATTTAAATCATGGGACATGTGTGTGATTACTTATTGCCAAAATTGCTTGATAGGTGTGCTCTGCCACACGATGTGAATGTAATCGTCAGCTGTCTTTGGAGTAAAGTATGTACAGATTGCTGAGCTTGTGAAACCAATTTTAAACATCCAATGTGTAGTATAATGTAATCTATGTATTATTTTGTACTGAATGCATTGTAGGTTAGTGTTGCTGTCATGTGGTAATTATTATTACACATTTTAATCCAAACTGTGGCGTCGGGAGCTAGTAATAAATCTTCCTCCCATTGTCTCGATGGGAGAGTAATTATGCGATTTGATTTCATTATTAGTTTGTATATCTTATGTGATAGTTTTTTTGTATTAGGAATGTTTATAATACTGATATGGATGCAGGTGAGTTTAATGTCTCTGAACTGATAGTTGCTCTTACCTGCTTTCTATATCTTATGTTTGGGCTACTTGTGGAAGTGACATGAAAGCAGTGTTATGTTTATGTGAGTCTGGAGTTTGATATCTTGTGAAATTTCCACCAGGCTGTTAATATCATGGCCACCCACAAATTGTTGATCATGAATGTTCTTTAATTGATTTGACTGATAAATGGTAAGTCTGACTTTTAGATCTTTGCGTAATGTTTGCTATATGTCTATCCATATTCTGTCTGATATACTAAGTTTTATCCATTTTATACCATATTATAGTTGATTTGCAATAATCAACTACAGTTCTGTAATGTTGTGAGTTTGATTCTATGTGATTTATTTTTCCAGTAGAATCAAGTTATGATGTTGTCCAAAGATTTTAGACAGGTTGGTGGCGCTGGAATAATTGAAAACAAATAATTTCGTTTAGGTAATATTCTCATTTTAATTATTGCAGTTTGTCCAAAGAGCATAAGGGGCAAATTTGTCCATCAATGAAGTTCGTCGCTTATTGTTTTAATAATTGGATGACTATTTATTTTTGAATAACAGACAACTGGGAAGAGAATTTAATACCCAGATATGTAATATGATTGGTATTCAGGGGGATGGGGAATGTTTTTAATTGCATCATAAAGTTATGCTGCTAATATATAGTATAATACACAAATATCCTACTGGAGATACAATTTGACCAGTTATGTGTGATGTTCTGTGATGATCATATAGAACACCACAGACAACTGTTTGGCACATCACTGTTAAACCTCCTGATTGCAACCCGGGGCATCGTGAACTGTACAACATGACCCTCAGACAATGATCTCTGAGTGAAAGCGATAAACATAATCATCTTCATATCATCACTTTCTCTACAAGTTAAGTGGAAGAGATGTCAGTTAAAGGGAGTTTTAATACCCTTTCCATCTTTAAATTTAATAAAAACACAGATGGAAAAATTCCAGAAAGTGAGACAGAGAAAGGAAACTAGACTTTAAAATGGTGCTGCCCTCTTGACTTACAACTGTAGATTATTGAAATTATTACAAATGTCCGATGCCAAAAGGGATTGTGTCAGTGTTTCACTACTCAGTATTGCATTTGGTAGACAGTACAAACAATTAGACTATGGTTAAAAAAATCACAGAAATAAAATCTTGAACCACCTAGTCCCAGGAAACATTAGATTACTGGAACAAAATCAGACAACTAGCAGAACAACTTTTTAACCAGTGATGCAGATGCACTTTTAGTGGATTTATTTATCTGTATTTCAATCCACTAAAGTTTTTCACTTGATCTAACATTACATTTAAGACCGAAATCCTGTTACGTCTCACAGAAGATTCCACTGATCAAGCTGCTACTTACCCATCCTGGTCCTGGAGTACCTTTGCTCTGTACACTTTAGTGATGTCTTTGCTACCAACAAGCCTATTTTAATCCATCCGATAGTAACCAAACGCTCCTTTGCTGCAGAGCACAGAAATCATTCAAATTTGCAGTCAACAGATACATCTGGGCCAGATTTTGGATCAATGGACTAGGCTGGAACTGCACATATACTGTATATGCAAAATTCAAAATACGGGGAGTGGTTGGTCTCTTTTGCAATCAAATCTGAATACTATGGAATTCGTTTCACATTTGTTTAATTTGACAGATTTTAAATGGATAATGGACATCACTAGACAAAAAGGAATAAACAACTATATGAAAAGGAACAAAACCAAAAACAAAGGAAGAATTTAACACACTTGCCCAAACAAGCACTAAATCTGACAAAAATAGATCAACCAATGACATAGCTGTGAAGGAACATATTAGCCATTGTTTTCTTGTCATCAACAGTCATTTTAACTGATTGTTAACATACTGTTCAAGTCTTCAACTGATTTGCTCCCAACATACGAATGGGTACAAATATGGTTCATTACCCACCTGCACAAATTGCTTCTGACATACTGGGCAGCTACAGGGTTCTTCTCCCATGTGGATTCTGACATACTGGGCAGCTACGGGCTTCTTCAGTTGTGTGGATTGTCTTCTGCTCCTCCATGTGGCCTGTTTCACCAAAGCCCTTCCTGCAGTATTTGCAGCACTATGGGAAGCGGACACCCTTGTGTGTGCGTTTAGGTGCTTCTCAAGAGTCTGGGCACGTTTGAAACACCTGCCCCAAACATCACTGACATTATTTCTTGTAGGTGATTAGCCACGTGTTTCTCTAGTCACAAGTACTTTTTGATTTATTTGGTTTTTTAAATAGGTCATTTTATATATAATGGCAACAAATGACATTTTAAGTTTTATGACAAAACGTGCAAACAAGCTGGCCTGAGAGGTGTGTAGCGGGATATGACTCAGTGCGTCTCTGGTGCTGCTTTTGATGAGTACAGTGTCATGAGTGTGTCTGTCCAGCGGTGCAAAGAGGGGATACAGCAAGGCATGGCATGGTGTTTATTCATTCGTTTGCATAGAAAATGACGCCTTTTCACATTGTGGAACTACAAATATGGCGGTCTTTTTTGTGCGGCGTAGTAATGACATATGTTGTGGAATTTTGAACAAACAGCAAGTCAGACGTGATTAAGAGAGTAATTTAATAAGAAAAAGAATAAAATAAATGTTTGGCTCTCCTCAGGTAGGGAGCCCCGAGTATACAAAACCGTGGCTAGTTATACTACTCCTGTGCTGTCTTTAACCAATCATCTTTTCTTAAGCAGCTCTTCTTTCCTTTGTTGCTGTGGCTATAAGCCAATCAGCTCTCAGCTTGTTTTTTTCCACAAACCAACCCAAACTGACTCCAAACAGTGTGGGTTGTGTGTCAAGTTGACCTTGATGTTAACAGTTCCTGATACATGTTCAACTTAATCAGCAACAGGCGGATATAAATGTGCAAACAGCATTATTAATTTAAGAACAAAAGGATCAGTGTGATTTTATATGAATCACATAATACATAGTTTCGTATCATTTTCCATCACACGTAAAAACAGAGTCTCACCGTATTGTCGGGCAGGAGGATCTGGACTCATTTATTACTTAATATCTTCCCCCATCTAGCGGTCATTAGAGGTTAGTCTTGAATTGATTTCTGTCGTGCAATATTTTAGATATAAATGTTTACATTTTCTATTACAGAACACGGCAAAGTATAGTCAACCAGTTCTAACCTTTTGAGAAAAACTTTAACTTCAAAGTAGGTGAATCTATTTACTTAGATTGAACCAATCGGATCACAGTTTATTTACATAGCATCAATGCTTTGAGTGCTTTAGATATAAGGACATCATGGCGATCTTTCTGCTCACACCTCAGTCAGTCTATAATTCTGTACTATGTGTTTCTATAGCTTCCAACTTTCACGAGTTTCTTGAATCTGTGGAGAGAAGTGCAGACTCAGGTACTTTCTTATTTGTGAACTTTTATACATTTTATGTAATTTATTTATCATCTATAATGTTTTATTACTTTTCATTTATAGATATAAGGACACAAAAACAGTTCATATACTCAATGAATTGTTACAAGATAATCTTTTCTAGAGAATGTTTACCATTTGTTAAAAGACTGATTTATTTCTAAAAGTTTATGTAGTGTGTTAATTTGTCACATGGAGGCAGAAGGGGTGAATCTGATATACCCCTCTTCCATCATCAACTATTCATCGAGTCCTCCAGTGGAGCTTGTACAACCAAAGAAACGCATACAGCGGTCACCGGCGGTTCTAAGTTACATCTAAAGAGGTCTAGGCCTATACACACTGTTCCACCTGAGGTAATAAAATGTTTTGGGGTAAAGGTATTTTCATGAGGCGATCTGTGATCTTATTATAATAGGCTTTGAAGCTCTCTGCAACAGGTGCAGAGTGGTGCAAGACTGTGTTTGAAAGCATAAAGAGGAATAATGTTTCTGGGGTATCTTAAGGCCTTTGTGGGTCTGTAAGTGCAGAGCAGAGGCTCTGATGCAGGTGGTTTCAAGGCCTCTGTGGAAGTCTACGGCAGATGACTCTGGACTGTTCCCGTGAGAAATAGCTTCCTAAGTATTGGGAAAGATCCCGGCTTTTAAAAGACGTGAAAGCCTCTTCGAGAGTTCTGTGGCTAAGCAAGGTTCATTATCTTACCATAAGAGCAGGGTGATACTGACCTGCAACATCATCTTGCAGGTGTTTGATGGTATGAGTTGAGATCATCTTTGTTAAAAACAAAAAAAACAACAACAAAAAAAAACCCCAGGAAAATCTTCCAATAGGATATACTGGGGTCAAGCTTTAATTTGTACAATGATAGATCTCAATTTGCATATATTGAATAATGTATGGTTGAACACAGTGGTTGAGATTTCAAACACCAGTATGTAGAGAAGGTGTGGCAATCACATAATCAGTTGTGAAAACTGGATAAAAATGTGTGTTCCTTGTGTGATTATTAGACATATTCTGGACTATGCCTCGTTTGTATGTAACGCTGAGCTCAAAATAAATAATGGACCTACTACTCTCTTCAATTAATTCTTGAGTCTGCATCTTTATTTTCTGTTTAAAGAGGACTTAATAAAATTAATGGAATGTGGGCGATATCTAGTAACACAGTGCCGAGTCTGCTAGATGTAGATCCCAGCCTTTTATATGGCCTCTTCCCTTTAATTCTACTGACTATAATTAATGTAAACCTTGTCGATTCTGGTGTTTGCTGTATAGAGGTAGCGAAAACTTTGCTAAAACAATGAAAAATATGCATCCTGTGAAAAGTTTATTGAACAATATAACATTGTTCCTTACCCAGAGCCATAACACGTCATTGATGGAAATCACACTGATGTGAGGGCGGTATGGGCCAACTCAACTGTATTTCCTGATTGTTTTATTCTGCAGGAGGATGTGGTCCAAATATTTAAAAAATCACAGGTTTGTTTAAGAGGACATAGTCGAACAGTTTGGGCTTACTGTTATTTTAATACTAGTGGTAACTATTAGTAAATACAACAATCTGACCATCCTCATACTGCATTGAGGGGTGATGGGGTGATGGTACCAGATGATGTTTAGGTATGTGGTTATGTTAATTTATTTTTGTTCCTTTATATTCACATATTTTGCAAGTGCGTATGTTATTGAGTTTAAAACCATCCATATATTATGCAATTATAGAAAATACAGAAACTGCATGATACTTCTCTTGACTTGCTAGAAGTTCAGACTGTAGCAAGCTTAGCATTAGTAAATGGAATAGGTGTCATTTTAAGGATTCATTTAAAGTATTCATGAGGTATTTCTCCTAACATCGATGTATCGACAGTACCAATAAAATAAATAGCATAACAAGAATTACAGGTGTATAATAGTGTAGTTACCCACAATGGTTGAAGTGTTTGAAAAGAGTTGTATAAAAGAATAGTTGGTTGGTTCGTGGCATAAAGTCATGAAACGGTGAAATGAGGTCATAAAAAGAGTGTTTACAGGGGAAAGTGCTTTAACATTGAATTAGACAAACTAATAACATAAAACAAGGGAGTTTAGAGATTCTGTGTCCTTTCGTAATGATTTGTGCATATGGCAGGCTGCTGCAAAGGATCCTGGGTAAGCTTCAGCAGACCTCAGTGTAAGATATATTAATAATATTAATCATAATAATACTATTCAGAGGTTACTTGAGTAGTAATCAGAATGTTGCTAGTTCAAGCCCTACCACTGCCAAGTTACCACTGCTGGGTCCCTGAACAGCAATGAATCCTCAATTGTATTATTAATACAATCCAATACACATGCCTAATGCTCAGCTGTCAACTGCAAAAACTGACATTCTGAGCATTCGAACAGTAAGAGGAACAAAAAGAAAGGAGTCACCGACTGTACACGTGTCAATCATTTAGCCTTTTTACATGTTGTTTTAGTTTACTGTAATCAAGGCCTGAAACTGGAGTCTATGGACCAGGCAAAAATATTTCAATATTTAATGCGTTTTTATTTTTTCAGTTTCAATGTTTCAATGAGACTCAGGAGACTCCAGCATAAGCAGAAGCTCCAAGTTGTCGATCTCCAGGAGCAAACCCGTCCCTGCAAGGTTGGGGTGCATGTTCTGGATGACGGGAAACAGACCATCGATCACCCAACATCTGCTTCTGCTCCTGCGGAGGTTCCAGATCCAGCACGGAGGCAGTGAGAGGTTCCTGGCCCAGAGATTGGTCTGCAGCGGGCCTGATGGTACTCGGCATGTATTGGAAATGCTGTGGCTGAATGCTGTGCGTAGCCCAGCGGGTGCTGGGGTGGAGCTGTGCCAGTTGCCTGCTCGGGTAGCAGGTAGCCCAGTTCTGAGCCTGTGGAATGGCCATCATGAAGTAGCCGGAGGGCGGGGCGGGCTGGTAGGGGTTGAGCACCGGGTTGCGCACGGCACTCACGCTGGCCATGCGCTGCATGTACTGGTGGGTGAGGTGGGCCTGCCGCTCCTCCTTGCGCTGCGCCAGGGCCACGTACAGCGGCTTGGTGCCTACGATGCACCCGTTCATCTCCTTCATTTCCTCGGTGGCCTCCTCCGGCGAGGAGAAACACACAAAGCCGAACCCTTTGGAGCGGCCGCCCTCCGTCATCACCTTGGCACTCGTGATTGTCCCGAATAGAGAGAACTCTTTACGCAGACGCTCGTCGTCCAGACTGTCGTCTAGGTTTTTAACGTACAGGTTCACTCCCTGGTAGCGAGTCGTGCCGTCCTGCTTCATCTGCTCAAACTTGCGTTTGAGCTCTGTCTGCCTCTCGCCTTTCTTCTGGGCACGAGCCACATACAGCTGCTTCCCATTCAACTCCTTCCCGTTCATCTCATCCACAGCCCTTTTGGCATCCTCGTGCCTCTCGAAGCTCACAAAGCCAAAACCCTTGGACTTGCCGCTCTCGTCTGTCATGACGCGACGGCTCAGCGTTGGGCCGAACTTGCTGAAGATCTCATTTAGCTTGTTGTCGTCCATGTCCTCCCAAGTATGAGATATTATTTCCATCAGGCTCAGGACCATCTCTTTAGGATAAGGTCAAGAGAAATCTCTTGGAATGTGGTGTTAACAGGTTCCAACTGGTGTGGGTGTTTTATATTACTTTGCATATATTGACAAATGTATGGTTTGGATGCAATGGACGTGAAGACAAACGCAAATATGTAAAGGAATGTGGGGTGAATACATAACCACTACTGAAAAATGTATGAAAATGTGGGTTCTCTGATTTTTAGACATTCTCCAGAGGGTGCCTCAATAATGCGTGTTAATGTTAACCTACAATAAAGTACGTGCACAGTTATGCTCTTTAACCAATTCTGAAGTCTGCATTTTTATTTAATATTTGAATTGAACTTTAAAACTAGCCGACTGGGCACCTAGGAACCACATACTGTTGCTATGTGCAGAGATGTGGGCTTGCAGCCCATTGTTGGGCAGAGTCCATCGCACTGCTCCAATAGACCTGCTCTGACTGCTACTTTCCCACGTCGGCAGTCGAAGTCGTTTCTCCTTCACAATGCTTTTCACCTGGTTGGCCAGTTTCACCGTCTCAGTAGACAAGCTAAAAGAAACTGTTGGCAGCCTCTCGTTGCTCCTGTAATATGACCGTCGCCAGACCAGAGAGTGGAACTGGATGGCAGTGTGGCACTTGCAGCTGCAGTTTGTTTGCTTCAAGATTTAATACGTGTAAGTGACCTTTGCTTCTCGTCCTGTCTTTACTGGTTTGTTAATAAGGTGATTAGAAATTGTGTTGTACATAAAGGAATATTACAGAATTATTCTCTATTTTAAGCTACACTGTTGGGATTTGTTTTTTTGATCTTTACATTTATATTAATGCAACCCAATACACTTATCTAATGATCAGCTATGACCTGTAAGAACTGACAATCTGAACATTCAAACTTTAAGAGGAATAAAAACAAAAAAATGATCAGCTGTTCATGTCAAAATCTGTAATATGTAATAGAAATAACTGTAATATGTTCAATATAACTGTAATATGTTCAATTACCACCATGTAACATATAACTGTAAATATGTCAATTGCAAGATGGGACTGTACATTCTGTACATACATATATAAATATCCATATATACATTGTACATATAAACATTATATATATATATATATATTGTACATGCACTATTAATATAGTTTTGTATATATATAGAATATATTTCTCTATGCACCCCTGTTTTTCTTTTTCCTCAGATTGGACAGAGCACTCATCCATTTCACTGTGAGTTATACTGTGTATGACTATGTATGCGACAAATAAACCAAACTTGAAATGATTTTACCTTTTTCTGTCGTTTTCATTTTAAGCTTAGAATAACCAAGGCCTGGACTTTGTAAGGTGGTTTTGAATCCAGGTCAGCTAGGTGAGGACACCAATAGCTTACTGGGTAAGCAGCCACACTCTAACAATGGTGGGCTCGTGTGCAGAACAGTTAGAGCTTGGATCAAGCAAAACAAGAGGAAAAAACGAAACACCTCGGTGAGCGTGGAAAAGGGGAGAACAAAGAACGCCACGGAAAGAAATGGCAACCCCGATGCACTGGGGAAAACTCGAACTAAAAGTTCCCAAACAAAACCAGAAAACGGGGAGAAACTTGAATGGCTAAGGGAAGCCTCAGGAGAGAGACAGACTCGAGAGGGGAAAACTGGAGAAGGGAGGGGACGTGTAAAAACACTGACACCCTCGCAGAACAGAAAAGAGGCATAGCACAAGGGCTCACAGACCTCAATACCCAGAGTTACCGGCTAGGAGCTTGGCTCAAAACTTTATCAAAAACCCAGCACTGAATGACCGGGTCACTGGGCTTATATAAGGTCTAGCCCAGCTGTTGGGTGTTGATCCTGATCAGTGGCGTGGTTGACTCGACGCCTCCCTCTGGTCGAGGGGGCCTCGGCCTGGTGCCAACCCTTACAGGCTTGATGTCTACAGACATGGCAAAAATATTTCAATGTTCAATGCATTTCAGTTTCAATGTTTATTTTTTTCAGTTAAAATGTTAATTTTTTTTACTGCTTATTCTTCCATTAGACAGCCAGAAGCGCAGCACTGGTTAAAGTTTTTGAGCGGCTTCCTGCGCGCACTGGTCCTGGAGCACAGCGACTGCCTCATCCACCTTAGGGTGCAGAGACTCAGGAGACTCCAGCATATGCAGTAGCTTCGAGTTGTCCAGTTCCAGGAACATAAACGTGATCTTCCCTGCAAGGGTGGGCTGCATGTTCTGGATCAGGGGAAACAGACGCTCACCCAGTATCTGCTTCTGCTCCTGTGGAGGTGCAGCAGCCAGCATGGAGGCACTGAGAGGTTCCTGACCCTGCACATGGACCGCAGCCAGCTGCACGGGCACCTGGAGTTCTGCCCCCAGGTGCTGCTGTGGGTTGAGAAACATAAATGTTTTATAATTGATTTGACTGATAAATGGTAAGTTCGACATTTATATCTAAGGGCTGTGTGCCCAGGTGTTGCTGTGGGCTGTGAACGCCTGAGGTGGTTTTGTACTGTGGTACTGCTCTCACCAGCGACGCCTTGTTGGCAGCTTCCGCGCTGGCCATCCCTGTCCCCGGAGCCTCAGATGCCATGGTCTGATAGGCCATCGTGCGTGGGACCTGGCAGGCGGTGGTTGGTCGGATGGCGCTGAAGGCCTGCGGGCAGGATGCGGCTGGACCGATGGCACTCGGCATATCCTGGACTTGCTGTGGGTGGACGCACTGCATGGCCCAGCAAGGGCTGGGGAGGAGTTGTGCCAGCTTGCTGCTTGCGCAGTAGGCAGGCCAGTTCTGAGCTTGTGGAATGGCTTCCATGTTGTAGCCGGAGGGCGGGGCAGGCTGGTAGGGGTTGAGCACGAGGTTGGGCAAGGCACTCACGCTGGCCGTGCGCTTCATGTACTTGTTGGAGAGGTGGGCCTGCCGCTCCTCCTTGCGCTGCGCCAGAGCCACGTACAGCGGCTTGGTGCCTACAACGCGCCCATTCATCTCCGTCATGGCCGTGGCGGCCTCCTCCGGCGAGGAGAAACACACGAAGCCGAACCCTTTGGAGCGGCCGCCCTCCATCATCACCTTGGCACTTGTGATGGTCCCGAACGGAGAGAACTCCTTACGTAGACGCGCGTCGTCCAGACCGTCGTCTAGGTTCTTGACGTACAGGTTGTCTCCCTGGTAGCGAGTCATACCGTCCTGCTTCATCTGCTCAAACTTTCGTTTCAGCCCTGTCTGCCTCTCGCCTTTCTTCTGGGCATAACCCACATACACCTTCTTCCCATTCAGCTCCTTCCCATTTATCTCATCCACAGCCCTCTGGGCATCCTCGTGCCTCTCGAAGTTCACAAAGCCAAAGCCCTTGGACTTGCCGCTCTCGTCGGTCATGACGCGAGTGCTCAGCGTTTGGCCAAACTTGCTGAAGATCTCCTTCAGCTTGTCGTCGTCCATGTCCTCTCCAAAGTTCTTGACGTACACATTGGTGAACTTTTTGGCCCTGGCCCCCATCTCAGCCTCTCGCTCCTTGCGAGACTTGAAGTGGCCAATGAACACTTTGCGGTCATTGAGCAACATGCCATTAAGTCTCTCAATTGCTCTCTCCGCAGCCTCACGGGTCTCAAAGTGCACAAAGCCGTAGCCCTTAGAGCCATTCTCGTCACACACCACCTTGCTGGAAAGGATGTTCCCAAAGGCAGAGAATGTGTCGTAAAGAGCTTCGCTGTCAATAGACTTGTCAAGGTTCTTGATGAAGATGTTGCCAACTCCACTCTTCCTCAGAGAGGGGTCTCTCTGGGACCACATAATTCGCACAGGTCTGCCTTTGATGATGTTAAAGTTCATAGTGTCCAAAGCACGCTCAGCATCTGCCTGCTGCTGAAAGTTCACGTATGCGTATCCAAGTGAGCGGAGGGTCATCGCGTCCCTGCAAATCCGTACGGAGACTATTGCGCCAGCAGGACTGAATTTCTCGTATAGCATGGCCTCGGTAACGTCTGGATGAAGGTCACCCACGTACAACGAAGTCATCGGCGAACTTGGAGCACTTGGATTCATTTTCGTGAGGATCGTCGGTCAACCTTTCTGGAAATCGTAGTCGAAAGTAGTAAATGAATAAAATAAAATCGTAAATGATTTAACCAAATGATCTAACTGCACGAATTATAAAACAGTTTGAAACAGCAATTCAACAGAGCCAGGCAAGTGTCGACCGACCAAAGCGATCATAGCAACACTTTAGCTTTAGATTCAAATACATGACAACTTGGTTGTTACGTAAGAGTGCTTTTACGTAAATGTTTATTTTTAAATATTATACAAACGCTATTTATTTATTTATGAATTATTCAATTATTTTAACTTATAACGTTAATAGCGTGAATGAGAGGCTTTAACAACGCCTTATATTTCAAAATATTACCTAGTCACAGCATTTTCCAAAAATCGTCCATATGCTGCTCACACTGAATCATTTACCGCATGGCTCAGAATAAATACTTTTAGTTTGATAAACGCAACAACATTCATTTTCTTTAGCCTAATGCTCGGCAAAAAACATCGCATTAGAGTTAATTAATGGGATGAAATCAGTTTGCCTTGGAGCAGGCCTATGTTCTTTGAGGTTAAAAATAATCGCCTGGATTGTAAACCTTAGTAAAGTTCCACAACGAGGTGCGATTTGTAAAAGGACGTCTTTTTCTCTCCGAGTTAGAAATCTGGAGAAATAAATATATCAATTGATTTCCGCCCATCGGAGGACCTTTAGAACTTTATTATTTATTCATTATTTATTTCTAACTTCTCACTGTGTCCAACTATATCGGGTGTATAAAACGTATGAACAGACATAAATAACGTGGGGGAAACGGGAATAGGGGAGAGAGGAAAAATAAGACGAACAGAGACGAAACAGACAAACGGGAAATGCAGATAGAGTATTTTAAGTATTTGCCACCTGCACCATTACGGGAATGTGTGTGTGTGTGTGTGTGTGTGTGTGTGTGTGTGTGTGTGTGTGTGTGTGTGTGTGTGTGTGTGTGTGTGTGTGTGTGTGCGTCTGCGTGTGTGTGTGTGTGTGTGTGTGTGTGTGTGAGAGAGAGAGAGGCTATGTGCGAGTGCACTGTATATGTACACGTATTAGATTGGGATATTTATCATTTATGGATTAGCTCTGTAAACTTTTTATCAAAGTAGTCCAGTCTAGGTTATTGGTTCTTATTGATTCATTCTGAGATTTTTTTCCATTGATATGTAGTCTATCAATAGATTTTTCCATTCGGTGACACTAATATTATTTTTTGTTTTCCAATTCATGAGTATGTTTGTATTTGCAATTAATAATGTTATATATATATATTATCCTGTTTTTTTTATATTGACACATTGGTTGATGACATGTCTCCGAGGAGACATAAAGATGGTGTTGGATGGATAGGGTTATTTAAATCATGGTACATGTGTGTGATGACCTATTGCCAAAATTACTTGATAGGTGTGCTCTGCCACACGATGTGAATGTAATCGTCAGCTGTCTTTGGCATAAAGTATGTACAGATTGCTGAGCTTGTGAAACCAATTTTAAACATCCAATGTGTAGTATAATGTAATCTATGTATTATTTTGTACTGAATGCATTGTAGGTTAGTGTTGCTGTCATGTGGTAATTATTATTATACATTTTAATCCAGACTGTGGCGTCGGGGGCTAGTAATAAATCTTCCTCCCATTGTCTCGATGGGAGAGTAATTATGCGATTTGATTTCATTATTATTTTGTATATCTTATGTGATAGTTTTTTTGTATTAGGAATGTTTATAATACTGATATGGATGCAGGTGAGTTTAATGTCTCTGAACTGATAGTTGCTCTTACCTGCTTTCTATATCTTATGTTTGGGCTACTTGTGGAAGTGACATGAAAGCAGTGTTATGTTTATGTTAGTGTGGAGTTTGATATCTTGTGGAATTTCCACCAGGCTGTTAGTATCATGGCCACCCACAAATTGTTGATCATGAATGTTCTTTAATTGATTTGACTGATAAATGGTAAGTCTGACTTTTAGATCTTTGCATAATGTTTGCTCTATGTCTATCCATATTCTGTCTGATATACTAGGTTTTATCCATTTTATTCCATATTGTAGTTGATTTGCAATAATCAACTACAGTTCTGTAATGTTGTGAGTTTGATTCTATGTGATTTATTTTTCCAGTAGAATCAAGTTATGATGTTGTCCAAAGATTTTAGACAGGTTGGTGGCACTGGAATAATTGAAAACAAACAATTTCGTTTAGGTAATATTCTCATTTTAATTATTGCAGTTTGTCCGAAGAGCATAAGGGGCAAATTTGTCCATCAATGAAGTTCGTCGCTTATTGTTTTAATAATTGGATGACTATTTATTTTGAATAACAGACAACTGGGAAGAGAATTTAGTACCCAGATATGTAATATGATTGGTATTCAGGGGGATGGGGAATGTTTTTAATTGCATCATAAAGATATGCTGCTAATATATAGTATAATACACAAATATACTACTCGAGATACAATTTGACCAGTTATGTGTGATGTTCTGTGATGATCATATAGAACACCACAGACAACTGTGGCACATCACTGTCAAACCTCCTGATTGCAACCCGGGGCATCGTGAACTGTACAACATGACCCTCAGACAATGATCTCTGAGTGAAAGCGATAAACATAATCATCTTCATATCATCACTTTCTCTACAAGTTCAGTGGAAGAGATGTCAGTGAAAGGGAGTTTTAATACCCTTTCCATTTTTAACTTTAATAAAAACACAGACGGAAAAATTCCAGAAAGTGATACAGAGAAAGGAAACTAGACTTTAAAATGGTGCTGCCCTCTTGATTTACAAGTGTAGATTATTGAAATTATTACAAATGTCTGACGCCAAAAGGGATTGTGTCAGTGTTTCACTACTCAGTATTTGGTAGACAGTATAAACAAGCAGACTATGGTTAAAAAGATCACAGAAATAAAGCAAACACCAATATAATCTTGAACCACCTAGTCCACAGGAAACATTAGATTACTGGAACAAAATCAGACAACTAGCAGAACAACTTTTTACCAATGATGCAGGTGTACTTTTGGTGGATTTATTTATCTGTATTTCAATCCACTAAAGTTTTTCACTTGATCTAACATTACATTTAAGACCGACGCCCTGTTACGTCTCACAGAAGAGTCCATTGATCAAGCTGCTACTTACCCATCCTGGTCCTGGAGTATCTTTGCTCTGTACACTTTAGTGATGTCTTTGTTACCAACAAACCTATTTTAATCCATCAGATAGTAACCAAACGCTTCAAGGATACTTGCATAACCATTTTTATTTTTTCATAATACTTGTCCAGGTTTCCACTATTATGTTCAAACCATACATTATTCAATATATGCTAATTGATATTTAATAGTTACACCAACAAGTTCTTGGTACTATTATGTTCAACCTGAACTACTTCTATTTTTTTAAAAGACGATCCTATTCTATATCACCGGATGCCCATATTGTTTCTTTTGGTGATCTCCATATTGTTTCTTCCAGTGCTTGGCCGGGATGTCCCATCCTTGAACCAAGGCTCTCCCTTCAACGGAATCCCCTAGAGGCTTTTTCAAAGAGGCCTCCTGAAGATTTATGCTGAAGCCTACACTGGTCTTTCCTGCATGAAACCAGTTTATTCGGGACCATCCATACTTTTCTGCTTACAATATCATTTTATTACCTCAGCATTTTCATTACTAATTTAAAAATCAATCACTTTATACTTCTAAAGCTTTCACAGACACATTTAGACTTTTCAGCACTCTCAATGTCCAAGGCTAAATGCTACAAACCACTCATACCCAAACAGAAGAAATAGCCCAAATATAGCCACACATATTCCTCCAACCTCTACATACTTCTAAGCTATATATAACGTTTAAAGCCATTAAAAGCAAAGTTATGAACATTTAAAATACACCTTGATAACACAGTTTATAGCTCTTCAAGAATGTTTAGTTGTCATGGCAACTATTCCTTTCTCGACTCTGTTTTGTTTTGGGGTTTTTTTGGCATACCTTTCTTTTTCAGTCATGAATTCCCTTTTTTGTTAAAATCTCCTCACCTTTTCTACAGCGCTTTCTCTCTCTCTAATTTCACAGGTAATTGTCTCTTTCCTCCAAGGGTCTGCATCTCACCTGGACCTTTTCCTCTTTGCTACTTCAGCTCCTGTCGTAGCTGAACATCAATAGTTTAATAGTTATTAGGAAATATTACTTAAAACAAAACAACAAGAAAACAGCAAAGAAGGTATATGCAAGTATATGTTCACTGTATTGTGCAACTGTCATGTCAGCAGGTGGACAATTTTAGCTAAAGTTAGCATTTCAAACATATATTTTGATATTCTAAAATAATGTTTATTAACTCAATATTTCATCACAATGGGGTGGACATTTTTAGCTTTAACTCATCTGAGTATGGAGACAAAGTGAGAAATTCAAATGAACTGATATACTATAGGAGCATGCAGTTTATGCCTTTAGTCGAATGAAGATAGACCTTTTTTAAAGTTGTGAGGTCACTGATGTCAAAGGTCGCATTTTTACCAAGATGGTTATCCAAAGATGAGAGAGTGGACAGCAATTCTTGGACATGTTTAAATAACTTGATTTTTTATTTTTATTTATTTATTTATTTTTAATCAAAATTGCAAAATGAATAATCAAAATACCTAAAATATTAATGAACGTATTTACAACCTTACGGTAATATTTAAAAGTTTAAAAGGTTAAAACATCCAAAATACCCATTTCCTCATCAAAGACAATGTAATAAGGTTAACATTCCTATATATTCGTAAAATGTGTTCATTCAGAGTAAAACTTTAATCAGTTAATTAAAAACATTAAATGTTTCACAATCTTTGTATCAGCACATTTAAACGAGTATGTTGTATTGACCCTTAGGTAACAGAACGAAGTGTGAAGTCCACTTATAAAATAAATTACGCATTCGTCATTAGATCAGAGTAGGTGAGGGACAGAGAGCCATGTGTGAAAACGAACAATCATCTCACAAAACACTACTTATGACTAACAAGTAAACACTTGCAAAATAAAAGTAGCCGTTTATGTTAAATATAAGATTTCACAAAACTATTAATTAAAAAAATATTAATTAAAAAATATTAATTACAAAAATATGAATTAAAAAACGTAAATCGATATTTTTGCGATTGATCTCCCTCCCAAGTTACACCGTTTACTTGTCTTAGAACTGAAACACGAGTATCACTGTTACGTTTTAATGAAACCGTTATTTTGAAAATTACAAAACTGCATGTCAATGTTAACCGTGTGGGGTCATACGTGAGTGTATGTTACAGCTGAATTATTAGGTTACCTAACTAAGCTACAGATATTTTTATATTTATTGGCTGCTTGTACAGATTTGTTAGCTCGCTGATAATATACTTTTGTATATAAAATTGTTCTGCGCAAACCACAGCACCATTGCTAAGTTAGCACTTAGCCTTAGCTAACGTTACTTTTAAAGTTAAATTGAGTTTCTTGTCTTGTTCATGGCTTTGTAGCCGAATCTCCCGTTTAGACATGATGTCTGCCCGCAGGCTTAGACTTCTAGTGTTTTCTGTTCAAAAGTGTTTATCTCGACTCGCCGACAAATGCAGAGGTTATTGCTCAGTGTCTCTATCTAGCACTCCTACTAATGAGACTGATGAGACGAGAGTGAGCACATTTAAGACCAAGCTGTCGTCATTAAGAGTTCTTCAGGCAAAAGTTCAACTGAGACGCAACAGGAACATGAGGAATCGTATCTTCCTGAAGAAAGTGGTCTGGCGCAGCTACGGAAAGGTATGTAACTACATTTGTTGCCATGATAGTTCAGGCTTTAGGATTTTAATTCCCATGTGTCAGTATGCCGGTAGTCGTTGCCAATTTTATTTTGGTGTTTACATCTTGCAGTGTATTTCGAAACATACGGCTGTCAGATGAACGTCAACGACACTGAAATTGCGTGGTCCATTCTTCAGAAGGGTGGATATGTTCGGACCCACGAACTATCAGAGGTAAGTGTCAATGCCTTGACCTTTGACCCTTGATAAACACAGCGCTTCCTTTATTTGAAAGCTTTCATTCTCATCTTTCCTAATTTTTTTTTTTTTTATATACAGGCAGATGTGGTGCTTCTTGTCACATGCTCCATAAGGTAGGAAAAGCCTATTTCTGTTTGTATTTTACACAGTGAATCTATACGTTGCCAATCTTGTGCAACTTGACAGCAGTCCTTGACTTCAGTGACATTTTTTGCTTGGATGTAATGCTATTTTCTGTTGGAAAAAATAAAAATCATTGTGACAGGGAAAAGGCAGAGCAGACCATCTGGAACAGACTCAAACATCCAGCAGTTCTGAAAAAGAAGCATCTAAAGAGCAGCACTCCATTAAAGATAGGAGTCCTGGGTAACTTCTCACTTCACCATAGTTCTTCATTCACGTTCAAATGTATCTCTCAGTCTGAAAGGTTCGTGTGTGCGCATGTATGTTTGTGTGTGGGTTCACGCGCCCGTATACGCATATGTGTGCTTGCTCTCTTGTAGGTTGCATGGCAGAGAGACTGAAGACTGAGTTGCTGGAGAAGGAGAGGGTGGTGGATGTTGTAGCAGGGCCAGATGCCTACAGAGATCTTCTCCGACTCCTTGCACTGGCCCATGGGGGTCAGAGGACCAGCAATGTCCTGCTCTCCCTGGAAGAGGCATATGCTGATGTCATGCCCATTCACCATTCAGGACACAGTGCCTTTGTGTGAGTGCCATAATAATATCTGGCTGATTTATAAGGGAGGAGTTCCTGCTAAACACTAACTCTTAAATTAACTTTGCACTGTGTGATTTTGTAAAGATGGTACAGTTCAATTTTTAAGTTAACATGTATAGACAGTTTTTGGTGTTTTCATATTCAACTCTAATACACTGAATTTAATCTGAACAGCAACTGTTAGATTAAAATACAGAAAAGTCAGCTATAATTTAAAGGCATTTGCTACCATATTGCATGAAACATGGGACTTGCATCCACAATAAAGCCAAAAACAGCAAATGCTCATAGTTCAGTTGTTCATTATTATCATTTTACTGAACACTTGTCAATCTGCATTTTTTGGTTAAATATTTATACATGACTGACCCTCCTACACTTATGAAGGGATATAAAACTTCAAACACCGTGGTGGCTCATCTTCAGCTCCTTCATGCTTTTAGATGTAGCACTTCAAATAATGGTTTGATATCAGGGGTGTCGATACTTTTAAAGTCCTTTCACGCTGTTGACAGTACAGACCTTGTGTACTGCAAGCCTTGTTGGTGGCACCTTGTCTTACAGTGGGATTATCCAGTATATTTTGTCCCTCTTTGACTGCTGTAGGTCTATCATGCGGGGCTGTGACAACATGTTCAGCTACTGCATTGTGCCGTTTACCTGGGGGAGGGAAAGGAGCAGACCTGTGTCCTCCATACTTGAAGAAGTGCGCATGCTGTCTGACCAGGTCTCTTCCCTTCAGCGACTATGTGTGCAGTCTGGCTTTACTAGTTTCTGTGTGTGAAACTTGGCCAGATGTGAACACTAAGTATATGAAATGATCATGGCCATAGGGGGTGAAGGAAGTGACCCTGCTGGGTCAAAACGTGAACAGCTACAGAGACGTGTCTGGGGACGGGGCCAGCAACTCGGAGCTTGGTTCGCACCTCAGCCGTGGTTTCAGCACCGTGTTCCCGTGATGAGCAAGGAGGCCTACGATTCGCTGACCTGCTACACCACGTCTCCCTTGTAAACCCTGACAAGGATTCGCTTCACCTGGCCACATCCTAAAGACTTTCCTGATGAGGTAGAAACCCCAGAGTCATGGATGTGAGCATGTGGTTTTTGGTTGGGATACCCATGACTAGTGTGGGGAAGGTACTTTTAAAATGTATTTCATTGCAGGTGACAAAATACAGAACACAGAATACATGCTGTTAAATGTAATTTAAATGTAATTAAAGTGAGTTATATTTGAAATAGTCTTGGACAATGTTGAAGTATTCCAAAGTTTTTAAAGTATGTTCCTCGTTTGAGTAATGTAATGGAATATGTTACCAATTACATTTAGGGGCATGTACATGTACACTGCCTACAGTGGCAGATTAAACCCTGTGGAGGCCCCTAGGCAGTCATAATCTTGGGGCCTCCCTTGCAAATTATCTCCTAATATGTTTTTTTTTTTTTAATTCCTTGTTGCATGGCCCCTAAAAGGTGTGGGGCCTACAGGTCACTGCCTGCTCTGGTAATCTATTGGTAATCCGGCCCTGACTGTTTATGGCTTGTGTGGTGTAGTGGATGTTCAAAGAGTTTAAGTATTTAGTTGAACAGTTTCTTATAGTCTGAATTCATGTGCAGATATTGCTCATAGGCCATTTTAAGCAGCAGATTGGATAATAATTTAGGATTCGCAAATTTGGATGTGAGCAGTAGAAAAGATCATTAATAGATTATCAGATTGAAAAAGCCTTATGCTTATCAGATATGTGAAATAAGGTTTGACTGCCATAGTCAATTTGTGCTGTTTTCGTTTGACCTGTGCTGGGGTGGGTGAGTATGTTTCCTGAAGATGTTATAGCTAATCCAAGAGCGGAGGAACATCTGTAAGCAGATCCACTTGCCAGCTCAGAGCGGCAGCAGCAGAGTCTTACAGACCATGAGGCGTGGGTGAGAAACGCTCCTAGAACGACAGCACTCACCACAAGCACAGTAGAGATTAGCCTGCTTATCTCAAATCTCTTGATGTCTCATGTGTTAAAACTTAGTTCTCACTTTAAGTCATCATGCTCTGGGATGTTTTCATAGGTATACTAGGGAAGCCTACCTTGAGCTTGTGGAAAACATTTGAAAGATAATACCAGGTGTCCTATCATTACCAAACATTCAATATGTAATTATAAAATTATTGTAGCTATAATAGGTCTTGTGTGAATATATATCTATGTATAATTTCTTTTTACAGGGGTCAGTCTGAGCAGTGACTTCATCACAGGCTTCTGTGGGGAAACCGAGGAGGACCACCAGCAGTCGGTCTCTTTGATCAGGGAAGTGGGCTATAATGTAGCCTTCCTGTTTGCCTACAGCATGAGGAAGGTGAGATCCTATTTTGTCATTGTGTTTAACACTATCAAAAAACAGACATTCTCCCTGGTTCATGTGATGGTTCTATCAAGAAATTCACCATTGTCTATTATCATTTGGAGAATTGAAAGGGTCTTGTGGCTGCCAGTTGGGCTTTACCTTCTGACATGAACATGTGTGTACCACACCCACAGAAAACTCAGGCATATCACCGTCTCAGGGACGATATCCCAGCTGAGGTGAAGAAGCTGTCGCCTGGAGGAGCTTATCTTTACATTCCGAGAAGATGCGGCTAAGGTCAACACCAGTTTCATCGACAGCAAACAGCTTGTCCTAGTGGAGGGAGTGAGTACTGCAGTGGGTTGAAGCCATGCTGTGTTACAACTGTGTTTGGAGCACTTCTGCTGTTAATAATTTGGGATTGCTGCATCTGTGTGTCTTGGTCATCATGTTTTGCATATCGATTTAACTAGATTTCTGCAAGAAAATAAATAGTTGCAGTAAATTCTCCTCCCTTATCTTATTTAGACCTGCTGGATCAACATCATGAGGTCTGTCTGACAACGATGATGAACAATGGCATTGTCTATCAGCTCAGCCCTAGCACCTTTTGGCATTTCATTTTGGTTTTGGCCTTGTTCTTTTCTGGAGGGCAAATAGAGTTTATGTGTTTATGTATTTAGGGCATTGTTTGGTCTATTTTAGTCTATTTGAGTTGTATGGTCACTTTCCCGTTTGTGGTGTTAGTTTGCGATTGCCGCATGGGTTTCTGTGGCCCTTTCATTTGAAACCCTTCCCTGGTTAGGCATAGCATTGTGTCTGTTTTGGATGCTTTGAGCTTTTTGTTATTTTTGAAGTGTTGAGAGCAGTTCACATCTTTGGTACCGGGAAATCCCAATGACTGGTTTCTCTGTGCTTGTGGTCTTTAGTGTATTACCTGCCATCAATAACTGTTTGAAGATTGGGGTCTTAGTTAATTTTGATTATTGTTAGTGTCCTTCTTTTGAGGACATGCCTGGCGAATGCACAGAAAACTACCCCAAGGTGTTTGCCACTTGTGTGTTAATATGCGCTACCAGTCATGCTGAGATTGGATCTACCGATATACACACTGATAACAGAATTTTATGACCATCTACATAACAGTGGGAATAACCACCCTTGGTTTGGATAACACTAGTGAGACGTTGTGGCATGGTATCTGGAGGCAATGTAAGAGCAGGAGAGAATTTCTGTCTGCTACAGTGCTTAGTCAAGCCTTTTATATTGTACAAATGTTATCTGCTGTTTTTGCTTGACTGAGTCTGTTTTCTGCAGGAAAGTAAGAAGTCATCTCAAGATCTTTGTGGTCGGAATGATGGGAATGTGAAGGTTATTTTTCCAAGAAAGGATTTGCTTTCTTATCCCACGGATACCAACCCTGTCACTGTTAAAGCTGGAGACTATGTACTGGTGAAGGTGAGCTCTTACTTCAGTTTGCTACTCCTACATGTATATCTGTCTGTGTTGAGACTAAAACAGGAGCATGTTTTTACACACACACACACAGATATATATGAGCTGTATGTGTGGAATATTTATTCTGGTAAGCCTGGTCTGTGATATGTAATATACATGGCTGTGAAATATACTGTACAGTTATGGCTACATTTCCATGATTATTGGTGACTACTCTCTCCTTTAGAGATTACCTCAGCCAGCTCTCAGAGTCTGCAAGGCCACGCCTTCAGCCACGCCTCCCTGAGTGATGGACACCCCAGACGCCTATTGATGCACAGGCAGCTGCATATTAGCCTGTAGGTTCCACCTTCTTAGTATCAGGACTGGGTGGGAGTGTGTGTCACAGACCTATAGGTCTTCCCAGCTCCAGCTCTTGGAAGCCAGTATGCTCAGTGAGGAGTGTTCACTGCCTCAGTCACCCTGTCTCCTCATTATCAAGCTCCTTATGAGGTGATTCAGGCATGGTGAGGCAGAAAACCCCTGAAAATATGCAGGGAAGTTTCTTCAGAACTTGAGCTCAGTGTTCCTGAAGTGCAGTTTGAAATGAAATAAGGCTTTTCATTTTTTCATTCATTAATTTATTCAGAATCATGTCTGACTCATGTATGACTCTGTGTTAAAGGAAAGTTTTAACACAGATTTTGTCTGGGTACACACTTTGCAAACTTCAAACTGCATGATTAGCAGACAGTATTGTAGCTATTCAAGTTTATGATCAATAATGTAAGGTAAGTGTGTGTTAACTCTGGGTGGGTCAGGGTGTATTCTCCCCTAAACATACTTCTGACATAATGATTTGTTTAAACACTACAATTCTCTATATCCTAATAATTACTGCCACATTTTAATAACCTGCAATACACTGTAAATACAGCATTTGTAAGCTTTAAATTTACAAACTTGAACAATCATACTATATCAAATACATGATACTCATACCTGTGACATAGTGTTTTGAACAGACATTTGCTGCCACACCTGCTATTTTAGCAGGCTAAATAATCTGCCTTCTGAAATGCTAATATGCTTAATTTCATGCAAGTGCTAGTGTTCCTATTTGCTTGCTGATGTGCATGGAAGCGCCATATTATTATCATTATTATTATTATTATTATTATTGAGTCACACTGCTATCAAGTTAGCTGGTTGCTCTTAGCTAGTAGTGTGAACAGGACAGGGGACTTGGGGAAGACCCAAAGGGTGAGGTTTGTGTGTGTACATTCACAAGTATTGGTGCACAGCCACTGACATACATAAACACTGCTATCTGGATCTGGAATTTTTAACATTAATGTACAGACTATTCTTTCTCCTTAAAAAATTCATTATGCTAATAATTATGGCAGTGTATGTTCCCCTGCAAACAAATGCTAGGCTGCAGGCTGCATGATGCTGCAATCAACCAGCTGATGGCAAATCCAGACAGTGTTGTTATTGTGGCAAGAGACTTATTGTAAATGCATTGCCATTAATTGAGAGTCATTTTAAAAGATATTTACTCTCCCACTGCGCATACTCCCGTTTTCATAAATTGGCAAATATACATGTTGCTGCTTGTCACACAAACTTTTGTTGTACACAAGTAATAATGAGAAAAGGACTCATCATATGTTTTATGATATAGCTAAAGCTATGCATTTATCGAGAGGATTTAACACATTACAGAACACATCTAGTTAATCCTTTCCATGATTGACCCAAGGGCAGATAGCAATTATTTAAGTATTACTATGTTTTAATTTAATAATAAAAATGACCATATGAACCTTTTTGCTTTATATTTGTTTATATTCAGCTGCCTTTATAATGACAATTATTTATGACAATGACAATTTACAATACATTATCAGTGAGTGGTATAATTAAAGTAAAATCATTGTTAAATAAGTCTCATTCTTGTCTCAGATTCAAACACTACAAAATCTTGGTCTTTGCTTGAATGATTTTTTAATGGTCCTGACTACAACACTATCCTTTGATAAGCTTGGAAGTTGTACACTACTGTGAGAGGAAGTTACATTCAGCTAGGAAAGAACCAACAATCAAATAATAAACACAGATTAAGATGGTCATTAAAGATCCCAAACTAAGATTAATGCACTAATTAATAAACTACAACTTGTTTGCAGGAGTTCATCAGTGTTTTATCATTGGCATAGGTAAAGGGGTTTTCAGGCACAAGTTAAAAAAGGCACAAGTTGTCAAAGCATAAGAATAATGACCATAATGATCATAAGAAAGCCTTTCTGAGCCAAAGATCTGAATTAACAGGGAATAACAGGAGCACTTGCAAAACTGTGCCTAAGTGTATCCAGAAAGCACTGTTGGGCTTTTGTAGGAAAAAAAGGTTACACAAAGGTTACACTGATAAAACAGTTTAATCTGAACGAAGAATCAAGACCCAGGAGCTGTAAAAGAATAAGTTAATCTCTGCATTGCTCTCTATATAGGGGGAGTTTTACAACATTGGAGTGCACAAGAAACCCGCTTTTGCCCCGACACCATTTTCACTGCCACCTGATGAAAGCAACATGCTGTATATGGGCATCTCTGCCTTCACTGCCAACTCAGCAGGCTTTGTGTAGAAAAATGCAGGAGCACTCACACTCAGAATCACAGATGACATGGTGAGTTTAAACCACTCCTTGCCATCACTGAGGGAAAGGTGTGGATGTGGTTACCTTACAAGACCAGGCTATTTAGTTAGAAGACTGATAAAGAAGACTGATAACTTTATACTGTTCTCCCAGTGCACATTAATAATCCCTTAATAGTGTAATAAATGAATGGACAAATAAATGATCAACAGTCCCTGAAAATGAAACAAACGTTTATCCTTCCAGATTCCCAGAGCCTCTCCATATCGTCTGAACACCAAGACATTTGAAGCCTTAATTCCGCAGGTATAAGAGATCACTTTCTGTATTCATCACACAAGCACGCAGAAACTGCTGATTTTATATTCTCACATAGGTTTCCTAACACAGTAGACTTTGAATCTTAAAGGAATAATAAGGTTTAAAGAGTAACAAATAATATGATCTCATTAGCAACACAACCATATTTAGATGAAGAATTTCCGAAAAGAACAACATTTCACATGATGATGCTTGGATGAAATGTGTTGAAAACACTGAGTTCTTTTGCTTTTGGTGCTAAAGGCACTTGCAAGTACACCTTACACAGATTGATGGTGGTAGTATAGTTGGCATTCAGTTAAATCAATTAAACTTTGGACAGGGGTAGATTTGTCCTTCATACTGTTATTCAGCACAGGTAATAGCCATTTTGGGACTTTGTATCACTTTTGGGAGGCTGCCGTGTTCTCCTTAAAGTACCCAGGTTGAAGAGTGCTGGGCCCAGGAGTATTATCACCTGCTCCTGCATTTCTGCCGATGAAATAGTGAGACGGATCCACATCCTGCCTGCTTATTGGGGACGTACTGTTCTAGCAGCTCTTCCTCATCTGTCCATGCTCATACCATGGGTTGCTGTACTGTTTCCATGCTTATGTGGTACTCTTTCCGCAGGATGCTATGGAACTTTTGGTGCTCCCTGCTCCTCTCTGGCATTTGTAGCTTGACCTTCCTGGTGATTTTTTTGCAGTCCACGTCACTTTGCCAGGAGCTTCCTTTTGCTGATTAGCAGAAGCAGGAATACCTCCTGTCCTGCCAGGCTTTTGCAGTCATATTAGGCACATTGACTGCTCCGCTCTTACCTGCTTTCTATATCTTATGTTTGGGCTACTTGTGGAAGTGACATGAAAGCAGTGTTATGTTTATGTGAGTCTGGAGTTTGATATCTTGTGGAATTTCCACCACGCTGTTAGTATCATGGCCACCCACAAATTGTTGATCATGAATGTTCTTTAATTGATTTGACTGATAAATGGTAAGTCTGACTTTTAGATCATATAAGAACACCACAGACAACTGTTTGGCACATCACTGTTAAACCTCCTGATTGCAACCCGGGGCATCGTGAACTGTACAACATGACCCTCAGACAATGATCTCTGAGTGAAAGCGATAAACATAATCATCTTCATATCATCACTTTCTCTACAAGTTCAGTGGAAGAGATGTCAGTGAAAGGGAGTTTTAATACCCTTTCCATTTTTAACTTTAATAAAAACACAGACAGAAAAATTCCAGAAAGTGAGACAGAGAAAGGAAACTAGACTTTAAAATGGTGCTGCCCTCTTGACTTACAACTGTAGATTATTGAAATTATTACAAATGTCTGACGCCAAAAGGGATTGTGTCAGTGTTTCACTACTCAGTATTGCATTTGGTAGACAGTATAAACAAGCAGACTATGGTTAAAAAAATCACAGAAATAAAGCAAACACCAATATAATCTTGAACCACCTAGTGCAAGGAAACATTAGATTACTGGAACAAAATCAGACAACTAGCAGAACAACTTTTTAACCAATGATGCAGATGCACTTTTAGTGGATTTATTTATCTGTATTTCAATCCACTAAAGTTTTTCATTTGATCTAACATTACATTTAAGACCGACGTCCTGTTACGTCTCACAGAAGATTCCACTGATCAAGCTGCTACTTACCCATCCTGGTCCTGGAGTACCTTTGCTCTGTACACTTTAGTGATGTCTTTGCTACCAACAAGCCTATTTTAATCCATCAGATAGTAACCAAACGCTCCTTTGCTGCAAAGCACAGAAATCATTCAAATTTGCAGTCAACAGATACATCTGGGCCAGATTTTGGATCAGTGGACTAGGCTGGAACTGCACATATACTGTATATGCAAAATTCAAAATACGGGGAGTGGTTGGTCTCTTTTGCAATCAAATCTGAATACTATGGAATTCGTTTCACATTTGTTTAATTTGACAGATTTTAAATGGATAATGGACATCACTAGACAAAAAAGAATAAACAACTATATGAAAAGGAACAAAACCAAAAACAAAGGAAGACTTTAACACACTTGCCCAAACAAGCACTAAATCTGACAAAAATAGATCAACCAATGACATAGCTGTGAAGGAACATATTAGCCATTGTTTTCTTGTCATCAACAGTAATTTTAACTGATTGTTAACATACTGTTCAAGTCTTCAACTGATTTACTCCCAACATACGAATGGGTACAAATATGGTTCATTACCCAGCTGCACAAATTGCTTCTGACATACTGGGCAGCTACAGGGTTCTTCTCCCGTGTGGATTCTGACATACTGGGCAGCTATGGGCTTCTTCAGTTGTGTGGATTGTCTTCTGCTCCTCCATGCGGCCTGTTTCACCAAAGCCCTTCCTGCAGTATTTGCAGCACTATGGCAAGCGGACACCCTTGTGTGAGCGTTTAGGTGCTTCTCAAGAGTCTGGGCAAGTTTGAAACACCTGCCCCAAACATCACTGACATTATTTCTTGTAGGTGATTAGCCACGTGTTTCTCTAGCCACAAGTACTTTATGATTTATTTGTTTTTTTAAATAGGTAATTTTATATTTAATGGCAACAAATGACATTTTAAGTTTTATGACAAAACGTGCAAACAAGCTGGCCTGAGAGGTGTGTAGCGGGATATGACTCAGTGCGTCTCTGGTGCTGCTTTTGATGAGTACAGTGTCATGAGTGTGTCTGTCCAGCGGTGCAAAGAGGGGATACAGCAAGGCATGGCATGGTGTTTATTCATTCGTTTGCATAGAAAATGACGCCTTTTCACATTGTGGAACTACAAATATGGCGGTCTTTTTTGTGCGGCGTAGTAATGACATATGTTGTGGAATTTTGAACAAACATCAAGTCAGACGTGATTAAGAGAGTAATTTAATAAGAAAAAGAATAAAATAAATGTTTGGCTCTCCTCAGGTAGGGAGCCCCGAGTATACAAAACCGTGGCTAGTTATACTACTCCTGTGCTGTCTTTAACCAATCATCTTTTCTTAAGCAGCTCTTCTTTCCTTTGTTGCTGTGGCTATAAGCCAATCAGCTCTCAGCTTGTTTTTTTCCACAAACCAACCCAAACTGTCTCCAAACAGTGTGGGTTGTGTGTCAAGTTGACCTTGATGTTAACAGTTCCTGATACATGTTCAACTTAATCAGCAACAGGCGGATACAAATGTGCAAACAGCATTATTAATTTAAGAACAAAAGGATCAGTGTGATTTTATATGAATCACATAATACATAGTTTCGTATCATTTTCCATCACACGTAAAAACAGAGTCTCACCGTATTGTCGGGCAGGAGGATCTGGACTCATTTATTACTTAATATCTTCCCCCATCTAGCGGTCATTAGAGGTTAGTCTTGAATTGATTTCTGTCGTGCAATATTTTAGATATAAATGTTTACATTTTCTATTACAGAACACGGCAAAGTATAGTCAACCAGTTCTAACCTTTTGAGAAAAACTTTAACTTCAAAGTAGGTGAATCTATTTACTTAGATTGAACCAATCGGATCACAGTTTATTTACATAACATCAATGCTTTGAGTGCTTTAGATATAAGGACATCATGGCGATCTTTCTGCTCACACCTCAGTCAGTCTATAATTCTGTACTATGTGTTTCTATAGCTTCCAACTTTCACGAGTTTCTTGAATCTGTGGAGAAAAGTGCAGACTCAGGTACTTTCTTATTTGTGAACTTTTATACATTTTATGTAATTTATTTATCATCTATAATGTTTTATTACTTTTCATTTATAGATATAAGGACACAAAAACAGTTCATATACTCAATGAATTGTTACAAGATAATCTTTTCTAGAGAATGTTTACCATTTGTTAAAAGACTGATTTATTTCTAAAAGTTTATGCAGTGTGTTAATTTGTCACATGGAGGCAGAAGGGGTGAATGTGATATACCCCTCTTCCATCATCAACTATTCATCGAGTCCTCCAGTGGAGCTTGTACAACCAAAGAAATGCATACAGCGGTCACCGGCGGTTCTAAGTTACATCTAAAGAGGTCTAGGCCTATACACACTGTTCCACCTGAGGTAATAAAATGTTTTGGGGTAAAGGTATTTTCATGAGGCGATCTGTGATCTAATTATAATAGGCTTTGAAGCTCTCTGCAACAGGTGCAGAGTGGTGCAAGACTGTGTTTGAAAGCATAAAGAGGAATAATGTTTCTGGGGTATCTTAAGGCCTTTGTGGGTCTGTAAGTGCAGAGCAGAGGCTCTGATGCAGGTGGTTTCAAGGCCTCTGTGGAAGTCTACGGCAGATGACTCTGGACTGTTCCCGTGAGAAATAGCTTCCTAAGTATTGGGAAAGATCCCGGCTTTTAAAAGACGTGAAAGCCTCTTCGAGAGTTCTGTGGCTAAGAAAGGTTCATTATCTTACCATAAGAGCAGGGTGATACTGACCTGCAACATCATCTTGCAGGTGTTTGATGGTATGAGTTGAGATCATCTTTGTTAAAAACAAAAAAAACAACAACAAAAAAAAAAAACAGGAAAATCTTCCAATAGGATATACTGGGGTCAAGCTTCAATTTGTACAATGATAGATCTCAATTTGCATATATTGAATAATGTATGGTTGAACAGTGGTGGAGATTTCAAACACCAGTATGTAGAGAAGGTGTGGCAATCACATAATCAGTTGTGAAAACTGGATAAAAATGTGTGTTCCTTGTGTGATTATTAGACATATTCTGGACTATGCCTCGTTTGTATGTAACGCTGAGCTCAAAATAAATAATGGACCTACTACTCTCTTCAATTAATTCTGCATCTTTATTTTCTGTTTAAAGGGGACTTAATAAAATTACTGGAAGGTGGGGAATATCTAGTAACACAGTGCCGAGTCCGCTAAACGTAGATCCCAGCCTTTTATATGGCCTCTTCCCTTTAATTCTACTGACTATAATTAATGTAAACCTTGTCGATTCTGGTGTTTGCTGTATAGAGGTAGCGAAAACTTTGCTAAAACAATGAAAAATTTGCATCCTGTGAAAAGTTTATTGAACAATATAACATTGTTCCTTACCCAGAGCCATAACACATCATTGATGGATATCACACTGATGTGAGGGAGGTATGAGCCAACTCAACTGTATTTCCTGATTGTTTTATTCTGCAGGAGGATGTGGTCCAAATATTAAAAAAATCACAGGTTTGTTTAAGAGGACATAGCCGAACGATTTGGGCTTACTGTTATTTTAATACTAGTGGTAACTATTAGTAAATACAACAATCTGACCATCCTCATACTGCATTGAGGGGTGATGGGGAGATGGTACCAGATGATGTTTAGGTATGTGGTTATGTTCATTTATTTTTGTTCCTTTATATTCACGTATTTTGCAAGTGCGTATGTTATTGAGTTTAAAACCATCCATATATTATGCAATTATAGAAAATACAGAAACTGCATGAGACTTCTCTTGACTTGCTAGAAGTTCAGACTGTAGCAAGCTTAGCATTAGTAAATGGAATAGGTGTCATTTTAAGGATTCATTTAAAGTATTCATGAGGTATTTCTCCTAACATCGATGTATCGACAGTGGCAATACAATAGATAGCATAACAAGAATTATAGGTGTATAATAGTGTAGTTACCCACAATGGTTAAAGTGTTTGAAAAGAGTTGTATAAAAAAATAGTTGGTTGGTTCGTGGCATAAAGTCATGAAACGGTGAAATGAGGTCATAAAAAGAGTGTTTACAGGGGAAAGTGCTTTAACATTGAATTAGACAAACTAATAACATAAAACATAAGGTAGTTTAGAGATTCTGTGTCCTTTCATAATGATTTCTGCATATGGCAGGCTGCTGCAAAGGATCCTGGGTAGGCTTCAGCAGACCTCAGTGTAAGATATATTAATAATATTAATCATAATAATACTAGTCAGAGGTTACTTGACTTGTAATCAGAATGTTGCTAGTTCAAGCCCTACCACTGCCAAGTTACCACTGCTGGGTCCCTGAACAGCAATGAATCCTCAATTGTATTATTAATACAATCCAATACACATGCCTAATGCTCAGCTGTCAACTGCAAAAACATTCTGAGCATTCGAACAGTAAGAGGAACAAAAAGAAAGGAGTGACGGACTGTACACGTCTCAATCATTTAGCCTTTTTACATGTTGTTTTAGTTTACTGCAATCAAGGCCTGAAACTGGAGTCTACAGACCAGGCAAAAATATTTAAAATATTTAATGCGTTTTTATTTTTTCAGTTTCAGTGTTTCAATGAGACTCAGGAGACTCCAGCATATGCAGAAGCTCCGAGTTGTCGATCTCCAGGCACAAACCCGTCCCTGCAAGTTTGGGGTGCATGTTCTGGATCACGGGAAACAGACCATCCATCACCCAACATCTGCTTCTGCTCCTGCGGAGGTTCCAGATCCAGCACGGAGGCAGTGAGAGGTTCCTGGCCCAGAGATTGGTCTGCAGCCGGCCTGATGGTACTCGGCATGTATTGGAAATGCTGTGGTTGTATGCTGTGCGTAGCCCAGCGGGTGCTGGGGTGGAGCTGTGCCAGTTGCCTGCTCGGGTAGCAGGCAGGCCAGTTCTGAGCTTGTGGAATGGCTTCCATGTTGTAGCCGGAGGGTGGGGCAGGCTGGTAGGGGTTGAGCACGAGGTTGGGCAAGGCACTCACGCTGGCCGTGCGCTTCATGTACTTGTTGGAGAGATGGGCCTGCCGCTCCTCCTTGCGCTGCGCCAGAGCCACGTACAGCGGCTTGGTGCCTACAACACACCCATTCATCTCCGTCATGGCCGTGGCGGCCTCCTCCGGCGAGGAGAAACACACGAAGCCAAACCTTTTGGAGCGGCCGCCCTCCATCATCGCCTTGGCACTTGTGATGGTCCCAAACGGAGAGAACTCCTTACGTAGACGCGCGTCGTCCAGACCGTCGTCTAGGTTCTTAACGTACAGGTTGTCTCCCTGGTAGCGAGTCATACCGTCCTGCTTCATCTGCTCAAACTTTCGTTTCAGCCCTGTCTGCCTCTCGCCTTTCTTCTGGGCATAACCCACATACACCTTCTTCCCATTCAGCTCCTTCCCATTTATCTCATCCACAGCCCTCTGGGCATCCTCGTGCCTCTCGAAGTTCACAAAGCCAAAGCTCTTGGACTTGCCGCTCTCGTCGATCATGACGCAAGTGCTCAGCGTTTGGCCGAACTTGCTGAAATCATCATGTCTCCACCCCAAGGGAATGTTAGGTCTCTTCTAGAATATCCTTCATCATCTCTGGAAGGTCAGGCAAGACCTCACTGATGGCGGTGTGTAACCATGTTTGCCCCAAGTCAGTCATTTCTGGAATCATGGATGATTGCTTACTGTACAAATAAAAGGAAAAACTGTCATTACACTGATATCAAGTATGTGTATATATAAAAAAAACCTTTTCATTTTGTGATACGTTTCTTACATAGTATGTGTGAATTTTTAGTATGGTTTCCATCACAGATCATGTTTACCTCGACAATACACTGTGTTTCAGTGGAAGGACTTGGTGCCCATTAACAATGTACAATGGTAAAAATCTACCAAGTTGTTAATGTTAAGACATTCCAGCCTTGAACTGTGTTTTGTCACAAAGTACAGATGGTATTCAAAATGAACGTCAGCGTTATGTATATCCATTACAAAATACACAGATGTATCATTTTGAATTAAAATAATGAGAAGTTCTCCAAACTCCATGTGCTCATCATTTTTTGACACAAGAAAATGTCCTTTTTTATATGATGCACCCTTACACTGCACCTCTGTGGAAACACTAGTACTGTGTTCTGAAAAGCCAAACTCTCTAACTGCATGTTTAATTGCATCACTGTAAAGGTTGGGGTAGAAGGTACAACTGTCTTTGACTTGCAGAAGCTGACAACGTCCAGGTCCAGCTGAAAGACATGACTGAAACATCTTCTGTCTTTTGGATAAATTTAGGCAGATATTTTTTAAAGTTTTTCAAATGCCTGGCACACCTTTTGAAGTAGCTGCGTTTACTTTCAAAACGCATTGTCCACAACCTAATCAAGGGGCCAAATTTCAAAATTAGTGCTGGATAGTGTCGCAAGAAATTATGTTTTGGTCTTAGTGGACTCTCACTGTCACGGAACGCTCGCCTCCCCCGAGTCACGTGGTTTGGCCCGCCACGTGCAGTGGGAGGGTGGTTTTGTTTGTAACCACACCTGCACACACCTGCACCTTGTTCGTCCTGCCTCTCATCCTGCGGCACCCGGGCCACCGCACGCTACACTCAGGAAATAAACGCAGATTCCAGATATTCTTGGATTATAATGTCAAGATAGGCCACCTGTGACAAAGAAATCGTCTGTGTGCAAATCATATCAACAATATCTTTAAGCTGGAGAGTTAATTTACACACATCATCATCTGGATTTTGCACTTTGTCACCAATTAATAAAGGCAGCAACATTAGGAAATTCCAATTCTGGATAGCTTGACCTGAAAGCTTGGACACCCCAGAGTTAACAGAACATAGCTTTGTAAAAGCATCAGATCCTTTGCACTTGAACTGCTTGATGTGCCAGTTCAATAATGAATATGTAAGGCATTTTTTTTTCTTAATGAAATGCTTCAAGTACAGTGCAACGTCATAGAACAACACACACTCAAATATGTCAAGGCCTAAACAAGGTGGGAGACTAGGCTGACAAACATGAAAAGATATCAGAGTATTGAAAACAGTTTACCTTTATGCCTTTGATATCTCGACTGTCCACAGCTTCAATGTCTAGATCACCAACAGCATAATTAGAACTTTCAGGGGTGCCCTGGGGACCACGTACATTTGGATCATCACTCTGAAACTCACTTCGTATGATTTCACAGTACCTGCAAAATTAAAGTAAGTTTTCAGTAAACCCGCCAATGCTGTGTAAACCCAAATTATAACCAGCAATACAACAAAGAGCCCCGTGGATCGTTTCACCACCTACAATAATTCCATTTACATCCAAATCTTTTAAATCCACTAACATCTCTGAGAAAACCTTAGCACTTCCAATTTTCCAATTAAGTCATTTAATTTTCCAATTAAGTCATTTTCTCCACACAGTAAGACAAGGGACGTGATCGATATCGGACCGTACACGAACAGGTAAATTTGCCAAAAAAAGACAGACTGCGACAACGTTGTCTTTTTTCTTAGCAGAGCTGAAGGGATTTACAATTTCAAAAGCATTCTGGTACAGAATTAGCATCAGGCATCATGGATTTTCAATGAAGAACTGGTTGGACTTCACAAGACTGAAGACACAAGACACTGAATTCGTCCATAATTCTGATTCTAATAAACTACTTCATGTTTGTAACACAGGTATGTATTTGAACATCTTTTTGAATACTTGAGCTCTTGAATATGTTGTCCTTAGTGGTCCCGGATGACAGACAGAGAACAGATCTGAATCCTTAACACAATCACAGATTTTAGCAATAGCATTATCTGTTAGACACATGTCAAAACATGTTTTTTAAAAGTGAATGTAGTTTACCCAAAGTATATTCCTGTCTCTACTTATGCACATTTTACATCTCTTCAACAACAGTCTGTATTGTTGAAGCTGGAAGAAGGTGATGCCCTTCTAACTGTAGGTAGAATAGACATACATTCCCAAGAAAGGTCTCCTTCAAATTCGGTGGCAACTGAATGCTTTCATTTGTTGTTGCATCATTTGAGCTCTGGGAAGCATCCTCAAGTACAAATGAGAGAAATTGTTTTCTTGTACATGTCACATAGGTTATGCTAGCAGTCGAACATTCTTGATGTTTCCTAGACATATGAGCAGTAAATGATGATTTCACGGTGAACGTATTTTTACAACCAGTTACTGGACATGCCACAGGTCGTCCCTCCACTATATGTTCTTTTAAGTCACAAGTTCTTCGCTGTGTGAATTTGACGCTCACAGCGAAATTGCACATTTCAAATCTGTAACAACGGCTCTAGCAGTAACAGGGGGTGCAGGCACACTGTGAACACAATAGAAATGAGCTTTAAAAGCTGCATAAGTACAAAACGTCTGCTTGCAGTCAATGCTAACACATTTGAAAAAACAAGTGGCTTCGTTTCAGTGCAGCACACAACCCTTCAAAGCATCAAGTTCTTTGCTACAAAAACGGCAGGTAATCATTGTTTGGCAAACAAACTAACAAAACAACCCGTTAGGGTTTTAGCCTCCTCGACTGATACTACAAAACTACCGCAGCACAACAGTATGAAAAAAAAACGAACTGAAAAGCTTTAACACGAAACCCACCTTTCGGCGTTATAACTATGACTGAAAAATATACCCTCGATCGAAAGGAGAAGCTAGTATATTTCTGACAACAAACGTTAACATTATCGTATTTCCAGTCTGAAGAAATTAAATTGCTAGCGTACAAGTGCTGCATGCGGTGAGTCTACCGTATCTTCAAGCGCGAGCAGCTCGGCCGCGCACTCACCGACTTCGCCTAAACGGTCGCTCTCGCGACAATGAACCAGTCCAATAAAAGAACGGAAACAAACTCTACTGCTCCGTAATTTGACCATTCGGAGCTCATATGTTTAAACATTGAAAATACAGACCTTTATTTTTGCAGGAATGCAAATTTACGCTGAAAATCCATTACTGTTAAATTTGAAATGGCCTTAAGGCACTATAAATATGACCAAATGACATTATTTCGTAATGAAAACGCAGAAACTTTTTTTATCATTAGCAAATTATTAACAATTAATATGATGCAAAAATAAAGAACATGCTGTCATCTATCTAAATATTGACAACATATTCCTTGTTCACTGCAGTCACATGCACTTATTTTATTTTATACAGCGAACATAAATAGGAAAGTGTTAACATTTCAGCTTAACCCTCAAATGTTTTTTCAGAGGCTGTAAAAATAGTGCATATAATACATTTTTAGAAACCTATTACTACAGTATTACTACTATCCTACTGATATGCTGTTAAATATAGGTCCGGTTGCAGAGGTCTTTTTTTTAGCAGCCGTACTAATACGTGTAGTAAGACAGGTAAGCGTGGTCGGGTCGGTCCGGGGTCGTACACGGGGTGGCGTTCAGGAGGTGACGGAGGGTCAGGCAGGAGACGAGGTCTAGAAAGCAGGCAGGAGTCAATAACCGGGAAACCACACAGGATGAGGAAACGCTCGTACGCCGTATAGGAAAGCAATACTTCGCGACTAGTATGCGATGAGGAGAAGCTTATTAAAGGGGTTGGTAATGAGGGGAATAGGACTCAGGTGTGGGCAATATTTGAGACAGGGATAGGTGCGGTGATCAGGATAGGTATGTGATCAGGACTACATAAAGAATTACTAAACAGTCCAGGGAAGTTATCATCAGGAGCTCCAGCCAGTCTTCCTTTAAGGAATTACTAAACAGTCCAGGGAAGTTATCATCAGGAGCTCCAGCCAGTCTTCCTATCTTCGGCTGGGTTGGACCGGCTGGGCGGGATCTTCCCTCGATGACTTGGGTGGAGGCGGCTGCTCACGATTTGTCGCCCGCAGGTCCGGAAGCGCACCAGCTGATTTGTCCGTTTCAGGGGTGGGCACTGGTGACGTTGCCTCCTTGTCTTTACGAGGCTTAGGCGTAGGCGCTTTAAGTTCTGGGGCTGCGAGACTTCACGGAGGGAGTGTCCTCATAGGACAACGACGCTTCTCTGAAAGCCCCCCCAAGGGAGAATCCCCATGGAGGACCAGCTCCACCTGCCTCTCAAAGGCATTCAGGTCCAGGACACTGCAGTCCCTTACTCACCTAACTGACACACACACATACAAACAAGGAGACGTTTGGAAGCAGGGGCCGTATCGTGACAGTATGTAAGTAGGATTGCTGAGCTTGTGAAACAATTACATTTACATTTACGGCATTTAGCAGACGCTCTTATCCAGAGCGACTTACAAAAGTGCTTTGTCATTTACTCATAGAATATGTCCAAGTACAGTATAGTAGGTTAGAATTAAACATACCAATGAACAAGAATACTGTAGAATACAGGGATAAATGCTAATACTTAGAAGTGCAAAATACATAAGGTCTGTCTTAAACAATGATAAATGCTATAAACAATAAGTGCTAGAGTTTGTTAAAAAGCATAAATGCCCTACAATAAGTATTAAATTGGTGAGTCAATAAGGGAGCAGTGTCAGTTGTCCTTTAAATATTCTGCAAATAAATGGGTCTTCAGTCTGGGTTTGAAGACTGCAAAGGACTCTGCTGTCCGGACAGCAAGCGGGAGTTCATTCCACAATCTTGGAGCCAGGACAGAAAATAGTCTCGATGCTTGTCGTCCATGAGACCCGAAGCAAGGTATTTCAAGCCGAGCCGTACTTGAGGTTCGAAGTACTCGAGGTACAGATCGGGCTATAACCATTGACCTCATGTATGAAGGGGCTGGTCCATGAAACCAATTTTAAACATCTTATGTGTAGTATAATGTACTCCATGCATTATTTTGTAGTGAATGCATTGTAGATTAGTGTTGCTGGTCATTTGGGTGCTTACTATATCATACTTTTGGGATACTTGTGGAAGTGACATGAAAGTAGTGTTATGAGGAATATGTTTGCCTTTTTCTATCCAAGGTGTAAAGTTTAATAATTTTTGTTGTTGTTGAAGGTAAAGTCTTGATTGTTCCAAATACGAGAATGAATAGTTCTTTGTTATCTTGTGGAATTTCCACCAGGCTGTTAGAGTTATGGCCTCTGTCAAACAGTTGAAACATGGATGTTTTTAATTGATTTGCTTGATGGTAAGTCTGACTTTTATATCTCTGCATAATGTTTGTTCTATGTCTATCCATATTCTGTCTGATATACTGGGTTTAATCCATTGTATTACATATTGTAGTTTATTTGCAATAATCAACTACAGTTCTGTATCATTGTGAGTTTGATTCTTTGTGATTTATTTTTCCAGTTATGATGGTGTCCAAAGGTTTAAACCAGGTTGCTGGAGCTGGATAGCAATAATTGAAAACAAATCGTTTATCTTAGGCATTATCACTTTAATTGTTGCAATTCTTCCAAAGAGTATAAGGGGCAAATTTGTCCATCAATGAAGTTTGTCACTTATTGTTTTAAAAACTGGAATGATATTAAATTTGAATAACTGACAACTGCAGAGAGAATCTAATACCCAGATATGTAATGTGATTGGCATTCAGAGGGATGGGGAATGTTTTTTAATTGCATCATAAAGTTATGCTGCTGCAATAGTATAATATACAAATATACTAATTGAGATACAATTTTACCAGTTATGTGTGATGCTCTGTGATGGTCATAGAGAACACCACAGACAACTGTGTGGCACATCACTGTTAAACATGCTGATTGCAACCCTGGGCATCATGAACTGTACAATATTAACCTCAGACAACGTTCTCGGAGTGAAATCTATAAACATATTCATCTAACTATCATTACTTTCCCTAACAGCTCATTGGATGAGAGGCCATTAAGTGAAAGGGAGTTTTAATATCCTTTCTATTTTTAAGTTTAAAAAAACACAGACATAAAAATTTCAGAAAGTGAGACAGAGAAAGGAAACCAGACTTTAAAATGGTGCTTCGCTCTTGAGTTGCAACAGTAGCGTAACGAGGGGTGGCCCGAGTGCCGCAGGGTGAGGGGCAGGACGCACAGACTCCAACGTCTGGGACGTACATTTATTAACATTTAACACAGAACACTAACGGCACTCACAAGAATCACACGCGATTAATACAAACAAGAAACGGTTAACTGCAAATGCACTGTATATGCAAAATGAAAGATGCAGGGAGTGGTTGGTCTCTTTTTCAATCAAATCTGAACAGAGTGAAATCTTCACATTTGATTAATTTGACAGACTTTAAAGGGATAATAGACAACATATAAAATGGAACAGAACACGATATAAAAAGGAACTAAATGAAAAACAAACGAAAAAATACTTTTTATCACACTTGCCCAGACAAGCACCAAATCAGACCAAAATCGATCAAGCAAAGGCATAACTGGGAAGAAGCATATTAGCCATTTATTACTCTATTG
This sequence comes from Electrophorus electricus, assembly GCF_041902795.1. Taxonomy (NCBI): domain Eukaryota; kingdom Metazoa; phylum Chordata; class Actinopteri; order Gymnotiformes; family Gymnotidae; genus Electrophorus; species Electrophorus electricus. The sequence goes on along the minus strand of NW_027658605.1, from coordinate 1,841,886 downwards.
TTAACAACCTAACAACAGTAATCTGATTGTTAACTGATTGTTAACATACTTTTCAAGTCTTTAACCGTTTTGCTCCCAACATCCTATATGAATGGGTACGAATGCGGCTCATTACCCGCCTGCACAAACTGCTTCTGAAATACTGGGCAGCTAAAGGGTTCTTCACCTGTGTGGATTCTCATATGCTGCTTTCTGTGGCCTGTTTCGCCAAAGCCCTTCCTTACAGTACTATGACAAGCAGACAACCCTGTGTGAGGGTTTAGGTGCTCCTCAAGAGCCTGTGCATGTTAGAAACACATGTTGCAAATATCAGTGACGTTATTTCTCATTTTTGTGATTAGCCATGTTTTTCTGTAGCTACAAATACTTTGATTTTGAAAAAAAGTTTTTGGTAATTTAATAAAACAGACATCTTAAGTTTTACGACAAAATGTGCAAATAAGCTGGCCTGAGAGGTGCGTTCGGGAATATGACTCAGTGCGTCTCTGGTGCTGCTTTTGATGAGTGCAGTGTCATGAGAGTGCGGCCATCTAGCAGTACAAAGAGGGGTTACAGCTTCTCCCGGACGTTTCCAATAAATGTCTAGATTTGTGAGTTATAGAAAGACAGCTGGAAGAGAAGTCCTCCCAGCCCAGCACACAGGGCCAAGTGTCAAAGCGCTGGGAGGTGAACTGAACTTTCATCTTAGTCAGGTACTCCTGAACCCTCTTACAGTCATCAGACAGCAGCAGCCACGCATGTTTGGTCATGGGGTCCAATGTGACCTCATCCACAGCACTGCAGATCCAGTTCCACAATGAATTTGGAATGGATTTTGAAGTTCTCCAGGATCGCTGTTTACTGAGGACCCAAAGCTGTGAAACTACATCCTGGTTATGTTTGAGTAGAGACCATGCGATGAAGTCCAGGACAGGCAGCATGGGTTCCAGCTTCTTCTTAAGCTCCAGCTGCCTGAAATTCTGTGCCAACTCTGCCCTCATCATGCCGCACCGCTCTGAGACTGTCTGGAGTTCTTTAGCCCATTCAGTGTTTCTCTGCTTGGTCTCCTTCACTGCCTAGGTCCTCTCTTCACTTCCTCTCTCCTGCTGCCCTTCACGTGGACTGAACAATGTATCAACAGCTTTGAGACGGCTGGCCCACTGAAAAATGTGCTGGCAACAGTGTGGGGGTGTACGGTTCCACCGCAGTCATTACTGCTACTGGATGCAGCTGCAGCGCCCTCGTCAGGCTTACAGACACGCTCCACCTCTTGTTTCCACTGAGCGATAAACTTCACGCACTCCTTGAGACCGTGCAAATTCCTCAGGTCTGGTGCTTGAGGTAATAAAAAGAGAACAGAGGTTTAACATTGAATTAGACATATTAATAACATAATCACAGAATGGTATGTGTCCTTTCAGAATGATTTGTGTACAGGGCAGAGGCCTCTGTAAAGGCCTCTGCAGGCTTCTGCAAAGGATGGTGGATAGGCTCCAGCACACTTACAAGTATGAGATATTATTTCCATCAGGCTCAGGACCATCTCTTTAGGATAAGGTCAAGAGAAATCTCTTGGAATGTGGTGTTAACAGGTTCCAACTGGTGTGGGTGTTTTATATTACTTTGCATATATTGACAAATGTATGGTTTGGATGCAATGGACGTGAAGACAAACGCAAATATGTAAAGGAATGTGGGGTGAATACATAACCACTACTGAAAAATGTATGAAAATGTGGGTTCTCTGATTTTTAGACATTCTCCAGAGGGTGCCTCAATAATGCGTGTTAATGTTAACCTACAATAAAGTACGTGCACAGTTATGCTCTTTAACCAATTCTGAAGTCTGCATTTTTATTTAATATTTGAATTGAACTTTAAAACTAGCCGACTGGGCACCTAGGAACCACATACTGTTGCTATGTGCAGAGATGTGGGCTTGCAGCCCATTGTTGGGCAGAGTCCATCGCACTGCTCCAATAGACCTGCTCTGACTGCTACTTTCCCACGTCGGCAGTCGAAGTCGTTTCTCCTTCACAATGCTTTTCACCTGGTTGGCCAGTTTCACCGTCTCAGTAGACAAGCTAAAAGAAACTGTTGGCAGCCTCTCGTTGCTCCTGTAATATGACCGTCGCCAGACCAGAGAGTGGAACTGGATGGCAGTGTGGCACTTGCAGCTGCAGTTTGTTTGCTTCAAGATTTAATACGTGTAAGTGACCTTTGCTTCTCGTCCTGTCTTTACTGGTTTGTTAATAAGGTCATTTGAAATTGTGTTGTACATAAAGGAATATTACAGAATTATTCTCTATTTTAAGCTACACTGTGGGGTTTTGTTTTTTTGATCTTTACATTTATATTAATGCAACCCAATACACTTATCTAATGATCAGCTATGACCTGTAAGAACTGACAATCTGAACATTCAAACTTTAAGAGGAATAAAAACAAAAAAATGATCAGCTGTTCATGTCAAAATCTGTAATATGTAATAGAAATAACTGTAATATGTTCAATATAACTGTAATATGTTCAATTACCACCATGTAACATATAACTGTAAATATGTCAATTGCAAGATGGGACTGTACATTCTGTACATACATATATAAATATCCATATATACATTGTACATATAAACATAATATATATATATATATATATATATATATATATATATATATATATATATATATATATATATTGTACATGCACTATTAATATATTTTTGTATATATATAGAATATATTTCTCTATGCACCCCTGTTTTTCTTTTTCCTCAGATTGGACAGAGCACTCAACCATTTCACTGTGAGTTATACTGTGTATGACTATGTATGCGACAAATAAACCAAACTTGAAATGATTTTACCTTTTTCTGTCGTTTTCATTTTAAGCTTAGAATAACCAAGGCCTGGACTTTGTAAGGTGGTTTTGAATCCAGGTCAGCTAGGTGAGGACACCAATAGCTTACTGGGTAAGCAGCCACACTCTAACAATGGTGGGCTCGTGTGCAGAACAGTTAGAGCTTGGATCAAGCAAAACAAGAGGAAAAAACGAAACACCTCGGTGAGCGTGGAAAAGGGGAGAACAAAGAAAGAAATGGCAACCCCGATGCACTGGGGAAAACTCGAACTAAAAGTTCCCAAACAAAACCAGAAAACGGGGAGAAACTTGAATGGCTAAGGGAAGCCTCAGGAGAGAGACAGACTCGAGAGGGGAAAACTGGAGAAGGGAGGGGACGTGTAAAAACACTGACACCCTCGCAGAACAGAAAAGAGGCATAGCACAAGGGCTCACAGACCTCAATACCCAGAGTTACCGGCTAGGAGCTTGGCTCAAAACTTTATCAAAAACCCAGCACTGAATGACTGGGTCACTGGGCTTATATAAGGTCTAGCCCAGCTGTTGGGTGTTGATCCTGATCAGTGGCGTGGTTGACTCGACGCCTCCCTCTGGTCGAGGGGGCCTCGGCCTGGTGCCAACCCTTACAGGCTTGATGTCTACAGACATGGCAAAAATATTTCAATGTTCAATGCATTTCAGTTTCAATGTTTATTTTTTTCAGTTAAAATGTTAATTTTTTTTACTGCTTATTCTTCCATTAGACAGCCAGAAGCGCAGCACTGGTTAAAGTTTTTGAGCGGCTTCCTGCGCGCACTGGTCCTGGAGCACAGCGACTGCCTCATCCACCTTAGGGTGCAGAGACTCAGGAGACTCCAGCATATGCTGTAGCTTCGAGTTGTCCAGTTCCAGGAACATACACGTGATCTTCCCTGCAAGGGTGGGCTGCATGTTCTGGATCAGGGGAAACAGACGCTCACCCAGTATCTGCTTCTGCTCCTGTGGAGGTGCAGCAGCCAGCATGGAGGCACTGAGAGGTTCCTGACCCTGCACATGGACCGCAGCCAGCTGCACGGGCACCTGGAGCTCTGCCCCCAGGTGCTGCTGTGGGTTGAGAAACATAAATGTTTTATAATTGATTTGACTGATAAATGGTAAGTTCGACATTTATATCTAAGGGCTGTGTGCCCAGGTGTTGCTGTGGGCTGTGAACGCCTGAGGTGGTTTTGTACTGTGGTACTGCTCTCACCAGCGACGCCTTGTTGGCAGCTTCCGCGCTGGCCATCCCTGTCCCCGGAGCCTCAGATGCCATGGTCTGATAGGCCATCGTGCGTGGGACCTGGCAGGCGGTGGTTGGTCGGATGGCGCTGAAGGCCTGCGGGCAGGATGCGGCTGGACCGATGGCACTCGGCATATCCTGGACTTGCTGTGGGTGGACGCACTGCATGGCCCAGCAAGGGCTGGGGAGGAGTTGTGCCAGCTGGCTGCTTGCGCAGTAGGCAGGCCAGTTCTGAGCTTGTGGAATGGCTTCCATGTTGTAGCCGGAGGGCGGGGCAGGCTGGTAGGGGTTGAGCACGAGGTTGGGCAAGGCACTCACGCTGGCCGTGCGCTTCATGTACTTGTTGGAGAGGTGGGCCTGCCGCTCCTCCTTGCGCTGCGCCAGAGCCACGTACAGCGGCTTGGTGCCTACAACGCGCCCATTCATCTCCGTCATGGCCGTGGCGGCCTCCTCCGGCGAGGAGAAACACACGAAGCCGAACCCTTTGGAGCGGCCGCCCTCCATCATCACCTTGGCACTTGTGATGGTCCCGAACGGAGAGAACTCCTTACGTAGACGCGCGTCGTCCAGACCGTCGTCTAGGTTCTTGACGTACAGGTTGTCTCCCTGGTAGCGAGTCATACCGTCCTGCTTCATCTGCTCAAACTTTCGTTTCAGCCCTGTCTGCCTCTCGCCTTTCTTCTGGGCATAACCCACATACACCTTCTTCCCATTCAGCTCCTTCCCATTTATCTCATCCACAGCCCTCTGGGCATCCTCGTGCCTCTCGTAGTTCACAAAGCCAAAGCCCTTGGACTTGCCGCTCTCGTCGGTCATGACGCGAGTGCTCAGCGTTTGGCCAAACTTGCTGAAGATCTCCTTCAGCTTGTCGTCGTCCATGTCCTCTCCAAAGTTCTTGACGTACACATTGGTGAACTTTTTGGCCCTGGCCCCCATCTCAGCCTCTCGCTCCTTGCGAGACTTGAAGTGGCCAATGAACACTTTGCGGTCATTGAGCAACATGCCATTAAGTCTCTCAATTGCTCTCTCCGCAGCCTCACGGGTCTCAAAGTGCACAAAGCCGTAGCCCTTAGAGCCATTCTCGTCACACACCACCTTGCTGGAAAGGATGTTCCCAAAGGCAGAGAATGTGTCGTAAAGAGCTTCGCTGTCAATAGACTTGTCAAGGTTCTTGATGAAGATGTTGCCAACTCCACTCTTCCTCAGAGAGGGGTCTCTCTGGGACCACATAATTCGCACAGGTCTGCCTTTGATGATGTTAAAGTTCATAGTGTCCAAAGCACGCTCAGCATCTGCCTGCTGCTGAAAGTTCACGTATGCGTATCCAAGTGAGCGGAGGGTCATCGCGTCCCTGCAAATCCGTACGGAGACTATTGCGCCAGCAGGACTGAATTTCTCGTATAGCATGGCCTCGGTAACGTCTGGATGAAGGTCACCCACGTACAACGAAGTCATCGGCGAACTTGGAGCACTTGGATTCATTTTCGTGAGGATCGTCGGTCAACCTTTCTGGAAATCGTAGTCGAAAGTAGTAAATGAATAAAATAAAATCGTAAATGATTTAACCAAATGATCTAACTGCACGAATTATAAAACAGTTTGAAACAGCAATTCAACAGAGCCAGGCAAGTGTCGACCGACCAAAGCGATCAAAGCAACACTTTAGCTTTAGATTCAAATACATGACAACTTGGTTGTTACGTAAGAGTGCTTTTACGTAAATGTTTATTTTTAAATATTATACAAACGCTATTTATTTATTTATGAATTATTCAATTATTTTAACTTATAACGTTAATAGCGTGAATGAGAGGCTTTAACAACGCCTTATATTTCAAAATATTACCTAGTCACAGCATTTTCCAAAAATCGTCCATATGCTGCTCACACTGAATCATTTACCGCATGGCTCAGAATAAATACTTTTAGTTTGATAAACGCAGCAACATTCATTTTCTTTAGCCTAATGCTCGGCAAAAAACATCGCATTAAAGTTAATTAATGGGATGAAATCAGTTTGCCTTGGAGCAGGCCTATGTTCTTTGAGGTTAAAAATAATCGCCTGGATTGTAAACCTTAGTAGAGTTCCACAACGAGGTGCGATTTGTAAAAGGACGTCTTTTTCTCTCCGAGTTAGAAATCTGGAGAAATAAATATATCAATTGATTTCCGCCCATCGGAGGACCTTTAGAACTTTATTATTTATTCATTATTTATTTCTAACTTCTCACTGTGTCCAACTATATCGGGTGTATAAAACGTATGAACAGACATAAATAACGTGGGGGAAACGGGAATAGGGGAGAGAGGAAAAATAAGACGAACAGAGACGAAACAGACAAACGGGAAATGCAGATAGAGTATTTTAAGTATTAGCCACCTGCACCATTATGGGAATGTGTGTTTGTGTGTGTGTGTGTGTGTGTGTGTGTGTGTGTGTGTGTGTGTGTGTGTGTGTGTGTGTGTGTGTGTGTGTGTGTGTGTGTGTGTGCGTCTGCGTGTGTGTGTGTGTGTGTGTGAGAGAGAGAGAGAGGCTATGTGCGAGTGCACTGTATATGTACACGTACTAGATTGGGATATTTATCATTTATGGATTAGCTCTGTAAACTTTTTATCAAAGTAGTCCAGTCTAGGTTATTGGTTCTTATTGATTCATTCTGAGATTTTTTTCCATTGATATGTAGTCTATCAATAGATTTTTCCATTCGGTGACACTAATATTATTTTTTGTTTTCCAATTCATGAGTATGTTTGTATTTGCAATTAATAATGTTATATATATATATATTATCCTGTTTTTTTTATATTGACACATTGGTTGATGACATGTCTCCGAGGAGACATAAAGATGGTGTTGGATGGATAGGGTTATTTAAATCATGGTACATGTGTGTGATGACCTATTGCCAAAATTACTTGATAGGTGTGCTCTGCCACACGATGTGAATGTAATCGTCAGCTGTCTTTGGCGTAAAGTATGTACAGATTGCTGAGCTTGTGAAACCAATTTTAAACATCCAATGTGTAGTATAATGTAATCTATGTATTATTTTGTACTGAATGCATTGTAGGTTAGTGTTGCTGTCATGTGGTAATTATTATTATACATTTTAATCCAGACTGTGGCGTCGGGGGCTAGTAATAAATCTTCCTCCCATTGTCTCGATGGGAGAGTAATTATGCGATTTGATTTCATTATTATTTTGTATATCTTATGTGATAGTTTTTTTGTATTAGGAATGTTTATAATACTGATATGGATGCAGGTGAGTTTAATGTCTCTGAACTGATAGTTGCTCTTACCTGCTTTCTATATCTTATGTTTGGGCTACTTGTGGAAGTGACATGAAAGCAGTGTTATGTTTATGTTAGTGTGGAGTTTGATATCTTGTGGAATTTCCACCAGGCTGTTAGTATCATGGCCACCCACAAATTGTTGATCATGAATGTTCTTTAATTGATTTGACTGATAAATGGTAAGTCTGACTTTTAGATCTTTGCATAATGTTTGCTCTATGTCTATCCATATTCTGTCTGATATACTAGGTTTTATCCATTTTATTCCATATTGTAGTTGATTTGCAATAATCAACTACAGTTCTGTAATGTTGTGAGTTTGATTCTATGTGATTTATTTTTCCAGTAGAATCAAGTTATGATGTTGTCCAAAGATTTTAGACAGGTTGGTGGCACTGGAATAATTGAAAACAAACAATTTCGTTTAGGTAATATTCTCATTTTAATTATTGCAGTTTGTCCGAAGAGCATAAGGGGCAAATTTGTCCATCAATGAAGTTCGTCGCTTATTGTTTTAATAATTGGATGACTATTTATTTTGAATAACAGACAACTGGGAAGAGAATTTAGTACCCAGATATGTAATATGATTGGTATTCAGGGGGATGGGGAATGTTTTTAATTGCATCATAAAGATATGCTGCTAATATATAGTATAATACACAAATATACTACTCGAGATACAATTTGACCAGTTATGTGTGATGTTCTGTGATGATCATATAGAACACCACAGACAACTGTGGCACATCACTGTCAAACCTCCTGATTGCAACCCGGGGCATCGTGAACTGTACAACATGACCCTCAGACAATGATCTCTGAGTGAAAGCGATAAACATAATCATCTTCATATCATCACTTTCTCTACAAGTTCAGTGGAAGAGATGTCAGTGAAAGGGAGTTTTAATACCCTTTCCATTTTTAACTTTAATAAAAACACAGACGGAAAAATTCCAGAAAGTGATACAGAGAAAGGAAACTAGACTTTAAAATGGTGCTGCCCTCTTGATTTACAAGTGTAGATTATTGAAATTATTACAAATGTCTGACGCCAAAAGGGATTGTGTCAGTGTTTCACTACTCAGTATTTGGTAGACAGTATAAACAAGCAGACTATGGTTAAAAAGATCACAGAAATAAAGCAAACACCAATATAATCTTGAACCACCTAGTCCACAGGAAACATTAGATTACTGGAACAAAATCAGACAACTAGCAGAACAACTTTTTACCAATGATGCAGGTGTACTTTTGGTGGATTTATTTATCTGTATTTCAATCCACTAAAGTTTTTCACTTGATCTAACATTACATTTAAGACCGACGCCCTGTTACGTCTCACAGAAGAGTCCATTGATCAAGCTGCTACTTACCCATCCTGGTCCTGGAGTATCTTTGCTCTGTACACTTTAGTGATGTCTTTGTTACCAACAAACCTATTTTAATCCATCAGATAGTAACCAAACGCTTCAAGGATACTTGCATAACCATTTTTATTTTTTCATAATACTTGTCCAGGTTTCCACTATTATGTTCAAACCATACATTATTCAATATATGCTAATTGATATTTAATAGTTACACCAACAAGTTCTTGGTACTATTATGTTCAACCTGAACTACTTCTATTTTTTTAAAAGACGATCCTATTCTATATCACCGGATGCCCATATTGTTTCTTTTGGTGATCTCCATATTGTTTCTTCCAGTGCTTGGCCGGGATGTCCCATCCTTGAACCAAGGCTCTCCCTTCAACGGAATCCCCTAGAGGCTTTTTCAAAGAGGCCTCCTGAAGATTTATGCTGAAGCCTACACTGGTCTTTCCTGCATGAAACCAGTTTATTCGGGACCATCCATACTTTTCTGCTTACAATATCATTTTATTACCTCAGCATTTTCATTACTAATTTAAAAATCAATCACTTTATACTTCTAAAGCTTTCACAGACACATTTAGACTTTTCAGCACTCTCAATGTCCAAGGCTAAATGCTACAAACCACTCATACCCAAACAGAAGAAATAGCCCAAATATAGCCACACATATTCCTCCAACCTCTACATACTTCTAAGCTATATATAACGTTTAAAGCCATTAAAAGCAAAGTTATGAACATTTAAAATACACCTTGATAACACAGTTTATAGCTCTTCAAGAATGTTTAGTTGTCATGGCAACTATTCCTTTCTCGACTCTGTTTTGTTTTGGGGTTTTTTTGGCATACCTTTCTTTTTCAGTCATGAATTCCCTTTTTTGTTAAAATCTCCTCACCTTTTCTACAGCGCTTTCTCTCTCTCTAATTTCACAGGTAATTGTCTCTTTCCTCCAAGGGTCTGCATCTCACCTGGACCTTTTCCTCTTTGCTACTTCAGCTCCTGTCGTAGCTGAACATCAATAGTTTAATAGTTATTAGGAAATATTACTTAAAACAAAACAACAAGAAAACAGCAAAGAAGGTATATGCAAGTATATGTTCACTGTATTGTGCAACTGTCATGTCAGCAGGTGGACAATTTTAGCTAAAGTTAGCATTTCAAACATATATTTTGATATTCTAAAATAATGTTTATTAACTCAATATTTCATCACAATGGGGTGGACATTTTTAGCTTTAACTCATCTGAGTATGGAGACAAAGTGAGAAATTCAAATGAACTGATATACTATAGGAGCATGCAGTTTATGCCTTTAGTCGAATGAAGATAGACCTTTTTTAAAGTTGTGAGGTCACTGATGTCAAAGGTCGCATTTTTACCAAGATGGTTATCCAAAGATGAGAGAGTGGACAGCAATTCTTGGACATGTTTAAATAACTTGATTTTTTATTTTTATTTATTTATTTATTTTTAATCAAAATTGCAAAATGAATAATCAAAATACCTAAAATATTAATGAACGTATTTACAACCTTACGGTAATATTTAAAAGTTTAAAAGGTTAAAACATGTTTAAAAGGTTAAAACATCCAAAATACCCATTTCCTCATCAAAGACAATGTAATAAGGTTAACATTCCTATATATTCGTAAAATGTGTTCATTCAGAGTAAAACTTTAATCAGTTAATTAAAAACATTAATTGTTTCACAATCTTTGTATCAGCACATTTAAACGAGTATGTTGTATTGACCCTTAGGTAACAGAACGAAGTGTGAAGTCCACTTATAAAATAAATTACGCATTCGTCATTAGATCAGAGTAGGTGAGGGACAGAGAGCCATGTGTGAAAACGAACAATCATCTCACAAAACACTACTTATGACTAACAAGTAAACACTTGCAAAATAAAAGTAGCCGTTTATGTTAAATATAAGATTTCACAAAACTATTAATTAAAAAAATATTAATTAAAAAATATTAATTACAAAAATATGAATTAAAAAACGTAAATCGATATTTTTGCGATTGATCTCCCTCCCAAGTTACACCGTTTACTTGTCTTAGAACTGAAACACGAGTATCACTGTTACGTTTTAATGAAACCGTTATTTTGAAAATTACAAAACTGCATGTCAATGTTAACCGTGTGGGGTCATACGTGAGTGTATGTTACAGCTGAATTATTAGGTTACCTAACTAAGCTACAGATATTTTTATATTTATTGGCTGCTTGTACAGATTTGTTAGCTCGCTGATAATATACTTTTGTATATAAAATTGTTCTGCGCAAACCACAGCACCATTGCTAAGTTAGCACTTAGCCTTAGCTAACGTTACTTTTAAAGTTAAATTGAGTTTCTTGTCTTGTTCATGGCTTTGTAGCCGAATCTCCCGTTTAGACATGATGTCTGCCCGCAGGCTTAGACTTCTAGTGTTTTCTGTGGAAAAGTGTTTATCTCGACTCGCCGACAAATGCAGAGGTTATTGCTCAGTGTCTCTATCTAGCACTCCTACTAATGAGACTGATGAGACGAGAGTGAGCACATTTAAGACCAAGCTGTCGTCATTAAGAGTTCTTCAGGCAAAAGTTCAACTGAGACGCAACAGGAACATGAGGAATCGTATCTTCCTGAAGAAAGTGGTCTGGCGCAGCTACGGAAAGGTATGTAACTGCATTTGTTGCCATGATAGTTCAGGCTTTAGGATTTTAATTCCCATGTGTCAGTATGCCGGTAGTCGTTGCCAATTTTATTTTGGTGTTTACATCTTGCAGTGTATTTCGAAACATACGGCTGTCAGATGAACGTCAACGACACTGAAATTGCGTGGTCCATTCTTCAGAAGGGTGGATATGTTCGGACCCACGAACTATCAGAGGTAAGTGTCAATGCCTTGACCTTTGACCCTTGATAAACACAGTGCTTCCTTTATTTGAAAGCTTTCATTCTCATCTTTCCTAATTTTTTTTTTTTTTTATACAGGCAGATGTGGTGCTTCTTGTCACATGCTCCATAAGGTAGGAAAAGCCTATTTCTGTTTGTATTTTACACAGTGAATCTATACGTTGCCAATCTTGTGCAACTTGACAGCAGTCCTTGACTTCAGTGACATTTTTTGCTTGGATGTAATGCTATTTTCTGTTGGAAAAAATAAAAATCATTGTGACAGGGAAAAGGCAGAGCAGACCATCTGGAACAGACTCAAACATCCAGCAGTTCTGTAAAAGAAGCATCTAAAGAGCAGCACTCCATTAAAGATAGGAGTCCTGGGTAACTTCTCACTTCACCATAGTTCTTCATTCACGTTCAAATGTATCTCTCAGTCTGAAAGGTTCGTGTGTGCGCATGTATGTTTGTGTGTGGGTTCACGCGCCCGTATACGCATATGTGTGCTTGCTCTCTTGTAGGTTGCATGGCAGAGAGACTGAAGACTGAGTTGCTGGAGAAGGAGAGGGTGGTGGATGTTGTAGCAGGGCCAGATGCCTACAGAGATCTTCTCCGACTCCTTGCACTGGCCCATGGGGGTCAGAGGACCAGCAATGTCCTGCTCTCCCTGGAAGAGGCATATGCTGATGTCATGCCCATTCACCATTCAGGACACAGTGCCTTTGTGTGAGTGCCATAATAATATCTGGCTGATTTATAAGGGAGGAGTTCCTGCTAAACACTAACTCTTAAATTAACTTTGCACTGTGTGATTTTTTAAAGATGGTACAGTTCAATTTTTAAGTTAACATGTATAGACAGTTTTTGGTGTTTTCATATTCAACTCTAATACACTGAATTTAATCTGAACAGTAACTGTTAGATTAAAATACAGAAAAGTCAGCTATAATTTAAAGGCATTTGCTACCATATTGCATGAAACATGGGACTTGCATCCACAATAAAGCCAAAAACAGCAAATGCTCATAGTTCAGTTGTTTATTATTATCATTTTACTGAACACTTGTCAATCTGCATTTTTTGGTTAAATATTTATACATGACTGACCCTCCTACACTTATGAAGGGATATAAAACTTCAAACACCGTGGTGGCTCATCTTCAGCTCCTTCATGCTTTTAGATGTAGCACTTCAAATAATGGTTTGATATCAGGGGTGTCGATACTTTTAAAGTCCTTTCACGCTGTTGACAGTACAGACCTTGTGTACTGCAAGCCTTGTTGGTGGCACCTTGTCTTACAGTGGGATTATCCAGTATATTTTGTCCCTCTTTGACTGCTGTAGGTCTATCATGCGGGGCTGTGACAACATGTTCAGCTACTGCATTGTGCCGTTTACCTGGGGGAGGGAAAGGAGCAGACCTGTGTCCTCCATACTTGAAGAAGTGCGCATGCTGTCTGACCAGGTCTCTTCCCTTCAGCGACTATGTGTGCAGTCTGGCTTTACTAGTTTCTGTGTGTGAAACTTGGCCAGATGTGAACACTAAGTATATGAAATGATCATGGCCATAGGGGGTGAAGGAAGTGACCCTGCTGGGTCAAAACGTGAACAGCTACAGAGACGTGTCTGGGGACGGGGCCAGCAACTCGGAGCTTGGTTCGCACCTCAGCCGTGGTTTCAGCACCGTGTTCCCGTGATGAGCAAGGAGGCCTACGATTCGCTGACCTGCTACACCACGTCTCCCTCGTAAACCCTGACAAGGATTCGCTTCACCTGGCCACATCCTAAAGACTTTCCTGATGAGGTAGAAACCCCAGAGTCATGGATGTGAGCATGTGGTTTTTGGTTGGGATACCCATGACTAGTGTGGGGAAGGTACTTTTAAAATGTATTTCATTGCAGGTGACAAAATACAGAACACAGAATACATGCTGTTAAATGTAATTTAAATGTAATTAAAGTGAGTTATATTTGAAATAGTCTTGGACAATGTTGAAGTATTCCAAAGTTTTTAAAGTATGTTCCTCGTTTGAGTAATGTAATGGAATATGTTACCAATTACATTTAGGGGCATGTACATGTACACTGCCTACAGTGGCAGATTAAACCCTGTGGAGGCCCCTAGGCAGTCATAATCTTGGGGCCTCCCTTGCAAATTATCTCCTAATATGTTTTTTTTTTTTTAATTCCTTGTTGCATGGCCCCTAAAAGGTGTGGGGCCTACAGGTCACTGCCTGCTCTGGTAATCTATTGGTAATCCGGCCCTGACTGTTTATGGCTTGTGTGGTGTAGTGGATGTTCAAAGAGTTTAAGTATTTAGTTGAACAGTTTCTTATAGTCTGAATTCATGTGCAGATATTGCTCATAGGCCATTTTAAGCAGCAGATTGGATAATAATTTAGGATTCGCAAATTTGGATGTGAGCAGTAGAAAAGATCATTAATAGATTATCAGATTGAAAAAGCCTTATGCTTATCAGATATGTGAAATAAGGTTTGACTGCCATAGTCAATTTGTGCTGTTTTCGTTTGACCTGTGCTGGGGTGGGTGAGTATGTTTCCTGAAGGTGTTATAGCTAATCCAAGAGCGGAGGAACATCTGTAAGCAGATCCACTTGCCAGCTCAGAGCGGCAGCAGCAGAGTCTTACAGACCATGAGGCGTGGGTGAGAAACGCTCCTAGAACGACAGCACTCACCACAAGCACAGTAGAGATTAGCCTGCTTATCTCAAATCTCTTGATGTCTCATGTGTTAAAACTTAGTTCTCACTTTAAGTCATCATGCTCTGGGATGTTTTCATAGGTATACTAGGGAAGCCTACCTTGAGCTTGTGGAAAACATTTGAAAGATAATACCAGGTGTCCTATCATTACCAAACATTCAATATGTAATTATAAAATTATTGTAGCTATAATAGGTCTTGTGTGAATATATATCTATGTATAATTTCTTTTTACAGGGGTCAGTCTGAGCAGTGACTTCATCACAGGCTTCTGTGGGGAAACCGAGGAGGACCACCAGCAGTCGGTCTCTTTGATCAGGGAAGTGGGCTATAATGTAGCCTTCCTGTTTGCCTACAGCATGAGGAAGGTGAGATCCTATTTTGTCATTGTGTTTAACACTATCAAAAAACAGACATTCTCCCTGGTTCATGTGATGGTTCTATCAAGAAATTCACCATTGTCTATTATCATTTGGAGAATTGAAAGGGTCTTGTGGCTGCCAGTTGGGCTTTACCTTCTGACATGAAGATGTGTGTACCACACCCACAGAAAACTCAGGCATATCACCGTCTCAGGGACGATATCCCAGCTGAGGTGAAGAAGCTGTCGCCTGGAGGAGCTTATCTTTACATTCCGAGAAGATGCGGCTAAGGTCAACACCAGTTTCATCGACAGCAAACAGCTTGTCCTAGTGGAGGGAGTGAGTACTGCAGTGGGTTGAAGCCATGCTGTGTTACAACTGTGTTTGGAGCACTTCTGCTGTTAATAATTTGGGATTGCTGCATCTGTGTGTCTTGGTCATCATGTTTTGCATATCGATTTAACTAGATTTCTGCAAGAAAATAAATAGTTGCAGTAAATTCTCCTCCCTTATCTTATTTAGACCTGCTGGATCAACATCATGAGGTCTGTCTGACAACGATGATGAACAATGGCATTGTCTATCAGCTCAGCCCTAGCACCTTTTGGCATTTCATTTTGGTTTTGGCCTTGTTCTTTTCTGGAGGGCAAATAGAGTTTATGTGTTTATGTATTTAGGGCATTGTTTGGTCTATTTTAGTCTATTTGAGTTGTATGGTCACTTTCCCGTTTGTGGTGTTAGTTTGCGATTGCCGCATGGGTTTCTGTGGCCCTTTCATTTGAAACCCTTCCCTGGTTAGGCATAGCATTGTGTCTGTTTTGGATGCTTTGAGCTTTTTGTTATTTTTGAAGTGTTGAGAGCAGTTCACATCTTTGGTACCGGGAAATCCCAATGACTGGTTTCCCTGTGCTTGTGGTCTTTAGTGTATTACCTGCCATCAATAACTGTTTGAAGATTGGGGTCTTAGTTAATTTTGATTATTGTTAGTGTCCTTCTTTTGAGGACATGCCTGGCGAATGCACAGAAAACTACCCCAAGGTGTTTGCCACTTGTGTGTTAATATGCGCTACCAGTCATGCTGAGATTGGATCTACCGATATACACACTGATAACAGAATTTTATGACCATCTACATAACAGTGGGAATAACCACCCTTGGTTTGGATAACACTAGTGAGACGTTGTGGCATGGTATCTGGAGGCAATGTAAGAGCAGGAGAGAATTTCTGTCTGCTACAGTGCTTAGTCAAGCCTTTTATATTGTACAAATGTTATCTGCTGTTTTTGCTTGACTGAGTCTGTTTTCTGCAGGAAAGTAAGAAGTCATCTCAAGATCTTTGTGGTCGGAATGATGGGAATGTGAAGGTTATTTTTCCAAGAAAGGATTTGCTTTCTTATCCCACGGATACCAACCCTGTCACTGTTAAAGCTGGAGACTATGTACTGGTGAAGGTGAGCTCTTACTTCAGTTTGCTACTCCTACATGTATATCTGTCTGTGTTGAGACTAAAACAGGAGCATGTTTTTACACACACACACACAGATATATATGAGCTGTATGTGTGGAATATTTATTCTGGTAAGCCTGGTCTGTGATATGTAATATACATGGCTGTGAAATATACTGTACAGTTATGGCTACATTTCCATGATTATTGGTGACTACTCTCTCCTTTAGAGATTACCTCAGCCAGCTCTCAGAGTCTGCAAGGCCACGCCTTCAGCCACGCCTCCCTGAGTGATGGACACCCCAGACGCCTAATGATGCACAGGCAGCTGCATATTAGCCTGTAGGTTCCACCTTCTTAGTATCAGGACTGGGTGGGAGTGTGTGTCACAGACCTATAGGTCTTCCCAGCTCCAGCTCTTGGAAGCCAGTATGCTCAGTGAGGAGTGTTCACTGCCTCAGTCACCCTGTCTCCTCATTATCAAGCTCCTTATGAGGTGATTCAGGCATGGTGAGGCAGAAAACCCCTGAAAATATGCAGGGAAGTTTCCTCAGAACTTGAGCTCAGTGTTCCTGAAGTGCAGTTTGAAATGAAATAAGGCTTTTCATTTTTTCATTCATTAATTTATTCAGAATCATGTCTGACTCATGTATGACTCTGTGTTAAAGGAAAGTTTTAACACAGATTTTGTCTGGGTACACACTTTGCAAACTTCAAACTGCATGATTAGCAGACAGTATTGTAGCTATTCAAGTTTATGATCAATAATGTAAGGTAAGTGTGTGTTAACTCTGGGTGGGTCAGGGTGTATTCTCCCCTAAACATACTTCTGACATAATGATTTGTTTAAACACTACAATTCTCTATATCCTAATAATTACTGCCACATTTTAATAACCTGCAATACACTGTAAATACAGCATTTGTAAGCTTTAAATTTACAAACATGAACAATCATACTATATCAAATACATGATACTCATACCTGTGACATAGTGTTTTGAACAGACATTTGCTGCCACACCTGCTATTTTAGCAGGCTAAATAATCTGCCTTCTGAAATGCTAATATGCTTAATTTCATGCAAGTGCTAGTGTTCCTATTTGCTTGCTGATGTGCATGGAAGCGCCATATTATCATTATTATTATTATTATTATTATTATTACTATTATTATTATTATTATTATTATTATTGAGTCACACTGCTATCAAGTTAGCTGGTTGCTCTTAGCTAGTAGTGTGAACAGGACAGGGGACTTGGGGAAGACCCAAAGGGTGAGGTTTGTGTGTGTACATTCACAAGTACTGGTGCACAGCCACTGACATACATAAACACTGCTATCTGGATCTGGAATTTTTAACATTAATGTACAGACTAGTCTTTCTCCTTAAAAAATTCATTATGCTAATAATTATGGCAGTGTATGTTCCCCTGCAAACAAATGCTAGGCTGCAGGCTGCACGATGCTGCAATCAACCAGCTGATGGCAAATCCAGACAGTGTTGTTATTGTGGCAAGAGACTTATTGTAAATGCATTGCCATTAATTGAGAGTCATTTTAAAAGATATTTACTCTCCCACTGCGCATACTCCCGTTTTCATAAATTGGCAAATATACATGTTGCTGCTTGTCACACAAACTTTTGTTGTACACAAGTAATAATGAGAAAAGGACTCATCATATGTTTTATGATATAGCTAAAGCTATGCATTTATCAAGAGGATTTAACACATTACAGAACACATCTAGTTAATCCTTTCCATGATTGACCCAAGGGCAGATAGCAATTATTTAAGTATTACTATGTTTTAATTTAATAATAAAAATGACCATATGAACCTTTTTGCTTTATATTTGTTTATATTCAGCTGCCTTTATAATGACAATTATTTATGACAATGACAATTTACAATACATTATCAGTGAGTGGTATAATTAAAGTAAAATCATTGTTAAATAAGTCTCATTCTTGTCTCAGATTCAAACACTACAAAATCTTGGTCTTTGCTTGAATGATTTTTTAATGGTCCTGACTACAACACTATCCTTTGATAAGCTTGGAAGTTGTACACTACTGTGAGAGGAAGTTACATTCAGCTAGGAAAGAACCAACAATCAAATAATATACACAGATTAGGATGGTCATTAAAGATCCCAAACTAAGATTAATGCACTAATTAATAAACTACAACTTGTTTGCAGGAGTTCATCAGTGTTTTATCATTGGCATAGGTAAAGGGGTTTTCAGGCACAAGTTAAAAAAGGCACAAGTTGTCAAAGCATAAGAATAATGACCATAATGATCATAAGAAAGCCTTTCTGAGCCAAAGATCTGAATTAACAGGGAATAACAGGAGCACTTGCAAAACTGTGCCTAAGTGTATCCAGAAAGCACTGTTGGGCTTTTGTAGGAAAAAAAGGTTACACAAAGGTTACACTGATAAAACAGTTTAATCTGAACGAAGAATCAAGACCCAGGAGCTGTAAAAGAATAAGTTCATCTCTGCATTGCTCTCTATATAGGGGGAGTTTTACAACATTGGAGTGCACAAGAAACCCGCTTTTGCCCCGACACCATTTTCACTGCCACCTGATGAAAGCAACATGCTGTATATGGGCATCTCTGCCTTCACTGCCAACTCAGCAGGCTTTGTGTACAAAAATGCAGGAGCACTCACACTCAGAATCACAGATGACATGGTGAGTTTAAACCACTCCTTGCCATCACTGAGGGAAAGGTGTGCATGTGGTTACCTTACAAGACCAGGCTATTTAGTTAGAAGACTGATAACTTTATACTGTTCTCCCAGTGCACATTAATAATCCCTTAATAGTGTAATAAATGAATGGACAAATAAATGATCAACAGTCCCTGAAAATGAAACAAACGTTTATCCTTCCAGATTCCCAGAGCCTCTCCATATCGTCTGAACACTAAGACATTTGAAGCCTTAATTCCGCAGGTATAAGAGATCACTTTCTGTATTCATCACACAAGCATGCAGAAACTGCTGATTTTATATTCTCACATAGGTTTCCTAACACAGTAGACTTTGAATCTTAAAGGAATAATAAGGTTTAAAGAGTAACAAATAATATGATCTCATTAGCAACACAACCATATTTAGATGAAGAATTTCCGAAAAGAACAACATTTCACATGATGATGCTTGGATGAAATGTGTTGAAAACACTGAGTTCTTTTGCTTTTGGTGCTAAAGGCACTTGCAAGTACACCTTACACAGATTGATGGTGGTAGTATAGTTGGCATTCAGTTAAATCAATTAAACTTTGGACAGGGGTAGATTTGTCCTTCATACTGTTATTCAGCACAGGTAATAGCCATTTTGGGACTTTGTATCACTTTTGGGAGGCTGCCGTGTTCTCCTTAAAGTACCCAGGTTGAAGAGTGCTGGGCCCAGGAGTATTATCACCTGCTCCTGCATTTCTGCCGATGAAATAGTGAGACGGATCCACATCCTGCCTGCTTATTGGGGACGTACTGTTCTAGCAGCTCTTCCTCATCTGTCCATGCTCATACCATGGGTTGCTGTACTGTTTCCATGCTTATGTGGTACTCTTTCCGCAGGATGCTATGGAACTTTTGGTGCTCCCTGCTCCTCTCTGGCATTTGTAGCTTGACCTTCCTGGTGATTTTTTTGCAGTCCACGTCACTTTGCCAGGAGCTTCCTTTTGCTGATTAGCAGAAGCAGGAATACCTCCTGTCCTGCCAGGCTTTTGCAGTCATATTAGGCACATTGACTGCTCCGCTCTTACCTGCTTTCTATATCTTATGTTTGGGCTACTTGTGGAAGTGACATGAAAGCAGTGTTATGTTTATGTTAGTGTGGAGTTTGATATCTTGTGGAATTTCCACCAGGCCATTAGTATCATGGCCACCCACAAATTGTTGATCATGAATGTTCTTTAATTGATTTGACTGATAAATGGTAAGTCTGACTTTTAGATCATATAAGAACACCACAGACAACTGTGTGGCACATCACTGTTAAACCTCCTGATTGCAACCCGGGACATCGTGAACTGTACAACATGACCCTCAGACAATGATCTCTGAGTGAAAGCGATAAACATAATCATCTTCATATCATCACTTTCTCTACACGTTCAGTGGAAGAGATGTCAGTGAAAGGGAGTTTTAATACCCTTTCCATTTTTAACTTTAATAAAAACACAGACGGAAAAATTCCAGAAAGTGAGACAGAGAAAGGAAACTACACTTTAAAATGGTGCTGCCCTCTTGACTTACAACTGTAGATTATTGAAAATATTACAAATGTCTGACGCCAAAAGGGATTGTGTCAGTGTTTCACTACTCAGTATTGCATTTGGTAGACAGTATAAACAATTAGACTGTGGTTAAAAAAATCACAGAAATAAAGCAAACACCAATATAATCTTGAACCACCTAGTCCCAGGAAACATTAGATTACTGGAACAAAATCAGACAACTAGCAGAACAACTTTTTAACCAATGATGCAGATGCACTTTTAGTGGATTTATTTATCTGTATTTCAATCCACTAAAGTTTTTCATTTGATCTAACATTACATTTAAGACCGACGTCCTGTTATGTCTCACAGAAGATTCCACTGATCAAGCTGCTACTTACCCATCCTGGTCCTGGAGTACCTTTGCTCTGTACACTTTAGTGATGTCTTTGCTACCAACAAGCCTATTTTAATCCATCAGATAGTAACCAAACGCTCCTTTGCTGCAGAGCACAGAAATCATTCAAATTTGCAGTCAACAGATACATCTGGGCCAGATTTTGGATCAGTGGACTAGGCTGGAACTGCACATATACTGTATATGCAAAATTCAAAATACGGGGAGTGGTTGGTCTCTTTTGCAATCAAATCTGAATACTATGGAATTCGTTTCACATTTGTTTAATTTGACAGATTTTAAATGGATAATGGACATCACTAGACAAAAAGGAATAAACAACTATATGAAAAGGAACAAAACCAAAAACAAAGGAAGACTTTAACACACTTGCCCAAACAAGCACTAAATCTGACAAAAATAGATCAACCAATGACATAGCTGTGAAGGAACATATTAGCCATTGTTTTCTTGTCATCAACAGTAATTTTAACTGATTGTTAACATACTGTTCAAGTCTTCAACTGATTTGCTCCCTACATACGAATGGGTACAAATATGGTTCATTACCCACCTGCACAAATTGCTTCTGACATACTGGGCAGCTACAGGGTTCTTCTCCCATGTGGATTCTGACATACTGGGCAGCTACGGGCTTCTTCAGTTGTGTGGATTGTCTTCTGCTCCTCCATGTGGCCTGTTTCACCAAAGCCCTTCCTGCAGTATTTGCAGCACTATGGGAAGCGGACACCCTTGTGTGTGCGTTTAGGTGCTTCTCAAGAGTCTGGGCACGTTTGAAACACCTGCCCCAAACATCACTGACATTATTTCTTGTAGGTGATTAGCCACGTGTTTCTCTAGTCACAAGTACTTTTTGATTTATTTGGTTTTTTAAATAGGTAATTTTATATATAATGGCAACAAATGACATTTTAAGTTTTATGACAAAACGTGCAAACAAGCTGGCCTGAGAGGTGTGTAGCGGGATATGACTCAGTGCGTCTCTGGTGCTGCTTTTGATGAGTACAGTGTCATGAGTGTGTCTGTCCAGCGGTGCAAAGAGGGGATACAGCAAGGCATGGCATGGTGTTTATTCATTCGTTTGCATAGAAAATGACGCCTTTTCACATTGTGGAACTACAAATATGGCGGTCTTTTTTGTGCGGCGTAGTAATGACATATGTTGTGGAATTTTGAACAAACAGCAAGTCAGACGTGATTAAGAGAGTAATTTAATAAGAAAAAGAATAAAATAAATGTTTGGCTCTCCTCAGGTAGGGAGCCCCGAGTATACAAAACCGTGGCTAGTTATACTACTCCTGTGCTGTCTTTAACCAATCATCTTTTCTTAAGCAGCTCTTCTTTCCTTTGTTGCTGTGGCTATAAGCCAATCAGCTCTCAGCTTGTTTTTTTCCACAAACCAACCCAAACTGACTCCAAACAGTGTGGGTTGTGTGTCAAGTTGACCTTGATGTTAACAGTTCCTAATACATGTTCAACTTAATCAGCAACAGGCGGATATAAATGTGCAAACAGCATTATTAATTTAAGAACAAAAGGATCAGTGTGATTTTATATGAATCACATAATACATAGTTTCGTATCATTTTCCATCACACGTAAAAACAGAGTCTCACCGTATTGTCGGGCAGGAGGATCTGGACTCATTTATTACTTGATATCTTCCCCCATCTAGCGGTCATTAGAGGTTAGTCTTGAATTGATTTCTGTCGTGCAATATTTTAGATATAAATGTTTACATTTTCTATTACAGAACACGGCAAAGTATAGTCAACCAGTTCTAACCTTTTGAGAAAGACTTTAACTTCAAAGTAGGTGAATCTATTTACTTAGATTGAACCAATCGGATCACAGTTTATTTACATAGCATCAATGCTTTGAGTGCTTTAGATATAAGGACATCATGGCGATCTTTCTGCTCACACCTCAGTCAGTCTATAATTCTGTACTATGTGTTTCTATAGCTTCCAACTTTCACGAGTTTCTTGAATCTGTGGAGAAAAGTGCAGACTCAGGTACTTTCTTATTTGTGAACTTTTATACATTTTATGTAATTTATTTATCATCTATAATGTTTTATTACTTTTCATTTATAGATATAAGGACACAAAAACAGTTCATATACTCAATGAATTGTTACAAGATAATCTTTTCTAGAGAATGTTTACCATTTGTTAAAAGACTGATTTATTTCTAAAAGTTTATGCAGTGGGTTAATTTGTCACATGGAGGCAGAAGGGGTGAATCTGATATACCCCTCTTCCATCATCAACTATTCATCGAGTCCTCCAGTGGAGCTTGTACAACCAAAGAAACGCATACAGCGGTCACCGGCGGTTCTAAGTTACATCTAAAGAGGTCTAGGCCTATACACACTGTTCCACCTGAGGTAATAAAATGTTTTGGGGTAAAGGTATTTTCATGAGGCGATCTGTGATCTAATTATAATAGGCTTTGAAGCTCTCTGCAACAGGTGCAGAGTGGTGCAAGACTGTGTTTGAAAGCATAAAGAGGAATAATGTTTCTGGGGTATCTTAAGGCCTTTGTGGGTCTGTAAGTGCAGAGCAGAGGCTCTGATGCAGGTGGTTTCAAGGCCTCTGTGGAAGTCTACGGCAGATGACTCTGGACTGTTCCCGTGAGAAATAGCTTCCTAAGTATTGGGAAAGATCCCGGCTTTTAAAAGACGTGAAAGCCTCTTCGAGAGTTCTGTGGCTAAGCAAGGTTCATTATCTTACCATAAGAGCAGGGTGATACTGACCTGCAACATCATCTTGCAGGTGTTTGATGGTATGAGTTGAGATCATCTGTGTTAAAAACAAAAAAAACAACAAAAAAACCCCAGGAAAATCTTCCAATAGGATATACTGGGGTCAAGCTTCAATTTGTACAATGATAGATCTCAATTTGCATATATTGAATAATGTATGGTTGAACACAGTGGTTGAGATTTCAAACACCAGTATGTAGAGAAGGTGTGGCAATCACATAATCAGTTGTGAAAACTGGATAAAAATTTGTGTTCCTTGTGTGATTATTAGACATATTCTGGACTATGCCTCGTTTGTATGTAACGCTGAGCTCAAAATAAATAATGGACCTACTACTCTCTTCAATTAATTCTGCATCTTTATTTTCTGTTTAAAGAGGACTTAATAAAATTACTGGAATGTGGGCAATATCTAGTAACACAGTGCCGAGTCTGCTAAATGTAGATCCCAGCCTTTTATATGGCCTCTTCCCTTTAATTCTACTGACTATAATTAATGTAAACCTTGTCGATTCTGGTGTTTGCTGTATAGAGGTAGCGAAAACTTTGCTAAAACAATGAAAAATATGCATCCTGCGAAGTTTATTGAACAATATAACATTGTTCCTTACCCAGAGCCATAACACATCATTGATGGAAATCACACTGATGTGAGGGCGGTATGGGCCAACTCAACTGTATTTCCTGATTGTTTTATTCTGCAGGAGGATGTGGTCCAAATATTTAAAAAATCACAGGTTTGTTTAAGAGGACATAGTCGAACAGTTTGGGCTTACTGTTATTTTAATACTAGTGGTAACTATTAGTAAATACAACAATCTGACCATCCTCATACTGCGTTGAGGGGTGATGGGGTGATGGTACCAGATGATGTTTAGGTATGTGGTTATGTTAATTTATTTTTGTTCCTTTATATTCACGTATTTTGCAAGTGCGTATGTTATTGAGTTTAAAACCATCCATATATTATGCAATTATAGAAAATACAGAAACTGCATGAGACTTCTCTTGACTTGCTAGAAGTTCAGACTGTAGCAAGCTTAGCATTAGTAAATGGAATAGGTGTCATTTTAAGGATTCATTTAAAGTATTCATGAGGTATTTCTCCTAACATCGATGTATCGACAGTACCAATAAAATAAATAGCATAACAAGAATTACAGGTGTATAATAGTGTAGTTACCCACAATGGTTGAAGTGTTTGAAAAGAGTTGTATAAAAGAATAGTTGGTTGGTTCGTGGCATAAAGTCATGAAACGGTGAAATGAGGTCATAAAAAGAGTGTTTACAGGGGAAAGTGCTTTAACATTGAATTAGACAAACTAATAACATAAAACATAAGGGAGTTTAGAGATTCTGTGTCCTTTCATAATGATTTCTGCATATGGCAGGCTGCTGCAAAGGATCCTGGGTAGGCTTCAGCAGACCTCAGTGTAAGATATATTAATAATATTAATCATAATAATACTAGTCAGAGGTTACTTGACTTGTAATCAGAATGTTGCTAGTTCAAGCCCTACCACTGCCAAGTTACCACTGCTGGGTCCCTGAACAGCAATGAATCCTCAATTGTATTATTAATACAATCCAATACACATGCCTAATGCTCAGCTGTCAACTGCAAAAACATTCTGACATTCTGAGCATTCGAACAGTAAGAGGAACAAAAAGAAAGGAGTGACGGACTGTACACGTCTCAATCATTTAGCCTTTTTACATGTTGTTTTAGTTTACGGCAATCAAGGCCTGAAACTGGAGTCTACAGACCAGGCAAAAATATTTAAAATATTTAATGCGTTTTTATTTTTTCAGTTTCAGTGTTTCAATGAGACTCAGGAGACTCCAGCATATGCAGAAGCTCCGAGTTGTCGATCTCCAGGCGCAAACCTGTCCCTGCAAGTTTGGGGTGCATGTTCTGGATCACGGGAAACAGACCATCCATCACCCAACATCTGCTTCTGCTCCTGCGGAGGTTCCAGATCCAGCACGGAGGCAGTGAGAGGTTCCTGGCCCAGAGATTGGTCTGCAGCCGGCCTGATGGTACTCGGCATGTATTGGAAATGCTGTGGTTGTATGCTGTGCGTAGCCCAGGGGGTGCTGGGGTGGAGCTGTGCCAGTTGCCTGCTCGGGTAGCAGGCAGGCCAGTTCTGAGCTTGTGGAATGGCTTCCATGTTGTAGCCGGAGGGCGGGGCAGGCTGGTAGGGGTTGAGCACGAGGTTGGGCAAGGCACTCACGCTGGCCGTGCGCTTCATGTACTTGTTGGAGAGATGGGCCTGCCGCTCCTCCTTGCGCTGCGCCAGAGCCACGTACAGCGGCTTGGTGCCTACAACGCGCCCATTCATCTCCGTCATGGCCGTGGCGGCCTCCTCCGGCGAGGAGAAACACGCGAAGCCAAACCCTTTGGAGCGGCCGCCCTCCATCATCGCCTTGGCACTTGTGATGGTCCCAAACGGAGAGAACTCCTTACGTAGACGCGTGTCGTCCAGACCGTCGTCTAGGTTCTTAACGTACAGGTTGTCTCCCTGGTAGCGAGTCATACCGTCCTGCTTCATCTGCTCAAACTTTCGTTTCAGCCCTGTCTGCCTCTCGCCTTTCTTCTGGGCATAACCCACATACACCTTCTTCCCATTCAGCTCCTTCCCATTTATCTCATCCACAGCCCTCTGGGCATCCTCGTGCCTCTCGAAGTTCACAAAGCCAAAGCCCTTGGACTTGCCGCTCTCGTCGGTCATGACGCGAGTGCTCAGCGTTTGGCCGAACTTGCTGAAATCATCATGTCTCCACCCCAAGGGAATGTTAGGTCTCTTCTAGAATATCCTTCATCATCTCTGGAAGGTCAGGCAAGACCTCACTGATGGCGGTGTGTAACCATGTTTGCCCCAAGTCAGTCATTTCTGGAATCATGGATGATTGCTTACTGTACAAATAAAAGGAAAAACTGTCATTACACTGATCTCAAGTATGTGTATATATAAAAAAAACCTTTTCATTTTGTGATACGTTTCTTACGTAGTATGTGTGAATTTTTAGTATGGTTTCCATCACAGATCATATTTACCTCGACAATACACTGTGTTTCAGTGGAAGGACTTGGTGCCCATTAACAATGTACAATGGTAAAAATCTACCAAGTTGTTAATGTTAAGACATTCCAGCCTTGAACTGTGTTTTGTCACAAAGTACAGATGGTATTCAAAATGAACGTCAGCGTTATGTATATCCATTACAAAATACACAGATGTATCATTTTGAATTAAAATAATGAGAAGTTCTCCAAACTTCATGTGCTCATCATTTTTTGACACAAGAAAATGTCCTTTTTTATATGATGCACCCTTACACTGCACCTCTGTGGAAACACTAGTATTGTGTTCTGAAAAGCCAAACTCTCTAACTGCATGTTTAATTGCATCACTGTAAAGGTTGGGGTAGAAGGTACAACTGTCTTTGACTTGCAGAAGCTGACAACGTCCAGGTCCAGCTGAAAGACATGCCTGAAACATCTTCTGGCTTTTGGATAAATTTAGGCAGATATTTTTTAAAGTTTTTCAAATGCCTGGCACACCTTTTGAAGTAGCTGCGTTTACTTTCAAAACGCATTGTCCACAACCTAATCAAGGGGCCAAATTTCAAAATTAGTGCTGGATAGTGTCGCAAGAAATTATGTTTTGGTCTTAGTGGACTCTCACTGTCACGGAACGCTCGCCTCCCCCGAGTCACGTGGTTTGGCCCGCCACGTGCAGTGGGAGGGTGGTTTTGTTTGTAACCACACCTGCACACACCTGCACCTTGTTCGCCCTGCCTCTCGTCCTGCGGCACCCGGGCCACCGCACGCTACACTCAGGAAATAAACGCAGATTCCAGATATTCTTGGATTATAATGTCAAGATAGGCCACCTGTGACAAAGAAATCGTCTGTGTGCAAATCATATCAACAATATCTTTAAGCTGGGGAGTTAATTTACACACATCATCATCTGGATTTTGCACTTTGTCACCAATTAATAAAGGCAGCAACATTAGGAAATTCCAATTCTGGATAGCTTGACCTGAAAGCTTGGACACCCCAGAGTTAACAGAACATAGCTTTGTAAAAGCATCAGATCCTTTGCACTTGAACTGCTTGATGTGCCAGTTCAATAATGAATATGTAAGGCATTTTTTTTTCTTAATGAAATGCTTCAAGTACAGTGCAACGTCATAGAACAACACACACTCAAATATGTCAAGGCCTAAACAAGGTGGGAGACCAGGCTGATAAACATGAAAAGATATCAGAGTATTGAAAACAGTTTACCTTTATGCCTTTGATATCTCGACTGTCCACAGCTTCAATGTCTAGATCACCAACAGCATAATTAGAACTTTCAGGGGTGCCCTGGGGACCACGTACATTTGGATCATCACTCTGAAACTCACTTCGTATGATTTCACAGTACCTGCAAAATTAAAGTAAGTTTTCAGTAAACCCACCAATGCTGTGTAAACCCAAATTATAACCAGCAATACAACAAAGAGCCCCGTGGATCGTTTCACCACCTACAATAATTCCATTTACATCCAAATCTTTTAAATCCACTAACATCTCTGAGAAAACCTTAGCACTTCCAATTTTCCAATTAAGTCATTTAATTTTCCAATTAAGTCATTTTCTCCACACAGTAAGACAAGGGACGTGATCGATATCGGACCGTACACGAACAGGTAAGTTTGCCAAAAAAAGACAGACTGCGACAACGTTGTCTTTTTTCTTAGCAGAGCTGAAGGGATTTACAATTTCAAAAGCATTCTGGTACAGAATTAGCATCAGGCATCATGGATTTTCAATGAAGAACTGGTTGGACTTCACAAGACTGAAGACACAAGACACTGAATTCGTCCATAATTCTGATTCTAATAAACTACTTCATGTTTGTAACACAGGTATGTATTTGAACATCTTTTTGAATACTTGAGCTCTTGAATATGTTGTCCTTAGTGGTCCCGGATGACAGACAGAGAACAGATCTGAATCCTTAACACAATCACAGATTTTAGCAATAGCATTATCTGTTAGACACATGTCAATACATGTTTTTTAAAAGTGAATGTAGTTTACCCAAAGTATATTCCTGTCTCTACTTATGCACATTTTACATCTCTTCAACAACAGTCTGTATTGTTGAAGCTGGAAGAAGGTGATGCCCTTCTAACTGTAGGTAGAATAGACATACATTCCCAAGAAAGGTCTCCTTCAAATTCGGTGGCAACTGAATGCTTTCATTTGTTGTTGCATCATTTGAGCTCTGGGAAGCATCCTCAAGTACAAATGAGAGAAATTGTTTTCTTGTACATGTCACATAGGTTATGCTAGCAGTCGAACATTCTTGATGTTTCCTAGACATATGAGCAGTAAATGATGATTTCACGGTGAACGTATTTTTACAACCAGTTACTGGACATGCCACAGGTCGTCCCTCCACTATATGTTCTTTTAAGTCACAAGTTCTTCGCTGTGTGAATTTGACGCTCACAGCGAAATTGCACATTTCAAATCTGTAACAACGGCTCTAGCAGTAACAGGGGGTGCAGGCACACTGTGAACACAATAGAAATGAGCTTTAAAAGCTGCATAAGTACAAAACGTCTGCTTGCAGTCAATGCTAACACATTTGAAAAAACAAGTGGCTTCGTTTCTATGAACTTTACAGTGCAGCACACAACCCTTCAAAGCATCAAGTTCTTTGCTACAAAAACGGCAGGTAATCATTGTTTGGCAAACAAACTAACAAAACAACCCGTTAGGGTTTTAGCCTCCTCGACTGATACTACAAAACTACCGCAGCACAACAGTATGAAAAAAAAACGAACTGAAAAGCTTTAACACGAAACCCACCTTTCGGCGTTATAACTATGACTGAAAAATATACCCTCGATCGAAAGGAGAAGCTAGTATATTTCTGACAACAAACGTTAGCATTATCGTATTTCCAGTCTGAAGAAATTAAATTGCTAGCGTACAAGTGCTGCATGCGGTGAGTCTACCGTATCTTCAAGCGCGAGCAGCTCGGCCGCGCACTCACCGACTTCGCCTAAACGGTCGCTCTCGCGACAATGAACCAGTCCAATAAAAGAACGGAAACAAACTCTACTGCTCCGTAATTTGACCATTCGGAGCTCATATGTTTAAACTTTGAAAATACAGACCTTTATTTTTGCAGGAATGCAAATTTACGCTGAAAATCCATTACTGTTAAATTTGAAATGGCCTTAAGGCACTATAAATATGACCAAATGACATTATTTCGTAATGAAAACGCAGAAACTTTTTTTATCATTAGCAAATTATTAACAATTAATATGATGCAAAAATAAAGAACATGCTGTCATCTATCTAAATATTGACAACATATTCCTTGTTCACTGCAGTCACATGCACTTATTTTATTTTATACAGCGAACATAAATAGGAAAGTGTTAACATTTCAGCTTAACCCTCAAATGTTTTTTCAGAGGCTGTAAAAATAGTGCATATAATACATTTTTAGAAACCTATTACTACAGTATTACTACTATCCTACTGATATGCTGTTAAATATAGGTCCGGTTGCAGAGGTCTTTTTTTAGCAGCCGTACTAATACGTGTAGTAAGACAGGTAAGCGTGGTCGGGTCGGTCCGGGGTCGTACACGGGGTGGCGTTCAGGAGGTGACGGAGGGTCAGGCAGGAGACGAGGTCTAGAAAGCAGGCAGGAGTCAATAACCGGGAAACCACACAGGATGAGGAAACGCTCGTACGCCGTATAGGAAAGCAATACTTCGCGACTAGTATGCGATGAGGAGAAGCTTATTAAAGGGGTTGGTAATGAGGGGAATAGGACTCAGGTGTGGGCAATATTTGAGACAGGGATAGGTGCGGTGATCAGGATAGGTATGTGATCAGGACTACATAAAGAATTACTAAACAGTCCAGGGAAGTTATCATCAGGAGCTCCAGCCAGTCTTCCTATAAGGAATTACTAAACAGTCCAGGGAAGTTATCATCAGGAGCTCCAGCCAGTCTTCCTATAAGGAATTACTAAACAGTCCAGGGAAGTTATCATCAGGAGCTCCAGCCAGTCTTCCTATCTTCGGCTGGGTTGGACCGGCTGGGCGGGATCTTCCCTCGATGACTTGGGTGGAGGCGGCTGCTCACGATTTGTCGCCCGCAGGTCCGGAAGCGCACCAGCTGATTTGTCCGTTTCAGGGGTGGGCACTGGTGACGTTGCCTCCTTGTCTTTACGAGGCTTAGGCGTAGGCGCTTTAAGTTCTGGGGCTGCGAGACTTCACGGAGGGAGTGTCCTCATAGGACAACGACGCTTCTCTGAAAGCCCCCCCAAGGGAGAATCCCCATGGAGGACCAGCTCCACCTGCCTCTCAAAGGCATTCAGGTCCAGGACACTGCAGTCCCTTACTCACCTAACTGACACACACACATACAAACAAGGAGACGTTTGGAAGCAGGGGCCGTATCGTGACAGTATGTAAGTAGGATTGCTGAGCTTGTGAAACAATTACATTTACATTTACGGCATTTAGCAGACGCTCTTATCCAGAGCGACTTACAAAAGTGCTTTGTCATTTACTCATAGAATATGTCCAAGTACAGTATAGTAGGTTAGAATTAAACATACCAATGAACAAGAATACTGTAGAATACAGGGATAAATGCTAATACTTAGAAGTGCAAAATACATAAGGTCTGTCTTAAACAATGATAAATGCTATAAACAATAAGTGCTAGAGTTTGTTAAAAAGCATAAATGCCCTACAATAAGTATTAAATTGGTGAGTCAATAAGGGAGCAGTGTCAGTTGTCCTTTAAATATTCTGCAAATAAATGGGTCTTCAGTCTGGGTTTGAAGACTGCAAAGGACTCTGCTGTCCGGACAGCAAGCGGGAGTTCATTCCACAATCTTGGAGCCAGGACAGAAAATAGTCTCGATGCTTGTCGTCCATGAGACCCGAAGCAAGGTATTTCAAGCCGAGCCGTACTTGAGGTTCGAAGTACTCGAGGTACAGATCGGGCTATAACCATTGACCTCATGTATGAAGGGGCTGGTCCATGAAACCAATTTTAAACATCTTATGTGTAGTATAATGTACTCCATGCATTATTTTGTAGTGAATGCATTGTAGATTAGTGTTGCTGGTCATTTGGGTGCTTACTATATCATACTTTTGGGATACTTGTGGAAGTGACATGAAAGTAGTGTTATGAGGAATATGTTTGCCTTTTTCTATCCAAGGTGTAAAGTTTAATAATTTTTGTTGTTGTTGAAGGTAAAGTCTTGATTGT
Organism: Electrophorus electricus; assembly: GCF_041902795.1. Taxonomy (NCBI): domain Eukaryota; kingdom Metazoa; phylum Chordata; class Actinopteri; order Gymnotiformes; family Gymnotidae; genus Electrophorus; species Electrophorus electricus. Next base: position 1,809,955 of record NW_027658605.1, on the reverse strand, counting down.
TCCAAATACGAGAATGAATAGTTCTTTGTTATCTTGTGGAATTTCCACCAGGCTGTTAGAGTTATGGCCTCTGTCAAACAGTTGAAACATGGATGTTTTTAATTGATTTGCTTGATGGTAAGTCTGACTTTTATATCTCTGCATAATGTTTGTTCTATGTCTATCCATATTCTGTCTGATATACTGGGTTTAATCCATTGTATTACATATTGTAGTTTATTTGCAATAATCAACTACAGTTCTGTATCATTGTGAGTTTGATTCTTTGTGATTTATTTTTCCAGTTATGATGGTGTCCAAAGGTTTAAACCAGGTTGCTGGAGCTGGATAGCAATAATTGAAAACAAATCGTTTATCTTAGGCATTATCACTTTAATTGTTGCAATTCTTCCAAAGAGTATAAGGGGCAAATTTGTCCATCAATGAAGTTTGTCACTTATTGTTTTAAAAACTGGAATGATATTAAATTTGAATAACTGACAACTGCAGAGAGAATCTAATACCCAGATATGTAATGTGATTGGCATTCAGAGGGATGGGGAATGTTTTTTAATTGCATCATAAAGTTATGCTGCTGCAATAGTATAATATACAAATATACTAATTGAGATACAATTTTACCAGTTATGTGTGATGCTCTGTGATGGTCATAGAGAACACCACAGACAACTGTGTGGCACATCACTGTTAAACATGCTGATTGCAACCCTGGGCATCATGAACTGTACAATATTAACCTCAGACAACGTTCTCGGAGTGAAATCTATAAACATATTCATCTAACTATCATTACTTTCCCTAACAGCTCATTGGATGAGAGGCCATTAAGTGAAAGGGAGTTTTAATATCCTTTCTATTTTTAAGTTTAAAAAAACACAGACATAAAAATTTCAGAAAGTGAGACAGAGAAAGGAAACCAGACTTTAAAATGGTGCTTCGCTCTTGAGTTGCAACAGTAGCGTAACGAGGGGTGGCCCGAGTGCCGCAGGGTGAGGGGCAGGACGCACAGACTCCAACGTCTGGGACGTACATTTATTAACATTTAACACAGAACACTAACGGCACTCACAAGAATCACACGCGATTAATACAAACAAGAAACGGTTAACTGCAAATGCACTGTATATGCAAAATGAAAGATGCAGGGAGTGGTTGGTCTCTTTTTCAATCAAATCTGAACAGAGTGAAATCTTCACATTTGATTAATTTGACAGACTTTAAAGGGATAATAGACAACATATAAAATGGAACAGAACACGATATAAAAAGGAACTAAATGAAAAACAAACGAAAAAATACTTTTTATCACACTTGCCCAGACAAGCACCAAATCAGACCAAAATCGATCAAGCAAAGGCATAACTGGGAAGAAGCATATTAGCCATTTATTACTCTATTGTTAACAACCTAACAACAGTAATCTGATTGTTAACTGATTGTTAACATACTTTTCAAGTCTTTAACCGTTTTGCTCCCAACATCCTATATGAATGGGTACGAATGCGGCTCATTACCCGCCTGCACAAACTGCTTCTGAAATACTGGGCAGCTAAAGGGTTCTTCACCTGTGTGGATTCTCATATGCTGCTTTCTGTGGCCTGTTTCGCCAAAGCCCTTCCTTACAGTACTATGACAAGCAGACAACCCTGTGTGAGGGTTTAGGTGCTCCTCAAGAGCCTGTGCATGTTAGAAACACATGTTGCAAATATCAGTGACGTTATTTCTCATTTTTGTGATTAGCCATGTTTTTCTGTAGCTACAAATACTTTGATTTTGAAAAAAAGTTTTTGGTAATTTAATAAAACAGACATCTTAAGTTTTACGACAAAATGTGCAAATAAGCTGGCCTGAGAGGTGCGTTCGGGAATATGACTCAGTGCGTCTCTGGTGCTGCTTTTGATGAGTGCAGTGTCATGAGAGTGCGGCCATCTAGCAGTACAAAGAGGGGTTACAGCTTCTCCCGGACGTTTCCAATAAATGTCTAGATTTGTGAGTTATAGAAAGACAGCTGGAAGAGAAGTCCTCCCAGCCCAGCACACAGGGCCAAGTGTCAAAGCGCTGGGAGGTGAACTGAACTTTCATCTTAGTGAGGTACTCCTGAACCCTCTTACAGTCATCAGACAGCAGCAGCCACGCATGTTTGGTCATGGGGTCCAATGTGACCTCATCCACAGCACTGCAGATCCAGTTCCACAATGAATTTGGAATGGATTTTGAAGTTCTCCAGGATCGCTGTTTACTGAGGACCCAAAGCTGTGAAACTACATCCTGGTTATGTTTGAGTAGAGACCATGCGATGAAGTCCAGGACAGGCAGCATGGGTTCCAGCTTCTTCTTAAGCTCCAGCTGCCTGAAATTCTGTGCCAACTCTGCCCTCATCATGCCGCACCGCTCTGAGACTGTCTGGAGTTCTTTAGCCCATTCAGTGTTTCTCTGCTTGGTCTCCTTCACTGCCTAGGTCCTTCACTTCCTCTCTCCTGCTGCCCTTCACGTGGACTGAACAATGTATCAACAGCTTTGAGACGGCTGGCCCACTGAAAAATGTGCTGGCAACAGTGTGGGGGTGTACGGTTCCACCGCAGTCATTACTGCTACTGGATGCAGCTGCAGCGCCCTCGTCAGGCTTACAGACACGCTCCACCTCTTGTTTCCACTGAGCGATAAACTTCACGCACTCCTTGAGACCGGCAAATTCCTCAGGTCTGGTGCTTGAGGTAATAAAAAGAGAACAGAGGTTTAACATTGAATTAGACATATTAATAACATAATCACAGAATGGTATGTGTCCTTTCAGAATGATTTGTGTACAGGGCAGAGGCCTCTGTAAAGGCCTCTGCAGGCTTCTGCAAAGGATGGTGGATAGGCTCCAGCACACTTACAAGTATGAGATATTATTTCCATCAGGCTCAGGACCATCTCTTTAGGATAAGGTCAAGAGAAATCTCTTGGAATGTGGTGTTAACAGGTTCCAACTGGTGTGGGTGTTTTATATTACTTTGCATATATTGACAAATGTATGGTTTGGATGCAATGGACGTGAAGACAAACGCAAATATGTAAAGGAATGTGGGGTGAATACATAACCACTACTGAAAAATGTATGAAAATGTGGGTTCTCTGATTTTTAGACATTCTCCAGAGGGTGCCTCAATAATGCGTGTTAATGTTAACCTACAATAAAGTACGTGCACAGTTATGCTATTTAACCAATTCTGAAGTCTGCATTTTTATTTAATATTTGAATTGAACTTTAAAACTAGCCGACTGGGCACCTAGGAACCACATACTGTTGCTATGTGCAGAGATGTGGGCTTGCAGCCCATTGTTGGGCAGAGTCCATCGCACTGCTCCAATAGACCTGCTCTGACTGCTACTTTCCCACGTCGGCAGTCGAAGTCGTTTCTCCTTCACAATGCTTTTCACCTGGTTGGCCAGTTTCACCGTCTCAGTAGACAAGCTAAAAGAAACTGTTGGCAGCCTCTCGTTGCTCCTGTAATATGACCGTCGCCAGACCAGAGAGTGGAACTGGATGGCAGTGTGGCACTTGCAGCTGCAGTTTGTTTGCTTCAAGATTTAATACGTGTAAGTGACCTTTGCTTCTCGTCCTGTCTTTACTGGTTTGTTAATAAGGTCATTTGAAATTGTGTTGTACATAAAGGAATATTACAGAATTATTCTCTATTTTAAGCTACACTGTGGGGTTTTGTTTTTTTGATCTTTACATTTATATTAATGCAACCCAATACACTTATCTAATGATCAGCTATGACCTGTAAGAACTGACAATCTGAACATTCAAACTTTAAGAGGAATAAAAACAAAAAAATGATCAGCTGTTCATGTCAAAATCTGTAATATGTAATAGAAATAACTGTAATATGTTCAATATAACTGTAATATGTTCAATTACCACCATGTAACATATAACTGTAAATATGTCAATTGCAAGATGGGACTGTACATTCTGTACATACATATATAAATATCCATATATACATTGTACATATAAACATAATATATATATATATATATATATATATATTGTACATGCACTATTAATATATTTTTGTATATATATAGAATATATTTCTCTATGCACCCCTGTTTTTCTTTTTCCTCAGATTGGACAGAGCACTCAACCATTTCACTGTGAGTTATACTGTGTATGACTATGTATGCGACAAATAAACCAAACTTGAAATGATTTTACCTTTTTCTGTCGTTTTCATTTTAAGCTTAGAATAACCAAGGCCTGGACTTTGTAAGGTGGTTTTGAATCCAGGTCAGCTAGGTGAGGACACCAATAGCTTACTGGGTAAGCAGCCACACTCTAACAATGGTGGGCTCGTGTGCAGAACAGTTAGAGCTTGGATCAAGCAAAACAAGAGGAAAAAACGAAACACCTCGGTGAGCGTGGAAAAGGGGAGAACAAAGAACGCCACGGAAAGAAATGGCAACCCCGATGCACTGGGGAAAACTCGAACTAAAAGTTCCCAAACAAAACCAGAAAACGGGGAGAAACTTGAATGGCTAAGGGAAGCCTCAGGAGAGAGACAGACTCGAGAGGGGAAAACTGGAGAAGGGAGGGGACGTGTAAAAACACTGACACCCTCGCAGAACAGAAAAGAGGCATAGCACAAGGGCTCACAGACCTCAATACCCCGAGTTACCGGCTAGGAGCTTGGCTCAAAACTTTAACAAAAACCCAGCACTGAATGACTGGGTCACTGGGCTTATATAAGGTCTAGCCCAGCTGTTGGGTGTTGATCCTGATCAGTGGCGTGGTTGACTCGACGCCTCCCTCTGGTCGAGGGGGCCTCGGCCTGGTGCCAACCCTTACAGGCTTGATGTCTACAGACATGGCAAAAATATTTCAATGTTCAATGCATTTCAGTTTCAATGTTTATTTTTTTCAGTTAAAATGTTAATTTTTTTTACTGCTTATTCTTCCATTAGACAGCCAGAAGCGCAGCACTGGTTAAAGTTTTTGAGCGGCTTCCTGCGCGCACTGGTCCTGGAGCACAGCGACTGCCTCATCCACCTTAGGGTGCAGAGACTCAGGAGACTCCAGCATATGCAGTAGCTCCGAGTTGTCCAGTTCCAGGAACAGACCCGTGATCTTCCCTGCAAGGGTGGGCTGCATGTTCTGGATCAGGGGAAACAGACGCTCACCCAGTATCTGCTTCTGCTCCTGTGGAGGTGCAGCAGCCAGCATGGAGGCACTGAGAGGTTCCTGACCCTGCACATGGACCGCAGCCAGCTGCACGGGCACCTGGAGCTCTGCCCCCAGGTGCTGCTGTGGGTTGAGAAACATAAATGTTTTATAATTGATTTGACTGATAAATGGTAAGTTCGACATTTATATCTAAGGGCTGTGTGCCCAGGTGTTGCTGTGGGCTGTGAACGCCTGAGGTGGTTTTGTACTGTGGTACTGCTCTCACCAGCGACGCCTTGTTGGCAGCTTCCGCGCTGGCCATCCCTGTCCCCGGAGCCTCAGATGCCATGGTCTGATAGGCCATCGTGCGTGGGACCTGGCAGGCGGTGGTTGGTCGGATGGCGCTGAAGGCCTGCGGGCAGGATGCGGCTGGACCGATGGCACTCGGCATATCCTGGACTTGCTGTGGGTGGACGCACTGCATGGCCCAGCAAGGGCTGGGGAGGAGTTGTGCCAGCTGGCTGCTTGCGCAGTAGGCAGGCCAGTTCTGAGCTTGTGGAATGGCTTCCATGTTGTAGCCGGAGGGCGGGGCAGGCTGGTAGGGGTTGAGCACGAGGTTGGGCAAGGCACTCACGCTGGCCGTGCGCTTCATGTACTTGTTGGAGAGGTGGGCCTGCCGCTCCTCCTTGCGCTGCGCCAGAGCCACGTACAGCGGCTTGGTGCCTACAACGCGCCCATTCATCTCCGTCATGGCCGTGGCGGCCTCCTCCGGCGAGGAGAAACACACGAAGCCGAACCCTTTGGAGCGGCCGCCCTCCATCATCACCTTGGCACTTGTGATGGTCCCGAACGGAGAGAACTCCTTACGTAGACGCGCGTCGTCCAGACCGTCGTCTAGGTTCTTGACGTACAGGTTGTCTCCCTGGTAGCGAGTCATACCGTCCTGCTTCATCTGCTCAAACTTTCGTTTCAGCCCTGTCTGCCTCTCGCCTTTCTTCTGGGCATAACCCACATACACCTTCTTCCCATTCAGCTCCTTCCCATTTATCTCATCCACAGCCCTCTGGGCATCCTCGTGCCTCTCGTAGTTCACAAAGCCAAAGCCCTTGGACTTGCCGCTCTCGTCGGTCATGACGCGAGTGCTCAGCGTTTGGCCAAACTTGCTGAAGATCTCCTTCAGCTTGTCGTCGTCCATGTCCTCTCCAAAGTTCTTGACGTACACATTGGTGAACTTTTTGGCCCTGGCCCCCATCTCAGCCTCTCGCTCCTTGCGAGACTTGAAGTGGCCAATGAACACTTTGCGGTCATTGAGCAACATGCCATTAAGTCTCTCAATTGCTCTCTCCGCAGCCTCACGGGTCTCAAAGTGCACAAAGCCGTAGCCCTTAGAGCCATTCTCGTCACACACCACCTTGCTGGAAAGGATGTTCCCAAAGGCAGAGAATGTGTCGTAAAGAGCTTCGCTGTCAATAGACTTGTCAAGGTTCTTGATGAAGATGTTGCCAACTCCACTCTTCCTCAGAGAGGGGTCTCTCTGGGACCACATAATTCGCACAGGTCTGCCTTTGATGATGTTAAAGTTCATAGTGTCCAAAGCACGCTCAGCATCTGCCTGCTGCTGAAAGTTCACGTATGCGTATCCAAGTGAGCGGAGGGTCATCGCGTCCCTGCAAATCCGTACGGAGACTATTGCGCCAGCAGGACTGAATTTCTCGTATAGCATGGCCTCGGTAACGTCTGGATGAAGGTCACCCACGTACAACGAAGTCATCGGCGAACTTGGAGCACTTGGATTCATTTTCGTGAGGATCGTCGGTCAACCTTTCTGGAAATCGTAGTCGAAAGTAGTAAATGAATAAAATAAAATCGTAAATGATTTAACCAAATGATCTAACTGCACGAATTATAAAACAGTTTGAAACAGCAATTCAACAGAGCCAGGCAAGTGTCGACCGACCAAAGCGATCAAAGCAACACTTTAGCTTTAGATTCAAATACATGACAACTTGGTTGTTACGTAAGAGTGCTTTTACGTAAATGTTTATTTTTAAATATTATACAAACGCTATTTATTTATTTATGAATTATTCAATTATTTTAACTTATAACGTTAATAGCGTGAATGAGAGGCTTTAACAACGCCTTATATTTCAAAATATTACCTAGTCACAGCATTTTCCAAAAATCGTCCATATGCTGCTCACACTGAATCATTTACCGCATGGCTCAGAATAAATACTTTTAGTTTGATAAACGCAGCAACATTCATTTTCTTTAGCCTAATGCTCGGCAAAAAACATCGCATTAAAGTTAATTAATGGGATGAAATCAGTTTGCCTTGGAGCAGGCCTATGTTCTTTGAGGTTAAAAATCATCGCCTGGATTGTAAACCTTAGTAGAGTTCCACAACGAGGTGCGATTTGTAAAAGGACGTCTTTTTCTCTCCGAGTTAGAAATCTGGAGAAATAAATATATCAATTGATTTCCGCCCATCGGAGGACCTTTAGAACTTTATTATTTATTCATTATTTATTTCTAACTTCTCACTGTGTCCAACTATATCGGGTGTATAAAACGTATGAACAGACATAAATAACGTGGGGGAAACGGGAATAGGGGAGAGAGGAAAAATAAGACGAACAGAGACGAAACAGACAAACGGGAAATGCAGATAGAGTATTTTAAGTATTTGCCACCTGCACCATTACGGGAATGTGTGTGTGTGTGTGTGTGTGTGTGTGTGTGTGTGTGTGTGTGTGTGTGTGTGTGTGTGTGTGTGTGTGTGTGTGTGTGTTCGTGTGTGACTGCTTGTGTGCGTCTGCCTGTGTGTGTGTGTGAGAGAGAGAGAGAGAGGCTATGTGCGAGTGCACTGTATATGTACACGTACTAGATTGGGATATTTATCATTTATGGATTAGCTCTGTAAACCTTTTATCAAAGGAGTCCAGTCTAGGTTATTGGTTCTTATTGATTCATTCTGAGATTTTTTTCCATTGATATGTAGTCTATCAATAGATTTTTCCATTCGGTGACACTAATATTATTTTTTGTTTTCCAATTCATGAGTATGTTTGTATTTGCAATTAATAATGTTATATATATATTATCCTGTTTTTTTTCTATTGTCACATTGGTTGATGACATGTCTCCTAGGAGACATAAAGATGGTGTTGGATGGATAGGGTTATTTAAATCATGGGACATGTGTGTGATTACTTATTGCCAAAATTGCTTGATAGGTGTGCTCTGCCACACGATGTGAATGTAATCGTCAGCTGTCTTTGGAGTAAATTATGTACAGATTGCTGAGCTTGTGAAACCAATTTTAAACATCCAATGTGTAGTATAATGTAATCTATGTATTATTTTGTACTGAATGCATTGTAGGTTAGTGTTGCTGTCATGTGGTAATTATTATTACACATTTTAATCCAAACTGTGGCGTCGGGAGCTAGTAATAAATCTTCCTCCCATTGTCTCGATGGGAGAGTAATTATGCGATTTGATTTCATTATTAGTTTGTATATCTTATGTGATAGTTTTTTTGTATTAGGAATGTTTATAATACTGATATGGATGCAGGTGAGTTTAATGTCTCTGAACTGATAGTTGCTCTTACCTGCTTTCTATATCTTATGTTTGGGCTACTTGTGGAAGTGACATGAAAGCAGTGTTATGTTTATGTTAGTGTGGAGTTTGATATCTTGTGGAATTTCCACCAGGCTGTTAGTATCATGGCCACCCACAAATTGTTGATCATGAATGTTCTTTAATTGATTTGACTGATAAATGGTAAGTCTGACTTTTAGATCTTTGCATAATGTTTGCTATATGTCTATCCATATTCTGTCTGATATACTAAGTTTTATCCATTTTATACCATATTATAGTTGATTTGCAATAATCAACTACAGTTCTGTAATGTTGTGAGTTTGATTCTATGTGATTTATTTTTCCAGTAGAATCAAGTTATGATGTTGTACAAAGATTTTAGACAGGTTGGTGGCGCTGGAATAATTGAAAACAAATAATTTCGTTTAGGTAATATTCTCATTTTAATTATTGCAGTTTGTCCAAAGAGCATAAGGGGCAAATTTGTCCATCAATGAAGTTCGTCGCTTATTGTTTTAATAATTGGATGACTATTTATTTTTGAATAACAGACAACTGGGAAGAGAATTTAATACCCAGATATGTAATATGATTGGTATTCAGGGGGATGGGGTTTTTAATTGCATCATAAAGTTATGCTGCTAATATATAGTATAATACACAAATATCCTACTGGAGATACAATTTGACCAGTTATGTGTGATGTTCTGTGATGATCATATAGAACACCACAGACAACTGTTTGGCACATCACTGTTAAACCTCCTGATTGCAACCCGGGGCATCGTGAACTGTACAACATGACCCTCAGACAATGATCTCTGAGTGAAAGCGATAAACATAATCATCTTCATATCATCACTTTCTCTACAAGTTCAGTGGAAGAGATGTCAGTTAAAGGGAGTTTTAATACCCTTTCCATCTTTAAATTTAATAAAAACACAGATGGAAAAATTCCAGAAAGTGAGAGAGAGAAAGGAAACTAGACTTTAAAATAATGCTGCCCTCTTGATTTACAACTGTAGATTATTGAAATTATTACAAATGTCCGATGCCAAAAGGGATTGTGTCAGTGTTTCACTACTCAGTATTGCATTTGGTAGACAGTATAAACAATTAGACTATGGTTAAAAAAATCACAGAAATAAAGCAAACACCAATATAATCTTGAACCACCTAGTGCCAGGAAACATTAGATTACTGGAACAAAATCAGACAACTAGCAGAACAACTTTTTAACCAATGATGCAGATGCACTTTTAGTGGATTTATTTATGTGTATTTCAATCCACTAAAGTTTTTCACTTGATCTAACATTACATTTAAGACCGAAATCCTGTTACGTCTCACAGAAGATTCCACTGATCAAGCTGCTACTTACCCATCCTGGTCCTGGAGTACCTTTGCTCTGTACACTTTAGTGATGTCTTTGCTACCAACAAGCCTATTTTAATCCATCAGATAGTAACCAAACGCTCCTTTGCTGCAGAGCACAGAAATCATTCAAATTTGCAGTCAACAGATACATCTGGGCCAGATTTTGGATCAATGGACTAGGCTGGAACTGCACATATACTGTATATGCAAAATTCAAAATACGGGGAGTGGTTGGTCTCTTTTGCAATCAAATCTGAATACTATGGAATTCGTTTCACATTTGTTTAATTTGACAGATTTTAAATGGATAATGGACATCACTAGACAAAAAGGAATAAACAACTATATGAAAAGGAACAAAACCAAAAACAAAGGAAGACTTTAACACACTTGCCCAAACAAGCACTAAATCTGACAAAAATAGATCAACCAATGACATAGCTGTGAAGGAACATATTAGCCATTGTTTTCTTGTCATCAACAGTAATTTTAACTGATTGTTAACATACTGTTCAAGTCTTCAACTGATTTGCTCCCAACATACAAATATGGTTACATTGGGTACAAATATGGTTCATTACCCACCTGCACAAATTGCTTCTGACATACTGGGCAGCTACAGGGTTCTTCTCCCATGTGGATTCTGACATACTGGGCAGCTACGGGCTTCTTCAGTTGTGTGGATTGTCTTCTGCTCCTCCATGTGGCCTGTTTCACCAAAGCCCTTCCTGCAGTATTTGCAGCACTATGGGAAGCGGACACCCTTGTGTGTGCGTTTAGGTGCTTCTCAAGAGTCTGGGCACGTTTGAAACACCTGCCCCAAACATCACTGACATTATTTCTTGTAGGTGATTAGCCACGTGTTTCTCTAGTCACAAGTACTTTTTGATTTATTTGTTTTTTTAAATAGGTAATTTTATATATGATGGCAACAAATGACATTTTAAGTTTTATGACAAAACGTGCAAACAAGCTGGCCTGAGAGGTGTGTAGCGGGATATGACTCAGTGCGTCTCTGGTGCTGCTTTTGATGAGTACAGTGTCATGAGTGTGTCTGTCCAGCGGTGCAAAGAGGGGATACAGCAAGGCATGGCATGGTGTTTATTCATTCGTTTGCATAGAAAATGACGCCTTTTCACATTGTGGAAGTACAAATATGGCGGTCTTTTTTGTGCGGCGTAGTAATGACATATGTTGTGGAATTTTGAACAAACAGCAAGTCAGACGTGATTAAGAGAGTAATTTAATAAGAAAAAGAATAAAATAAATGTTTGGCTCTCCTCAGGTAGGGAGCCCCGAGTATACAAAACCGTGGCTAGTTATACTACTCCTGTGCTGTCTTTAACCAATCATCTTTTCTTAAGCAGCTCTTCTTTCCTTTGTTGCTGTGGCTATAAGCCAATCAGCTCTCAGCTTGGTTTTTTCCACAAACCAACCCAAACTGACTCCAAACAGTGTGGGTTGTGTGTCAAGTTGACCTTGATGTTAACAGTTCCTGATACATGTTCAACTTAATCAGCAACAGGCGGATATAAATGTGCAAACGGCATTATTAATTTAAGAACAAAAGGATCAGTGTGATTTTATATGAATCACATAATACATAGTTTCGTATCATTTTCCATCACACGTAAAAACAGAGTCTCACCGTATTGTCGGGCAGGAGGATCTGGACTCATTTATTACTTGATATCTTCCCCCATCTAGCGGTCATTAGAGGTTAGTCTTGAATTGATTTCTGTCGTGCAATATTTTAGATATAAATGTTTACATTTTCTATTACAGAACACGGCAAAGTATAGTCAACCAGTTCTAACCTTTTGAGAAAAACTTTAACTTCAAAGTAGGTGAATCTATTTACTTAGATTGAACCAATCGGATCACAGTTTATTTACATAGCATCAATGCTTTGAGTGCTTTAGATATAAGGACATCATGGCGATCTTTCTGCTCACACCTCAGTCAGTCTATAATTCTGTACTATGTGTTTCTATAGCTTCCAACTTTCACGAGTTTCTTGAATCTGTGGAGAAAAGTGCAGACTCAGGTACTTTCTTATTTGTGAACTTTTATACATTTTATGTAATTTATTTATCATCTATAATGTTTTATTACTTTTCATTTATAGATATAAGGACACAAAAACAGTTCATATACTCAATGAATTGTTACAAGATAATCTTTTCTAGAGAATGTTTACCATTTGTTAAAAGACTGATTTATTTCTAAAAGTTTATGCAGTGTGTTAATTTGTCACATGGAGGCAGAAGGGGTGAATCTGATATACCCCTCTTCCATCATCAACTATTCATGGAGTCCTTCAGTGGAGCTTGTACAACCAAAGAAACGCATACAGCGGTCACCGGCGGTTCTAAGTTACATCTAAAGAGGTCTAGGCCTATACACACTGTTCCACCTGAGGTAATAAAATGTTTTGGGGTAAAGGTATTTTCATGAGGCGATCTGTGATCTAATTATAATAGGCTTTGAAGCTCTCTGCAACAGGTGCAGAGTGGTGCAAGACTGTGTTTGAAAGCATAAAGAGGAATAATGTTTCTGGGGTATCTTAAGGCCTTTGTGGGTCTGTAAGTGCAGAGCAGAGGCTCTGATGCAGGTGGTTTCAAGGCCTCTGTGGAAGTCTACGGCAGATGACTCTGGACTGTTCCCGTGAGAAATAGCTTCCTAAGTATTGGTAAAGATCCCGGCTTTTAAAAGACGTGAAAGCCTCTTCGAGAGTTCTGTGGCTAAGCAAGGTTCATTATCTTACCATAAGAGCAGGGTGATACTGACCTGCAACATCATCTTGCAGGTGTTTGATGGTATGAGTTGAGATTATCTTTGTTAAAAACAAAAACAACAACAACAAAAAAAAAAAAACCCAGGAAAATCTTCCAATAGGATATACTGGGGTCAAGCTTCAATTTGTACAATGATAGATCTCAATTTGCATATATTGAATAATGTATGGTTGAACACAGTGGTTGAGATTTCAAACACCAGTATGTAGAGAAGGTGTGGCAATCACATAATCAGTTGTGAAAACTGGATAAAAATGTGTGTTCCTTGTGTGATTATTAGACATATTCTGGACTATGCCTCGTTTGTATGTAACGCTGAGCTCAAAATAAATAATGGACCTACTACTCTCTTCAATTAATTCTGCATCTTTATTTTCTGTTTAAAGAGGACTTAATAAAATTACTGGAATGTGGGCAATATCTAGTAACACAGTGCCGAGTCTGCTAAACGTAGATCCCAGCCTTTTATATGGCCTCTTCCCTTTAATTCTACTGACTATAATTAATGTAAACCTTGTCGATTCTGGTGTTTGCTGTATAGAGGTAGCGAAAACTTTGCTAAAACAATGAAAAATATGCATCCTGTGAAAAGTTTATTGAACAATATAACATTGTTCCTTACCCAGAGCCATAACACGTCATTGATGGAAATCACACTGATGTGAGGGCGGTATGGGCCAACTCAACTGTATTTCCTGATTGTTTTATTCTGCAGGAGGATGTGGTCCAAATATTTTAAAAATCACAGGTTTGTTTAAGAGGACATAGTCGAACAGTTTGGGCTTACTGTTATTTTAATACTAGTGGTAACTATTAGTAAATACAACAATCTGACCATCCTCATACTGCATTGAGGGGTGATGGGGTGATGGTACCAGATGATGTTTAGGTATGTGGTTATGTTAATTTATTTTTGTTCCTTTATATTCACATATTTTGCAAGTGCGTATGTTATTGAGTTTAAAACCATCCATATATTATGCAATTATAGAAAATACAGAAACTGCATGAGACTTCTCTTGACTTGCTAGAAGTTCAGACTGTAGCAAGCTTAGCATTAGTAAATGGAATAGGTGTCATTTTAAGGATTCATTTAAAGTATTCATGAGGTATTTCTCCTAACATCGATGTATCGACAGTACCAATAAAATAAATAGCATAACAAGAATTACAGGTGTATAATAGTGTAATTACCCACAATGGTTGAAGTGTTTGAAAAGAGTTGTATAAAAGAATAGTTGGTTGGTTCGTGGCATAAAGTCATGAAACGGTGAAATGAGGTCATAAAAAGAGTGTTTACAGGGGAAAGTGCTTTAACATTGAATTAGACAAACTAATAACATAAAACAAGGGAGTTTAGAGATTCTGTGTCCTTTCGTAATGATTTGTGCATATGGCAGGCTGCTGCAAAGGATCCTGGGTAAGCTTCAGCAGACCTCAGTGTAAGATATATTAATAATATTAATCATAATAATACTATTCAGAGGTTACTTGACTAGTAATCAGAATGTTGCTAGTTCAAGCCCTACCACTGCCAAGTTACCACTGCTGGGTCCCTGAACAGCAATGAATCCTCAATTGTATTATTAATACAATCCAATACACATGCCTAATGCTCAGCTGTCAACTGCAAAAACTGACATTCTGAGCATTCGAACAGTAAGAGGAACAAAAAGAAAGGAGTCACCGACTGTACACGTGTCAATCATTTAGCCTTTTTACATGTTGTTTTAGTTTACTGTAATCAAGGCCTGAAACTGGAGTCTATGGACCAGGCAAAAATATTTCAATATTTAATGCGTTTTTATTTTTTCAGCCAGCATAAGCGGAAGCTCCAAGTTGTCGATCTCCAGGAGCAAACCCGTCCCTGCAAGGTTGGGGTGCATGTTCTGGATCACGGGAAACAGACCATCGATCACCCAACATCTGCTTCTGCTCCTGCGGAGGTTCCAGATCCAGCACGGAGGCAGTGAGAGGTTCCTGGCCCAGAGATTGGTCTGCAGCGGGCCTGATGGTACTCGGCATGTATTGGAAATGCTGTGGCTGAATGCTGTGCGTAGCCCAGCGGGTGCTGGGGTGGAGCTGTGCCAGTTGCCTGCTCGGGTAGCAGGTAGCCCAGTTCTGAGCCTGTGGAATGGCCATCATGAAGTAGCCGGAGGGCGGGGCGGGCTGGTAGGGGTTGAGCACTGGGTTGCGCACGGCACTCAGGCTGGCCATGCGCTGCATGTACTGGTGGGTGAGGTGGGCCTGCCGCTCCTCCTTGCGCTGCGCCAGGGCCACGTACAGCGGCTTGGTGCCTACGATGCACCCGTTCATCTCCTTCATTGCCTCGGTGGCCTCCTCCGGCGAGGAGAAACACACAAAGCCGAACCCTTTGGAGCGGCCGCCCTCCGTCATCACCTTGGCACTCGTGAATGTCCCGAATAGAGAGAACTCTTTACGCAGACGCTCGTCGTCCAGACTGTCGTCTAGGTTTTTAACGTACAGGTTCACTCCCTGGTAGCGAGTCGTGCCGTCCTGCTTCATCTGCTCAAACTTGCGTTTGAGCTCTGTCTGCCTCTCGCCTTTCTTCTGGGCACGAGCCACATACAGCTGCTTCCCATTCAACTTCTTCCCGTTCATCTCATCCACAGCCCTTTTGGCATCCTCGTGCCTCTCGAAGCTCACAAAGCCAAAGCCCTTGGACTTGCCGCTCTCGTCTGTCATGACGCGACGGCTCAGCGTTGGGCCGAACTTGCTGAAGATCTCATTTAGCTTGTTGTCGTCCATGTCCTCCCAAGTATGAGATATTATTTCCATCAGGCTCAGGACCATCTCTTTAGGATAAGGTCAAGAGAAATCTCTTGGAATGTGGTGTTAACAGGTTCCAACTGGTGTGGGTGTTTTATATTACTTTGCATATATTGACAAATGTATGGTTTGGATGCAATGGACGTGAAGACAAACGCAAATATGTAAAGGAATGTGGGGTGAATACATAACCACTACTGAAAAATGTATGAAAATGTGGGTTCTCTGATTTTTAGACATTCTCCAGAGGGTGCCTCAATAATGCGTGTTAATGTTAACCTACAATAAAGTACGTGCACAGTTATGCTCTTTAACCAATTCTGAAGTCTGCATTTTTATTTAATATTTGAATTGAACTTTAAAACTAGCCGACTGGGCACCTAGGAACCACATACTGTTGCTATGTGCAGAGATGTGGGCTTGCAGCCCATTGTTGGGCAGAGTCCATCGCACTGCTCCAATAGACCTGCTCTGACTGCTACTTTCCCACGTCGGCAGTCGAAGTCGTTTCTCCTTCACAATGCTTTTCACCTGGTTGGCCAGTTTCACCGTCTCAGTAGACAAGCTAAAAGAAACTGTTGGCAGCCTCTCGTTGCTCCTGTAATATGACCGTCGCCAGACCAGAGAGTGGAACTGGATGGCAGTGTGGCACTTGCAGCTGCAGTTTGTTTGCTTCAAGATTTAATACGTGTAAGTGACCTTTGCTTCTCGTCCTGTCTTTACTGGTTTGTTAATAAGGTCATTTGAAATTGTGTTGTACATAAAGGAATATTACAGAATTATTCTCTATTTTAAGCTACACTGTGGGGTTTTGTTTTTTTGATCTTTACATTTATATTAATGCAACCCAATACACTTATCTAATGATCAGCTATGACCTGTAAGAACTGACAATCTGAACATTCAAACTTTAAGAGGAATAAAAACAAAAAAATGATCAGCTGTTCATGTCAAAATCTGTAATATGTAATAGAAATAACTGTAATATGTTCAATATAACTGTAATATGTTCAATTACCACCATGTAACATATAACTGTAAATATGCCAATTGCAAGATGGGACTGTACATTCTGTACATACATATATAAATATCCATATATACATTGTACATATAAACATAATATATATATATATATATATATATATATATATATATATATATATATATATATATATATATATATATATATATATATATATTGTACATGCACTATTAATATATTTTTGTATATATATAGAATATATTTCTCTATGCACCCCTGTTTTTCTTTTTCCTCAGATTGGACAGAGCACTCAACCATTTCACTGTGAGTTATACTGTGTATGACTATGTATGCGACAAATAAACCAAACTTGAAATGATTTTACCTTTTTCTGTCGTTTTCATTTTAAGCTTAGAATAACCAAGGCCTGGACTTTGTAAGGTGGTTTTGAATCCAGGTCAGCTAGGTGAGGACACCAATAGCTTACTGGGTAAGCAGCCACACTCTAACAATGGTGGGCTCGTGTGCAGAACAGTTAGAGCTTGGATCAAGCAAAACAAGAGGAAAAAACGAAACACCTCGGTGAGCGTGGAAAAGGGGAGAACAAAGAACGCCACGGAAAGAAATGGCAACCCCGATGCACTGGGGAAAACTCGAACTAAAAGTTCCCAAACAAAACCAGAAAACGGGGAGAAACTTGAATGGCTAAGGGAAGCCTCAGGAGAGAGACAGACTCGAGAGGGGAAAACTGGAGAAGGGAGGGGACGTGTAAAAACACTGACACCCTCGCAGAACAGAAAAGAGGCATAGCACAAGGGCTCACAGACCTCAATACCCAGAGTTACCGGCTAGGAGCTTGGCTCAAAACTTTATCAAAAACCCAGCACTGAATGATTGGGTCACTGGGCTTATATAAGGTCTAGCCCAGCTGTTGGGTGTTGATCCTGATCAGTGGCGTGGTTGACTCGACGCCTCCCTCTGGTCGAGGGGGCCTCGGCCTGGTGCCAACCCTTACAGGCTTGATGTCTACAGACATGGCAAAAATATTTCAATGTTCAATGCATTTCAGTTTCAATGTTTATTTTTTTCAGTTAAAATGTTAATTTTTTTTACTGCTTATTCTTCCATTAGACAGCCAGAAGCGCAGCACTGGTTAAAGTTTTTGAGCGGCTTCCTGCGCGCACTGGTCCTGGAGCACAGCGACTGCCTCATCCACCTTAGGGTGCAGAGACTCAGGAGACTCCAGCATATGCAGTAGCTCCGAGTTGTCCAGTTCCAGGAACAGACCCGTGATCTTCCCTGCAAGGGTGGGCTGCATGTTCTGGATCAGGGGAAACAGACGCTCACCCAGTATCTGCTTCTGCTCCTGTGGAGGTGCAGCAGCCAGCATGGAGGCACTGAGAGGTTCCTGACCCTGCACATGGACCGCAGCCAGCTGCACGGGCACCTGGAGCTCTGCCCCCAGGTGCTGCTGTGGGTTGAGAAACATAAATGTTTTATAATTGATTTGACTGATAAATGGTAAGTTCGACATTTATATCTAAGGGCTGTGTGCCCAGGTGTTGCTGTGGGCTGTGAACACCTGAGGTGGTTTTGTACTGTGGTACTGCTCTCACCAGCGACGCCTTGTTGGCAGCTTCCGCGCTGGCCATCCCTGTCCCCGGAGCCTCAGACGCCATGGTCTGATAGGCCATCGTGCGTGGGACCTGGCAGGCGGTGGTTGGTCGGATGGCGCTGAAGGCCTGCGGGCAGGATGCGGCTGGACCGATGGCACTCGGCATATCCTGGACTTGCTGTGGGTGGACGCACTGCATGGCCCAGCAAGGGCTGGGGAGGAGTTGTGCCAGCTGGCTGCTTGCGCAGTAGGCAGGCCAGTTCTGAGCTTGTGGAATGGCTTCCATGTTGTAGCCGGAGGGCGGGGCAGGCTGGTAGGGGTTGAGCACGAGGTTGGGCAAGGCACTCACGCTGGCCGTGCGCTTCATGTACTTGTTGGAGAGGTGGGCCTGCCGCTCCTCCTTGCGCTGCGCCAGAGCCACGTACAGCGGCTTGGTGCCTACAACGCGCCCATTCATCTCCGTCATGGCCGTGGCGGCCTCCTCCGGCGAGGAGAAACACACGAAGCCGAACCCTTTGGAGCGGCCGCCCTCCATCATCACCTTGGCACTTGTGATGGTCCCGAACGGAGAGAACTCCTTACGTAGACGCGCGTCGTCCAGACCGTCGTCTAGGTTCTTGACGTACAGGTTGTCTCCCTGGTAGCGAGTCATACCGTCCTGCTTCATCTGCTCAAACTTTCGTTTCAGCCCTGTCTGCCTCTCGCCTTTCTTCTGGGCATAACCCACATACACCTTCTTCCCATTCAGCTCCTTCCCATTTATTTCATCCACAGCCCTCTGGGCATCCTCGTGCCTCTCGTAGTTCACAAAGCCAAAGCCCTTGGACTTGCCGCTCTCGTCGGTCATGACGCGAGTGCTCAGCGTTTGGCCAAACTTGCTGAAGATCTCCTTCAGCTTGTCGTCGTCCATGTCCTCTCCAAAGTTCTTGACGTACACATTGGTGAACTTTTTGGCCCTGGCCCCCATCTCAGCCTCTCGCTCCTTGCGAGACTTGAAGTGGCCAATGAACACTTTGCGGTCATTGAGCAACATGCCATTAAGTCTCTCAATTGCTCTCTCCGCAGCCTCACGGGTCTCAAAGTGCACAAAGCCGTAGCCCTTAGAGCCATTCTCGTCACACACCACCTTGCTGGAAAGGATGTTCCCAAAGGCAGAGAATGTGTCGTAAAGAGCTTCGCTGTCAATAGACTTGTCAAGGTTCTTGATGAAGATGTTGCCAACTCCACTCTTCCTCAGAGAGGGGTCTCTCTGGGACCACATAATTCGCACAGGTCTGCCTTTGATGATGTTAAAGTTCATAGTGTCCAAAGCACGCTCAGCATCTGCCTGCTGCTGAAAGTTCACGTATGCGTATCCAAGTGAGCGGAGGGTCATCGCGTCCCTGCAAATCCGTACGGAGACTATTGCGCCAGCAGGACTGAATTTCTCGTATAGCATGGCCTCGGTAACGTCTGGATGAAGGTCACCCACGTACAACGAAGTCATCGGCGAACTTGGAGCACTTGGATTCATTTTCGTGAGGATCGTCGGTCAACCTTTCTGGAAATCGTAGTCGAAAGTAGTAAATGAATAAAATAAAATCGTAAATGATTTAACCAAATGATCTAACTGCACGAATTATAAAACAGTTTGAAACAGCAATTCAACAGAGCCAGGCAAGTGTCGACCGACCAAAGCGATCTAAGCAACACTTTAGCTTTAGATTCAAATACATGACAACTTGGTTGTTACGTAAGAGTGCTTTTACGTAAATGTTTATTTTTAAATATTATACAAACGCTATTTATTTATTTATGAATTATTCAATTATTTTAACTTATAACGTTAATAGCGTGAATGAGAGGCTTTAACAACGCCTTATATTTCAAAATATTACCTAGTCACAGCATTTTCCAAAAATCGTCCATATGCTGCTCACACTGAATCATTTACCGCATGGCTCAGAATAAATACTTTTAGTTTGATAAACGCAGCAACATTCATTTTCTTTAGCCTAATGCTCGGCAAAAAACATCGCATTAAAGTTAATTAATGGGATGAAATCAGTTTGCCT
Organism: Electrophorus electricus; assembly: GCF_041902795.1. NCBI lineage: Eukaryota > Metazoa > Chordata > Actinopteri > Gymnotiformes > Gymnotidae > Electrophorus > Electrophorus electricus. The sequence continues at coordinate 1,789,569 of NW_027658605.1, read as the reverse complement.
TGGAGCAGGCCTATGTTCTTTGAGGTTAAAAATCATCGCCTGGATTGTAAACCTTAGTAGAGTTCCACAACGAGGTGCGATTTGTAAAAGGACGTCTTTTTCTCTCCGAGTTAGAAATCTGGAGAAATAAATATATCAATTGATTTCCGCCCATCGGAGGACCTTTAGAACTTTATTATTTATTCATTATTTATTTCTAACTTCTCACTGTGTCCAACTATATCGGGTGTATAAAACGTATGAACAGACATAAATAACGTGGGGGAAACGGGAATAGGGGAGAGAGGAAAAATAAGACGAACAGAGACGAAACAGACAAACGGGAAATGCAGATAGAGTATTTTAAGTATTTGCCACCTGCACCATTACGGGAATGTGTGTGTGTGTGTGTGTGTGTGTGTGTGTGTGTGTGTGTGTGTGTGTGTTCGTGTGTGACTGCTTGTGTGCGTCTGCCTGTGTGTGTGTGTGAGAGAGAGAGAGAGAGGCTATGTGCGAGTGCACTGTATATGTACACGTACTAGATTGGGATATTTATCATTTATGGATTAGCTCTGTAAACTTTTTATCAAAGGAGTCCAGTCTAGGTTATTGGTTCTTATTGATTCATTCTGAGATTTTTTTCCATTGATATGTAGTCTATCAATAGATTTTTCCATTCGGTGACACTAATATTATTTTTTGTTTTCCAATTCATGAGTATGTTTGTATTTGCAATTAATAATGTTATATATATATTATCCTGTTTTTTTTCTATTGTCACATTGGTTGATGACATGTCTCCTAGGAGACATAAAGATGGTGTTGGATGGATAGGGTTATTTAAATCATGGGACATGTGTGTGATTACTTATTGCCAAAATTGCTTGATAGGTGTGCTCTGCCACACGATGTGAATGTAATCGTCAGCTGTCTTTGGAGTAAAGTATGTACAGATTGCTGAGCTTGTGAAACCAATTTTAAACATCCAATGTGTAGTATAATGTAATCTATGTATTATTTTGTACTGAATGCATTGTAGGTTAGTGTTGCTGTCATGTGGTAATTATTATTACACATTTTAATCCAAACTGTGGCGTCGGGAGCTAGTAATAAATCTTCCTCCCATTGTCTCGATGGGAGAGTAATTATGCGATTTGATTTCATTATTAGTTTGTATATCTTATGTGATAGTTTTTTTGTATTAGGAATGTTTATAATACTGATATGGATGCAGGTGAGTTTAATGTCTCTGAACTGATAGTTGCTCTTACCTGCTTTCTATATCTTATGTTTGGGCTACTTGTGGAAGTGACATGAAAGCAGTGTTATGTTTATGTGAGTCTGGAGTTTGATATCTTGTGAAATTTCCACCAGGCTGTTAGTATCATGGCCACCCACAAATTGTTGATCATGAATGTTCTTTAATTGATTTGACTGATAAATGGTAAGTCTGACTTTTAGATCTTTGCATAATGTTTGCTATATGTCTATCCATATTCTGTCTGATATACTAAGTTTTATCCATTTTATACCATATTATAGTTGATTTGCAATAATCAACTACAGTTCTGTAATGTTGTGAGTTTGATTCTATGTGATTTATTTTTCCAGTAGAATCAAGTTATGATGTTGTCCAAAGATTTTAGACAGGTTGGTGGCGCTGGAATAATTGAAAACAAATAATTTCGTTTAGGTAATATTCTCATTTTAATTATTGCAGTTTGTCCAAAGAGCATAAGGGGCAAATTTGTCCATCAATGAAGTTCGTCGCTTATTGTTTTAATAATTGGATGACTATTTATTTTTGAATAACAGACAACTGGGAAGAGAATTTAATACCCAGATATGTAATATGATTGGTATTCAGGGGGATGGGGTTTTTAATTGCATCATAAAGTTATGCTGCTAATATATAGTATAATACACAAATATCCTACTGGAGATACAATTTGACCAGTTATGTGTGATGTTCTGTGATGATCATATAGAACACCACAGACAACTGTTTGGCACATCACTGTTAAACCTCCTGATTGCAACCCGGGGCATCGTGAACTGTACAACATGACCCTCAGACAATGATCTCTGAGTGAAAGCGATAAACATAATCATCTTCATATCATCACTTTCTCTACAAGTTCAGTGGAAGAGATGTCAGTTAAAGGGAGTTTTAATACCCTTTCCATCTTTAAATTTAATAAAAACACAGATGGAAAAATTCCAGAAAGTGAGAGAGAGAAAGGAAACTAGACTTTAAAATGGTGCTGCCCTCTTGATTTACAACTGTAGATTATTGAAATTATTACAAATGTCCGATGCCAAAAGGGATTGTGTCAGTGTTTCACTACTCAGTATTGCATTTGGTAGACAGTATAAACAATTAGACTATGGTTAAAAAAATCACAGAAATAAAGCAAACACCAATATAATCTTGAACCACCTAGTCCCAGGAAACATTAGATTACTGGAACAAAATCAGACAACTAGCAGAACAACTTTTTAACCAATGATGCAGATGCACTTTTAGTGGATTTATTTATCTGTATTTCAATCCACTAAAGTTTTTCACTTGATCTAACATTACATTTAAGACCGAAATCCTGTTACGTCTCACAGAAGATTCCACTGATCAAGCTGCTACTTACCCATCCTGGTCCTGGAGTACCTTTGCTCTGTACACTTTAGTGATGTCTTTGCTACCAACAAGCCTATTTTAATCCATCAGATAGTAACCAAACGCTCCTTTGCTGCAGAGCACAGAAATCATTCAAATTTGCAGTCAACAGATACATCTGGGCCAGATTTTGGATCAATGGACTAGGCTGGAACTGCACATATACTGTATATGCAAAATTCAAAATACGGGGAGTGGTTGGTCTCTTTTGCAATCAAATCTGAATACTATGGAATTCGTTTCACATTTGTTTAATTTGACAGATTTTAAATGGATAATGGACATCACTAGACAAAAAGGAATAAACAACTATATGAAAAGGAACAAAACCAAAAACAAAGGAAGACTTTAACACATTTGCCCAAACAAGCACTAAATCTGACAAAAATAGATCAACCAATGACATAGCTGTGAAGGAACATATTAGCCATTGTTTTCTTGTCATCAACAGTAATTTTAACTGATTGTTAACATACTGTTCAAGTCTTCAACTGATTTGCTCCCAACATACGAATGGGTACAAATATGGTTCATTACCCACCTGCACAATTTGCTTCTGACATACTGGGCAGCTACAGGGTTCTTCTCCCATGTGGATTCTGACATACTGGGCAGCTACGGGCTTCTTCAGTTGTGTGGATTGTCTTCTGCTCCTCCATGTGGCCTGTTTCACCAAAGCCCTTCCTGCAGTATTTGCAGCACTATGGGAAGCGGACACCCTTGTGTGTGCGTTAAGGTGCTTCTCAAGAGTCTGGGCACGTTTGAAACACCTGCCCCAAACATCACTGACATTATTTCTTGTAGGTGATTAGCCACGTGTTTCTCTAGTCACAAGTACTTTTTGATTTATTTGTTTTTTTAAATAGGTAATTTTATATATAATGGCAACAAATGACATTTTAAGTTTTATGACAAAACGTGCAAACAAGCTGGCCTGAGAGGTGTGTAGCGGGATATGACTCAGTGCGTCTCTGGTGCTGCTTTTGATGAGTACAGTGTCATGAGTGTGTCTGTCCAGCGGTGCAAAGAGGGGATACAGCAAGGCATGGCATGGTGTTTATTCATTCGTTTGCATAGAAAATGACGCCTTTTCACATTGTGGAAGTACAAATATGGCGGTCTTTTTTGTGCGGCGTAGTAATGACATATGTTGTGGAATTTTGAACAAACAGCAAGTCAGACGTGATTAAGAGAGTAATTTAATAAGAAAAAGAATAAAATAAATGTTTGGCTCTCCTCAGGTAGGGAGCCCCGAGTATACAAAACCGTGGCTAGTTATACTACTCCTGTGCTGTCTTTAACCAATCATCTTTTCTTAAGCAGCTCTTCTTTCCTTTGTTGCTGTGGCTATAAGCCAATCAGCTCTCAGCTTGGTTTTTTCCACAAACCAACCCAAACTGACTCCAAACAGTGTGGGTTGTGTGTCAAGTTGACCTTGATGTTAACAGTTCCTGATACATGTTCAACTTAATCAGCAACAGGCGGATATAAATGTGCAAACAGCATTATTAATTTAAGAACAAAAGGATCAGTGTGATTTTATATGAATCACATAATACATAGTTTCGTATCATTTTCCATCACACGTAAAAACAGAGTCTCACCGTATTGTCGGGCAGGAGGATCTGGACTCATTTATTACTTGATATCTTCCCCCATCTAGCGGTCATTAGAGGTTAGTCTTGAATTGATTTCTGTCGTGCAATATTTTAGATATAAATGTTTACATTTTCTATTACAGAACACGGCAAAGTATAGTCAACCAGTTCTAACCTTTTGAGAAAAACTTTAACTTCAAAGTAGGTGAATCTATTTACTTAGATTGAACCAATCGGATCACAGTTTATTTACATAGCATCAATGCTTTGAGTGCTTTAGATATAAGGACATCATGGCGATCTTTCTGCTCACACCTCAGTCAGTCTATAATTCTGTACTATGTGTTTCTATAGCTTCCAACTTTCACGAGTTTCTTGAATCTGTGGAGAAAAGTGCAGACTCAGGTACTTTCTTATTTGTGAACTTTTATACATTTTATGTAATTTATTTATCATCTATAATGTTTTATTACTTTTCATTTATAGATATAAGGACACAAAAACAGTGCATATACTCAATGAATTGTTACAAGATAATCTTTTCTAGAGAATGTTTACCATTTGTTAAAAGACTGATTTATTTCTAAAAGTTTATGCAGTGTGTTAATTTGTCACATGGAGGCAGAAGGGGTGAATCTGATATACCCCTCTTCCATCATCAACTATTCATGGAGTCCTTCAGTGGAGCTTGTACAACCAAAGAAACGCATACAGCGGTCACCGGCGGTTCTAAGTTACATCTAAAGAGGTCTAGGCCTATACACACTGTTCCACCTGAGGTAATAAAATGTTTTGGGGTAAAGGTATTTTCATGAGGCGATCTGTGATCTAATTATAATAGGCTTTGAAGCTCTCTGCAACAGGTGCAGAGTGGTGCAAGACTGTGTTTGAAAGCATAAAGAGGAATAATGTTTCTGGGGTATCTTAAGGCCTTTGTGGGTCTGTAAGTGCAGAGCAGAGGCTCTGATGCAGGTGGTTTCAAGGCCTCTGTGGAAGTCTACGGCAGATGACTCTGGACTGTTCCCGTGAGAAATAGCTTCCTAAGTATTGGTAAAGATCCCGGCTTTTAAAAGACGTGAAAGCCTCTTCGAGAGTTCTGTGGCTAAGCAAGGTTCATTATCTTACCATAAGAGCAGGGTGATACTGACCTGCAACATCATCTTGCAGGTGTTTGATGGTATGAGTTGAGATTATCTTTGTTAAAAACAAAAACAACAACAACAAAAAAAAAAACCCCAGGAAAATCTTCCAATAGGATATACTGGGGTCAAGCTTCAATTTGTACAATGATAGATCTCAATTTGCATATATTGAATAATGTATGGTTGAACACAGTGGTTGAGATTTCAAACACCAGTATGTAGAGAAGGTGTGGCAATCACATAATCAGTTGTGAAAACTGGATAAAAATGTGTGTTCCTTGTGTGATTATTAGACATATTCTGGACTATGCCTCGTTTGTATGTAACGCTGAGCTCAAAATAAATAATGGACCTACTACTCTCTTCAATTAATTCTGCATCTTTATTTTCTGTTTAAAGAGGACTTAATAAAATTACTGGAATGTGGGCAATATCTAGTAACACAGTGCCGAGTCTGCTAAACGTAGATCCCAGCCTTTTATATGGCCTCTTCCCTTTAATTCTACTGACTATAATTAATGTAAACCTTGTCGATTCTGGTGTTTGCTGTATAGAGGTAGCGAAAACTTTGCTAAAACAATGAAAAATATGCATCCTGTGAAAAGTTTATTGAACAATATAACATTGTTCCTTACCCAGAGCCATAACACGTCATTGATGGAAATCACACTGATGTGAGGGCGGTATGGGCCAACTCAACTGTATTTCCTGATTGTTTTATTCTGCAGGAGGATGTGGTCCAAATATTTTAAAAATCACAGGTTTGTTTAAGAGGACATAGTCGAACAGTTTGGGCTTACTGTTATTTTAATACTAGTGGTAACTATTAGTAAATACAACAATCTGACCATCCTCATACTGCATTGAGGGGTGATGGGGTGATGGTACCAGATGATGTTTAGGTATGTGGTTATGTTAATTTATTTTTGTTCCTTTATATTCACATATTTTGCAAGTGCGTATGTTATTGAGTTTAAAACCATCCATATATTATGCAATTATAGAAAATACAGAAACTGCATGAGACTTCTCTTGACTTGCTAGAAGTTCAGACTGTAGCAAGCTTAGCATTAGTAAATGGAATAGGTGTCATTTTAAGGATTCATTTAAAGTATTCATGAGGTATTTCTCCTAACATCGATGTATCGACAGTACCAATAAAATAAATAGCATAACAAGAATTACAGGTGTATAATAGTGTAATTACCCACAATGGTTGAAGTGTTTGAAAAGAGTTGTATAAAAGAATAGTTGGTTGGTTCGTGGCATAAAGTCATGAAACGGTGAAATGAGGTCATAAAAAGAGTGTTTACAGGGGAAAGTGCTTTAACATTGAATTAGACAAACTAATAACATAAAACAAGGGAGTTTAGAGATTCTGTGTCCTTTCGTAATGATTTGTGCATATGGCAGGCTGCTGCAAAGGATCCTGGGTAAGCTTCAGCAGACCTCAGTGTAAGATATATTAATAATATTAATCATAATAATACTATTCAGAGGTTACTTGACTAGTAATCAGAATGTTGCTAGTTCAAGCCCTACCACTGCCAAGTTACCACTGCTGGGTCCCTGAACAGCAATGAATCCTCAATTGTATTATTAATACAATCCAATACACATGCCTAATGCTCAGCTGTCAACTGCAAAAACTGACATTCTGAGCATTCGAACAGTAAGAGGAACAAAAAGAAAGGAGTCACCGACTGTACACGTGTCAATCATTTAGCCTTTTTACATGTTGTTTTAGTTTACTGTAATCAAGGCCTGAAACTGGAGTCTATGGACCAGGCAAAAATATTTCAATATTTAATGCGTTTTTATTTTTTCAGCCAGCATAAGCGGAAGCTCCAAGTTGTCGATCTCCAGGAGCAAACCCGTCCCTGCAAGGTTGGGGTGCATGTTCTGGATCACGGGAAACAGACCATCGATCACCCAACATCTGCTTCTGCTCCTGCGGAGGTTCCAGATCCAGCACGGAGGCAGTGAGAGGTTCCTGGCCCAGAGATTGGTCTGCAGCGGGCCTGATGGTACTCGGCATGTATTGGAAATGCTGTGGCTGAATGCTGTGCGTAGCCCAGCGGGTGCTGGGGTGGAGCTGTGCCAGTTGCCTGCTCGGGTAGCAGGTAGCCCAGTTCTGAGCCTGTGGAATGGCCATCATGAAGTAGCCGGAGGGCGGGGCGGGCTGGTAGGGGTTGAGCACTGGGTTGCGCACGGCACTCACGCTGGCCATGCGCTGCATGTACTGGTGGGTGAGGTGGGCCTGCCGCTCCTCCTTGCGCTGCGCCAGGGCCACGTACAGCGGCTTGGTGCCTACGATGCACCCGTTCATCTCCTTCATTGCCTCGGTGGCCTCCTCCGGCGAGGAGAAACACACAAAGCCGAACCCTTTGGAGCGGCCGCCCTCCGTCATCACCTTGGCACTCGTGATTGTCCCGAATAGAGAGAACTCTTTACGCAGACGCTCGTCGTCCAGACTGTCGTCTAGGTTTTTAACGTACAGGTTCACTCCCTGGTAGCGAGTCGTGCCGTCCTGCTTCATCTGCTCAAACTTGCGTTTGAGCTCTGTCTGCCTCTCGCCTTTCTTCTGGGCACGAGCCACATACAGCTGCTTCCCATTCAACTTCTTCCCGTTCATCTCATCCACAGCCCTTTTGGCATCCTCGTGCCTCTCGAAGCTCACAAAGCCAAAGCCCTTGGACTTGCCGCTCTCGCCTGTCATGAAGCGACGGCTCAGCGTTGGGCCGAACTTGCTGAAGATCTCATTTAGCTTGTTGTCGTCCATGTCCTCCCAAGTATGAGATATTATTTCCATCAGGCTCAGGACCATCTCTTTAGGATAAGGTCAAGAGAAATCTCTTGGAATGTGGTGTTAACAGGTTCCAACTGGTGTGGGTGTTTTATATTACTTTGCATATATTGACAAATGTATGGTTTGGATGCAATGGACGTGAAGACAAACGCAAATATGTAAAGGAATGTGGGGTGAATACATAACCACTACTGAAAAATGTATGAAAATGTGGGTTCTCTGATTTTTAGACATTCTCCAGAGGGTGCCTCAATAATGCGTGTTAATGTTAACCTACAATAAAGTACGTGCACAGTTATGCTATTTAACCAATTCTGAAGTCTGCATTTTTATTTAATATTTGAATTGAACTTTAAAACTAGCCGACTGGGCACCTAGGAACCACATACTGTTGCTATGTGCAGAGATGTGGGCTTGCAGCCCATTGTTGGGCAGAGTCCATCGCACTGCTCCAATAGACCTGCTCTGACTGCTACTTTCCCACGTCGGCAGTCGAAGTCGTTTCTCCTACACAATGCTTTTCACCTGGTTGGCCAGTTTCACCGTCTCAGTAGACAAGCTAAAAGAAACTGTTGGCAGCCTCTCGTTGCTCCTGTAATATGACCGTCGCCAGACCAGAGAGTGGAACTGGATGGCAGTGTGGCACTTGCAGCTGCAGTTTGTTTGCTTCAAGATTTAATACGTGTAAGTGACCTTTGCTTCTCGTCCTGTCTTTACTGGTTTGTTAATAAGGTCATTTGAAATTGTGTTGTACATAAAGGAATATTACAGAATTATTCTCTATTTTAAGCTACACTGTGGGGTTTTGTTTTTTTGATCTTTACATTTATATTAATGCAACCCAATACACTTATCTAATGATCAGCTATGACCTGTAAGAACTGACAATCTGAACATTCAAACTTTAAGAGGAATAAAAACAAAAAAATGATCAGCTGTTCATGTCAAAATCTGTAATATGTAATAGAAATAACTGTAATATGTTCAATATAACTGTAATATGTTCAATTACCACCATGTAACATATAACTGTAAATATGTCAATTGCAAGATGGGACTGTACATTCTGTACATACATATATAAATATCCATATATACATTGTACATATAAACATTATATATATATATATATATATTGTACATGCACTATTAATATATTTTTGTATATATATAGAATATATTTCTCTATGCACCCCTGTTTTTCTTTTTCCTCAGATTGGACAGAGCACTCAACCATTTCACTGTGAGTTATACTGTGTATGACTATGTATGCGACAAATAAACCAAACTTGAAATGATTTTACCTTTTTCTGTCGTTTTCATTTTAAGCTTAGAATAACCAAGGCCTGGACTTTGTAAGGTGGTTTTGAATCCAGGTCAGCTAGGTGAGGACACCAATAGCTTACTGGGTAAGCAGCCACACTCTAACAATGGTGGGCTCGTGTGCAGAACAGTTAGAGCTTGGATCAAGCAAAACAAGAGGAAAAAACGAAACACCTCGGTGAGCGTGGAAAAGGGGAGAACAACGAACGCCACGGAAAGAAATGGCAACCCCGATGCACTGGGGAAAACTCGAACTAAAAGCTCCCAAACAAAACCAGAAAACGGGGAGAAACTTGAATGGCTAAGGGAAGCCTCAGGAGAGAGACAGACTCGAGAGGGGAAAACTGGAGAAGGGAGGGGACGTGTAAAAACACTGACACCCTCGCAGAACAGAAAAGAGGCATAGCACAACGGCTCACAGACCTCAATACCCAGAGTTACCGGCTAGGAGCTTGGCTCAAAACTTTATCAAAAACCCAGCACTGAATGATTGGGTCACTGGGCTTATATAAGGTCTAGCCCAGCTGTTGGGTGTTGATCCTGATCAGTGGCGTGGTTGACTCGACGCCTCCCTCTGGTCGAGGGGGCCTCGGCCTGGTGCCAACCCTTACAGGCTTGATGTCTACAGACATGGCAAAAATATTTCAATGTTCAATGCATTTCAGTTTCAATGTTTATTTTTTTCAGTTAAAATGTTATTTTTTTTTACTGCTTATTCTTCCATTAGACAGCCAGAAGCGCAGCACTGGTTAAAGTTTTTGAGCGGCTTCCTGCGCGCACTGGTCCTGGAGCACAGCGACTGCCTCATCCACCTTAGGGTGCAGAGACTCAGGAGACTCCAGCATATGCAGTAGCTCCGAGTTGTCCAGTTCCAGGAACAGACCCGTGATCTTCCCTGCAAGGGTGGGCTGCATGTTCTGGATCAGGGGAAACAGACGCTCACCCAGTATCTGCTTCTGCTCCTGTGGAGGTGCAGCAGCCAGCATGGAGGCACTGAGAGGTTCCTGACCCTGCACATGGACCGCAGCCAGCTGCACGGGCACCTGGAGCTCTGCCCCCAGGTGCTGCTGTGGGTTGAGAAACATAAATGTTTTATAATTGATTTGACTGATAAATGGTAAGTTCGACATTTATATCTAAGGGCTGTGTGCCCAGGTGTTGCTGTGGGCTGTGAACGCCTGAGGTGGTTTTGTACTGTGGTACTGCTCTCACCAGCGACGCCTTGTTGGCAGCTTCCGCGCTGGCCATCCCTGTCCCCGGAGCCTCAGATGCCATGGTCTGATAGGCCATCGTGCGTGGGACCTGGCAGGCGGTGGTTGGTCGGATGGCGCTGAAGGCCTGCGGGCAGGATGCGGCTGGACCGATGGCACTCGGCATATCCTGGACTTGCTGTGGGTGGACGCACTGCATGGCCCAGCAAGGGCTGGGGAGGAGTTGTGCCAGCTGGCTGCTTGCGCAGTAGGCAGGCCAGTTCTGAGCTTGTGGAATGGCTTCCATGTTGTAGCCGGAGGGCGGGGCAGGCTGGTAGGGGTTGAGCACGAGGTTGGGCAAGGCACTCACGCTGGCCGTGCGCTTCATGTACTTGTTGGAGAGGTGGGCCTGCCGCTCCTCCTTGCGCTGCGCCAGAGCCACGTACAGCGGCTTGGTGCCTACAACGCGCCCATTCATCTCCGTCATGGCCGTGGCGGCCTCCTCCGGCGAGGAGAAACACACGAAGCCGAACCCTTTGGAGCGGCCGCCCTCCATCATCACCTTGGCACTTGTGATGGTCCCGAACGGAGAGAACTCCTTACGTAGACGCGCGTCGTCCAGACCGTCGTCTAGGTTCTTGACGTACAGGTTGTCTCCCTGGTAGCGAGTCATACCGTCCTGCTTCATCTGCTCAAACTTTCGTTTCAGCCCTGTCTGCCTCTCGCCTTTCTTCTGGGCATAACCCACATACACCTTCTTCCCATTCAACTCCTTCCCATTTATCTCATCCACAGCCCTCTGGGCATCCTCGTGCCTCTCGTAGTTCACAAAGCCAAAGCCCTTGGACTTGCCGCTCTCTTCGGTCATGACGCGAGTGCTCAGCGTTTGGCCAAACTTGCTGAAGATCTCCTTCAGCTTGTCGTCGTCCATGTCCTCTCCAAAGTTCTTGACGTACACATTGGTGAACTTTTTGGCCCTGGCCCCCATCTCAGCCTCTCGCTCCTTGCGAGACTTGAAGTGGCCAATGAACACTTTGCGGTCATTGAGCAACATGCCATTAAGTCTCTCAATTGCTCTCTCCGCAGCCTCACGGGTCTCAAAGTGCACAAAGCCGTAGCCCTTAGAGCCATTCTCGTCACACACCACCTTGCTGGAAAGGATGTTCCCAAAGGCAGAGAATGTGTCGTAAAGAGCTTCGCTGTCAATAGACTTGTCAAGGTTCTTGATGAAGATGTTGCCAACTCCACTCTTCCTCAGAGAGGGGTCTCTCTGGGACCACATAATTCGCACAGGTCTGCCTTTGATGATGTTAAAGTTCATAGTGTCCAAAGCACGCTCAGCATCTGCCTGCTGCTGAAAGTTCACGTATGCGTATCCAAGTGAGCGGAGGGTCATCGCGTCCCTGCAAATCCGTACGGAGACTATTGCGCCAGCAGGACTGAATTTCTCGTATAGCATGGCCTCGGTAACGTCTGGATGAAGGTCACCCACGTACAACGAAGTCATCGGCGAACTTGGAGCACTTGGATTCATTTTCGTGAGGATCGTCGGTCAACCTTTCTGGAAATCGTAGTCGAAAGTAGTAAATGAATAAAATAAAATCGTAAATGATTTAACCAAATGATCTAACTGCACGAATTATAAAACAGTTTGAAACAGCAATTCAACAGAGCCAGGCAAGTGTCGACCGACCAAAGCGATCAAAGCAACACTTTAGCTTTAGATTCAAATACATGACAACTTGGTTGTTACGTAAGAGTGCTTTTACGTAAATGTTTATTTTTAAATATTATACAAATGCTATTTATTTATTTATGAATTATTCAATTATTTTAACTTATAACGTTAATAGCGTGAATGAGAGGCTTTAACAACGCCTTATATTTCAAAATATTACCTAGTCACAGCATTTTCCAAAAATCGTCCATATGCTGCTCACACTGAATCATTTACCGCATGGCTCAGAATAAATACTTTTAGTTTGATAAACGCAGCAACATTCATTTTCTTTAGCCTAATGCTCGGCAAAAAACATCGCATTAAAGTTAATTAATGGGATGAAATCAGTTTGCCTTGGAGCAGGCCTATGTTCTTTGAGGTTAAAAATAATCGCCTGGATTGTAAACCTTAGTAGAGTTCCACAACGAGGTGCGATTTGTAAAAGGACGTCTTTTTCTCTCCGAGTTAGAAATCTGGAGAAATAAATATATCAATTGATTTCCGCCCATCGGAGGACCTTTAGAACTTTATTATTTATTCATTATTTATTTCTAACTTCTCACTGTGTCCAACTATATCGTGTGTATAAAACGTATGAACAGACATAAATAACGTGGGGGAAACAGGAATAGGGGAGAGAGGAAAAATAAGACGAACAGAGACGAAACAGACAAACGGGAAATGCAGATAGATAGAGTATTTTAAGTATTAGCCACCTGCACCATTACGGGAATGTGTGTGTGTGTGTGTGTGTGTGTGTGTGTGTGTGTGTGTGTGTGTGTGTGTGTGTGTGTGTTCGTGTGTGACTGCTTGTGTGCGTCTGCCTGTGTGTGTGTGTGAGAGAGAGAGAGAGAGGCTATGTGCGAGTGCACTGTATATGTACACGTACTAGATTGGGATATTTATCATTTATGGATTAGCTCTGTAAACTTTTTATCAAAGGAGTCCAGTCTAGGTTATTGGTTCTTATTGATTCATTCTGAGATTTTTTTCCATTGATATGTAGTCTATCAATAGATTTTTCCATTCGGTGACACTAATATTATTTTTTGTTTTCCAATTCATGAGTATGTTTGTATTTGCAATTAATAATGTTATATATATATTATCCTGTTTTTTTTCTATTGTCACATTGGTTGATGACATGTCTCCTAGGAGACATAAAGATGGTGTTGGATGGATAGGGTTATTTAAATCATGGGACATGTGTGTGATTACTTATTGCCAAAATTGCTTGATAGGTGTGCTCTGCCACACGATGTGAATGTAATCGTCAGCTGTCTTTGGAGTAAAGTATGTACAGATTGCTGAGCTTGTGAAACCAATTTTAAACATCCAATGTGTAGTATAATGTAATCTATGTATTATTTTGTACTGAATGCATTGTAGGTTAGTGTTGCTGTCATGTGGTAATTATTATTACACATTTTAATCCAAACTGTGGCGTCGGGAGCTAGTAATAAATCTTCCTCCCATTGTCTCGATGGGAGAGTAATTATGCGATTTGATTTCATTATTAGTTTGTATATCTTATGTGATAGTTTTTTTGTATTAGGAATGTTTATAATACTGATATGGATGCAGGTGAGTTTAATGTCTCTGAACTGATAGTTGCTCTTACCTGCTTTCTATATCTTATGTTTGGGCTACTTGTGGAAGTGACATGAAAGCAGTGTTATGTTTATGTGAGTCTGGAGTTTGATATCTTGTGAAATTTCCACCAGGCTGTTAGTATCATGGCCACCCACAAATTGTTGATCATGAATGTTCTTTAATTGATTTGACTGATAAATGGTAAGTCTGACTTTTAGATCTTTGCATAATGTTTGCTATATGTCTATCCATATTCTGTCTGATATACTAAGTTTTATCCATTTTATACCATATTATAGTTGATTTGCAATAATCAACTACAGTTCTGTAATGTTGTGAGTTTGATTCTATGTGATTTATTTTTCCAGTAGAATCAAGTTATGATGTTGTCCAAAGATTTTAGACAGGTTGGTGGCGCTGGAATAATTGAAAACAAATAATTTCGTTTAGGTAATATTCTCATTTTAATTATTGCAGTTTGTCCAAAGAGCATAAGGGGCAAATTTGTCCATCAATGAAGTTCGTCGCTTATTGTTTTAATAATTGGATGACTATTTATTTTTGAATAACAGACAACTGGGAAGAGAATTTAATACCCAGATATGTAATATGATTGGTATTCAGGGGGATGGGGTTTTTAATTGCATCATAAAGTTATGCTGCTAATATATAGTATAATACACAAATATCCTACTGGAGATACAATTTGACCAGTTATGTGTGATGTTCTGTGATGATCATATAGAACACCACAGACAACTGTTTGGCACATCACTGTTAAACCTCCTGATTGCAACCCGGGGCATCGTGAACTGTACAACATGACCCTCAGACAATGATCTCTGAGTGAAAGCGATAAACATAATCATCTTCATATCATCACTTTCTCTACAAGTTCAGTGGAAGAGATGTCAGTTAAAGGGAGTTTTAATACCCTTTCCATCTTTAAATTTAATAAAAACACAGATGGAAAAATTCCAGAAAGTGAGAGAGAGAAAGGAAACTAGACTTTAAAATGGTGCTGCCCTCTTGATTTACAACTGTAGATTATTGAAATTATTACAAATGTCCGATGCCAAAAGGGATTGTGTCAGTGTTTCACTACTCAGTATTGCATTTGGTAGACAGTATAAACAATTAGACTATGGTTAAAAAAATCACAGAAATAAAGCAAACACCAATATAATCTTGAACCACCTAGTCCCAGGAAACATTAGATTACTGGAACAAAATCAGACAACTAGCAGAACAACTTTTTAACCAATGATGCAGATGCACTTTTAGTGGATTTATTTATCTGTATTTCAATCCACTAAAGTTTTTCACTTGATCTAACATTACATTTAAGACCGAAATCCTGTTACGTCTCACAGAAGATTCCACTGATCAAGCTGCTACTTACCCATCCTGGTCCTGGAGTACCTTTGCTCTGTACACTTTAGTGATGTCTTTGCTACCAACAAGCCTATTTTAATCCATCAGATAGTAACCAAACGCTCCTTTGCTGCAGAGCACAGAAATCATTCAAATTTGCAGTCAACAGATACATCTGGGCCAGATTTTGGATCAATGGACTAGGCTGGAACTGCACATATACTGTATATGCAAAATTCAAAATACGGGGAGTGGTTGGTCTCTTTTGCAATCAAATCTGAATACTATGGAATTCGTTTCACATTTGTTTAATTTGACAGATTTTAAATGGATAATGGACATCACTAGACAAAAAGGAATAAACAACTATATGAAAAGGAACAAAACCAAAAACAAAGGAAGACTTTAACACATTTGCCCAAACAAGCACTAAATCTGACAAAAATAGATCAACCAATGACATAGCTGTGAAGGAACATATTAGCCATTGTTTTCTTGTCATCAACAGTAATTTTAACTGATTGTTAACATACTGTTCAAGTCTTCAACTGATTTGCTCCCAACATACGAATGGGTACAAATATGGTTCATTACCCACCTGCACAATTTGCTTCTGACATACTGGGCAGCTACAGGGTTCTTCTCCCATGTGGATTCTGACATACTGGGCAGCTACGGGCTTCTTCAGTTGTGTGGATTGTCTTCTGCTCCTCCATGTGGCCTGTTTCACCAAAGCCCTTCCTGCAGTATTTGCAGCACTATGGGAAGCGGACACCCTTGTGTGTGCGTTTAGGTGCTTCTCAAGA
Source organism: Electrophorus electricus (assembly GCF_041902795.1). Lineage (NCBI taxonomy): Eukaryota > Metazoa > Chordata > Actinopteri > Gymnotiformes > Gymnotidae > Electrophorus > Electrophorus electricus. The sequence goes on along the minus strand of NW_027658605.1, from coordinate 1,773,361 downwards.
GTCTGGGCACGTTTGAAACACCTGCCCCAAACATCACTGACATTATTTCTTGTAGGTGATTAGCCACGTGTTTCTCTAGTCACAAGTACTTTTTGATTTATTTGTTTTTTTAAATAGGTAATTTTATATATAATGGCAACAAATGACATTTTAAGTTTTATGACAAAACGTGCAAACAAGCTGGCCTGAGAGGTGTGTAGCGGGATATGACTCAGTGCGTCTCTGGTGCTGCTTTTGATGAGTACAGTGTCATGAGTGTGTCTGTCCAGCGGTGCAAAGAGGGGATACAGCAAGGCATGGCATGGTGTTTATTCATTCGTTTGCATAGAAAATGACGCCTTTTCACATTGTGGAAGTACAAATATGGCGGTCTTTTTTGTGCGGCGTAGTAATGACATATGTTGTGGAATTTTGAACAAACAGCAAGTCAGACGTGATTAAGAGAGTAATTTAATAAGAAAAAGAATAAAATAAATGTTTGGCTCTCCTCAGGTAGGGAGCCCCGAGTATACAAAACCGTGGCTAGTTATACTACTCCTGTGCTGTCTTTAACCAATCATCTTTTCTTAAGCAGCTCTTCTTTCCTTTGTTGCTGTGGCTATAAGCCAATCAGCTCTCAGCTTGGTTTTTTCCACAAACCAACCCAAACTGACTCCAAACAGTGTGGGTTGTGTGTCAAGTTGACCTTGATGTTAACAGTTCCTGATACATGTTCAACTTAATCAGCAACAGGCGGATATAAATGTGCAAACGGCATTATTAATTTAAGAACAAAAGGATCAGTGTGATTTTATATGAATCACATAATACATAGTTTCGTATCATTTTCCATCACACGTAAAAACAGAGTCTCACCGTATTGTCGGGCAGGAGGATCTGGACTCATTTATTACTTGATATCTTCCCCCATCTAGCGGTCATTAGAGGTTAGTCTTGAATTGATTTCTGTCGTGCAATATTTTAGATATAAATGTTTACATTTTCTATTACAGAACACGGCAAAGTATAGTCAACCAGTTCTAACCTTTTGAGAAAAACTTTAACTTCAAAGTAGGTGAATCTATTTACTTAGATTGAACCAATCGGATCACAGTTTATTTACATAGCATCAATGCTTTGAGTGCTTTAGATATAAGGACATCATGGCGATCTTTCTGCTCACACCTCAGTCAGTCTATAATTCTGTACTATGTGTTTCTATAGCTTCCAACTTTCACGAGTTTCTTGAATCTGTGGAGAAAAGTGCAGACTCAGGTACTTTCTTATTTGTGAACTTTTATACATTTTATGTAATTTATTTATCATCTATAATGTTTTATTACTTTTCATTTATAGATATAAGGACACAAAAACAGTGCATATACTCAATGAATTGTTACAAGATAATCTTTTCTAGAGAATGTTTACCATTTGTTAAAAGACTGATTTATTTCTAAAAGTTTATGCAGTGTGTTAATTTGTCACATGGAGGCAGAAGGGGTGAATCTGATATACCCCTCTTCCATCATCAACTATTCATGGAGTCCTTCAGTGGAGCTTGTACAACCAAAGAAACGCATACAGCGGTCACCGGCGGTTCTAAGTTACATCTAAAGAGGTCTAGGCCTATACACACTGTTCCACCTGAGGTAATAAAATGTTTTGGGGTAAAGGTATTTTCATGAGGCGATCTGTGATCTAATTATAATAGGCTTTGAAGCTCTCTGCAACAGGTGCAGAGTGGTGCAAGACTGTGTTTGAAAGCATAAAGAGGAATAATGTTTCTGGGGTATCTTAAGGCCTTTGTGGGTCTGTAAGTGCAGAGCAGAGGCTCTGATGCAGGTGGTTTCAAGGCCTCTGTGGAAGTCTACGGCAGATGACTCTGGACTGTTCCCGTGAGAAATAGCTTCCTAAGTATTGGTAAAGATCCCGGCTTTTAAAAGACGTGAAAGCCTCTTCGAGAGTTCTGTGGCTAAGCAAGGTTCATTATCTTACCATAAGAGCAGGGTGATACTGACCTGCAACATCATCTTGCAGGTGTTTGATGGTATGAGTTGAGATTATCTTTGTTAAAAACAAAAACAACAACAACAAAAAAAAAAACCCCAGGAAAATCTTCCAATAGGATATACTGGGGTCAAGCTTCAATTTGTACAATGATAGATCTCAATTTGCATATATTGAATAATGTATGGTTGAACACAGTGGTTGAGATTTCAAACACCAGTATGTAGAGAAGGTGTGGCAATCACATAATCAGTTGTGAAAACTGGATAAAAATGTGTGTTCCTTGTGTGATTATTAGACATATTCTGGACTATGCCTCGTTTGTATGTAACGCTGAGCTCAAAATAAATAATGGACCTACTACTCTCTTCAATTAATTCTGCATCTTTATTTTCTGTTTAAAGAGGACTTAATAAAATTACTGGAATGTGGGCAATATCTAGTAACACAGTGCCGAGTCTGCTAAACGTAGATCCCAGCCTTTTATATGGCCTCTTCCCTTTAATTCTACTGACTATAATTAATGTAAACCTTGTCGATTCTGGTGTTTGCTGTATAGAGGTAGCGAAAACTTTGCTAAAACAATGAAAAATATGCATCCTGTGAAAAGTTTATTGAACAATATAACATTGTTCCTTACCCAGAGCCATAACACGTCATTGATGGAAATCACACTGATGTGAGGGCGGTATGGGCCAACTCAACTGTATTTCCTGATTGTTTTATTCTGCAGGAGGATGTGGTCCAAATATTTAAAAAATCACAGGTTTGTTTAAGAGGACATAGTCGAACAGTTTGGGCTTACTGTTATTTTAATACTAGTGGTAACTATTAGTAAATACAACAATCTGACCATCCTCATACTGCATTGAGGGGTGATGGGGTGATGGTACCAGATGATGTTTAGGTATGTGGTTATGTTAATTTATTTTTGTTCCTTTATATTCACATATTTTGCAAGTGCGTATGTTATTGAGTTTAAAACCATCCATATATTATGCAATTATAGAAAATACAGAAACTGCATGAGACTTCTCTTGACTTGCTAGAAGTTCAGACTGTAGCAAGCTTAGCATTAGTAAATGGAATAGGTGTCATTTTAAGGATTCATTTAAAGTATTCATGAGGTATTTCTCCTAACATCGATGTATCGACAGTACCAATAAAATAAATAGCATAACAAGAATTACAGGTGTATAATAGTGTAATTACCCACAATGGTTGAAGTGTTTGAAAAGAGTTGTATAAAAGAATAGTTGGTTGGTTCGTGGCATAAAGTCATGAAACGGTGAAATGAGGTCATAAAAAGAGTGTTTACAGGGGAAAGTGCTTTAACATTGAATTAGACAAACTAATAACATAAAACAAGGGAGTTTAGAGATTCTGTGTCCTTTCGTAATGATTTGTGCATATGGCAGGCTGCTGCAAAGGATCCTGGGTAAGCTTCAGCAGACCTCAGTGTAAGATATATTAATAATATTAATCATAATAATACTATTCAGAGGTTACTTGACTAGTAATCAGAATGTTGCTAGTTCAAGCCCTACCACTGCCAAGTTACCACTGCTGGGTCCCTGAACAGCAATGAATCCTCAATTGTATTATTAATACAATCCAATACACATGCCTAATGCTCAGCTGTCAACTGCAAAAACTGACATTCTGAGCATTCGAACAGTAAGAGGAACAAAAAGAAAGGAGTCACCGACTGTACACGTGTCAATCATTTAGCCTTTTTACATGTTGTTTTAGTTTACTGTAATCAAGGCCTGAAACTGGAGTCTATGGACCAGGCAAAAATATTTCAATATTTAATGCGTTTTTATTTTTTCAGCCAGCATAAGCGGAAGCTCCAAGTTGTCGATCTCCAGGAGCAAACCCGTCCCTGCAAGGTTGGGGTGCATGTTCTGGATCACGGGAAACAGACCATCGATCACCCAACATCTGCTTCTGCTCCTGCGGAGGTTCCAGATCCAGCACGGAGGCAGTGAGAGGTTCCTGGCCCAGAGATTGGTCTGCAGCGGGCCTGATGGTACTCGGCATGTATTGGAAATGCTGTGGCTGAATGCTGTGCGTAGCCCAGCGGGTGCTGGGGTGGAGCTGTGCCAGTTGCCTGCTCGGGTAGCAGGTAGCCCAGTTCTGAGCCTGTGGAATGGCCATCATGAAGTAGCCGGAGGGCGGGGCGGGCTGGTAGGGGTTGAGCACTGGGTTGCGCACGGCACTCACGCTGGCCATGCGCTGCATGTACTGGTGGGTGAGGTGGGCCTGCCGCTCCTCCTTGCGCTGCGCCAGGGCCACGTACAGCGGCTTGGTGCCTACGATGCACCCGTTCATCTCCTTCATTGCCTCGGTGGCCTCCTCCGGCGAGGAGAAACACACAAAGCCGAACCCTTTGGAGCGGCCGCCCTCCGTCATCACCTTGGCACTCGTGATTGTCCCGAATAGAGAGAACTCTTTACGCAGACGCTCGTCGTCCAGACTGTCGTCTAGGTTTTTAACGTACAGGTTCACTCCCTGGTAGCGAGTCGTGCCGTCCTGCTTCATCTGCTCAAACTTGCGTTTGAGCTCTGTCTGCCTCTCGCCTTTCTTCTGGGCACGAGCCACATACAGCTGCTTCCCATTCAACTTCTTCCCGTTCATCTCATCCACAGCCCTTTTGGCATCCTCGTGCCTCTCGAAGCTCACAAAGCCAAAGCCCTTGGACTTGCCGCTCTCGCCTGTCATGAAGCGACGGCTCAGCGTTGGGCCGAACTTGCTGAAGATCTCATTTAGCTTGTTGTCGTCCATGTCCTCCCAAGTATGAGATATTATTTCCATCAGGCTCAGGACCATCTCTTTAGGATAAGGTCAAGAGAAATCTCTTGGAATGTGGTGTTAACAGGTTCCAACTGGTGTGGGTGTTTTATATTACTTTGCATATATTGACAAATGTATGGTTTGGATGCAATGGACGTGAAGACAAACGCAAATATGTAAAGGAATGTGGGGTGAATACATAACCACTACTGAAAAATGTATGAAAATGTGGGTTCTCTGATTTTTAGACATTCTCCAGAGGGTGCCTCAATAATGCGTGTTAATGTTAACCTACAATAAAGTACGTGCACAGTTATGCTATTTAACCAATTCTGAAGTCTGCATTTTTATTTAATATTTGAATTGAACTTTAAAACTAGCCGACTGGGCACCTAGGAACCACATACTGTTGCTATGTGCAGAGATGTGGGCTTGCAGCCCATTGTTGGGCAGAGTCCATCGCACTGCTCCAATAGACCTGCTCTGACTGCTACTTTCCCACGTCGGCAGTCGAAGTCGTTTCTCCTACACAATGCTTTTCACCTGGTTGGCCAGTTTCACCGTCTCAGTAGACAAGCTAAAAGAAACTGTTGGCAGCCTCTCGTTGCTCCTGTAATATGACCGTCGCCAGACCAGAGAGTGGAACTGGATGGCAGTGTGGCACTTGCAGCTGCAGTTTGTTTGCTTCAAGATTTAATACGTGTAAGTGACCTTTGCTTCTCGTCCTGTCTTTACTGGTTTGTTAATAAGGTCATTTGAAATTGTGTTGTACATAAAGGAATATTACAGAATTATTCTCTATTTTAAGCTACACTGTGGGGTTTTGTTTTTTTGATCTTTACATTTATATTAATGCAACCCAATACACTTATCTAATGATCAGCTATGACCTGTAAGAACTGACAATCTGAACATTCAAACTTTAAGAGGAATAAAAACAAAAAAATGATCAGCTGTTCATGTCAAAATCTGTAATATGTAATAGAAATAACTGTAATATGTTCAATATAACTGTAATATGTTCAATTACCACCATGTAACATATAACTGTAAATATGTCAATTGCAAGATGGGACTGTACATTCTGTACATACATATATAAATATCCATATATACATTGTACATATAAACATTATATATATATATATAAAAATATATTAATAGTATATTTATATTTATATATATATATATAAAAATATATTAATAGTGCATGTACAATATATATATATATATATATATATATATATATATATATATATATATATATATATATATATATATATATATATATATATATATATATATTGTACATGCACTATTAATATATTTTTGTATATATATAGAATATATTTCTCTATGCACCCCTGTTTTTCTTTTTCCTCAGATTGGACAGAGCACTCAACCATTTCACTGTGAGTTATACTGTGTATGACTATGTATGCGACAAATAAACCAAACTTGAAATGATTTTACCTTTTTCTGTCGTTTTCATTTTAAGCTTAGAATAACCAAGGCCTGGACTTTGTAAGGTGGTTTTGAATCCAGGTCAGCTAGGTGAGGACACCAATAGCTTACTGGGTAAGCAGCCACACTCTAACAATGGTGGGCTCGTGTGCAGAACAGTTAGAGCTTGGATCAAGCAAAACAAGAGGAAAAAACGAAACACCTCGGTGAGCGTGGAAAAGGGGAGAACAAAGAACGCCACGGAAAGAAATGGCAACCCCGATGCACTGGGGAAAACTCGAACTAAAAGCTCCCAAACAAAACCAGAAAACGGGGAGAAACTTGAATGGCTAAGGGAAGCCTCAGGAGAGAGACAGACTCGAGAGGGGAAAACTGGAGAAGGGAGGGGACGTGTAAAAACACTGACACCCTCGCAGAACAGAAAAGAGGCATAGCACAAGGGCTCACAGACCTCAATACCCCGAGTTACCGGCTAGGAGCTTGGCTCAAAACTTTAACAAAAACCCAGCACTGAATGACTGGGTCACTGGGCTTATATAAGGTCTAGCCCAGCTGTTGGGTGTTGATCCTGATCAGTGGCGTGGTTGACTCGACGCCTCCCTCTGGTCGAGGGGGCCTCGGCCTGGTGCCAACCCTTACAGGCTTGATGTCTACAGACATGGCAAAAATATTTCAATGTTCAATGCATTTCAGTTTCAATGTTTATTTTTTTCAGTTAAAATGTTAATTTTTTTTACTGCTTATTCTTCCATTAGACAGCCAGAAGCGCAGCACTGGTTAAAGTTTTTGAGCGGCTTCCTGCGCGCACTGGTCCTGGAGCACAGCGACTGCCTCATCCACCTTAGGGTGCAGAGACTCAGGAGACTCCAGCATATGCAGTAGCTCCGAGTTGTCCAGTTCCAGGAACAGACCCGTGATCTTCCCTGCAAGGGTGGGCTGCATGTTCTGGATCAGGGGAAACAGACGCTCACCCAGTATCTGCTTCTGCTCCTGTGGAGGTGCAGCAGCCAGCATGGAGGCACTGAGAGGTTCCTGACCCTGCACATGGACCGCAGCCAGCTGCACGGGCACCTGGAGCTCTGCCCCCAGGTGCTGCTGTGGGTTGAGAAACATAAATGTTTTATAATTGATTTGACTGATAAATGGTAAGTTCGACATTTATATCTAAGGGCTGTGTGCCCAGGTGTTGCTGTGGGCTGTGAACGCCTGAGGTGGTTTTGTACTGTGGTACTGCTCTCACCAGCGACGCCTTGTTGGCAGCTTCCGCGCTGGCCATCCCTGTCCCCGGAGCCTCAGATGCCATGGTCTGATAGGCCATCGTGCGTGGGACCTGGCAGGCGGTGGTTGGTCGGATGGCGCTGAAGGCCTGCGGGCAGGATGCGGCTGGACCGATGGCACTCGGCATATCCTGGACTTGCTGTGGGTGGACGCACTGCATGGCCCAGCAAGGGCTGGGGAGGAGTTGTGCCAGCTGGCTGCTTGCGCAGTAGGCAGGCCAGTTCTGAGCTTGTGGAATGGCTTCCATGTTGTAGCCGGAGGGCGGGGCAGGCTGGTAGGGGTTGAGCACGAGGTTGGGCAAGGCACTCACGCTGGCCGTGCGCTTCATGTACTTGTTGGAGAGGTGGGCCTGCCGCTCCTCCTTGCGCTGCGCCAGAGCCACGTACAGCGGCTTGGTGCCTACAACGCGCCCATTCATCTCCGTCATGGCCGTGGCGGCCTCCTCCGGCGAGGAGAAACACACGAAGCCGAACCCTTTGGAGCGGCCGCCCTCCATCATCACCTTGGCACTTGTGATGGTCCCGAACGGAGAGAACTCCTTACGTAGACGCGCGTCGTCCAGACCGTCGTCTAGGTTCTTGACGTACAGGTTGTCTCCCTGGTAGCGAGTTATACCGTCCTGCTTCATCTGCTCAAACTTTCGTTTCAGCCCTGTCTGCCTCTCGCCTTTCTTCTGGGCATAACCCACATACACCTTCTTCCCATTCAGCTCCTTCCCATTTATCTCATCCACAGCCCTCTGGGCATCCTCGTGCCTCTCGAAGTTCACAAAGCCAAAGCCCTTGGACTTGCCGCTCTCGTCGGTCATGACGCGAGTGCTCAGCGTTTGGCCAAACTTGCTGAAGATCTCCTTCAGCTTGTCGTCGTCCATGTCCTCTCCAAAGTTCTTGACGTACACATTGGTGAACTTTTTGGCCCTGGCCCCCATCTCAGCCTCTCGCTCCTTGCGAGACTTGAAGTGGCCAATGAACACTTTGCGGTCATTGAGCAACATGCCATTAAGTCTCTCAATTGCTCTCTCCGCAGCCTCACGGGTCTCAAAGTGCACAAAGCCGTAGCCCTTAGAGCCATTCTCGTCACACACCACCTTGCTGGAAAGGATGTTCCCAAAGGCAGAGAATGTGTCGTAAAGAGCTTCGCTGTCAATAGACTTGTCAAGGTTCTTGATGAAGATGTTGCCAACTCCACTCTTCCTCAGAGAGGGGTCTCTCTGGGACCACATAATTCGCACAGGTCTGCCTTTGATGATGTTAAAGTTCATAGTGTCCAAAGCACGCTCAGCATCTGCCTGCTGCTGAAAGTTCACGTATGCGTATCCAAGTGAGCGGAGGGTCATCGCGTCCCTGCAAATGCGTACGGAGACTATTGCGCCAGCAGGACTGAATTTCTCGTATAGCATGGCCTCGGTAACGTCTGGATGAAGGTCACCCACGTACAACGAAGTCATCGGCGAACTTGGAGCACTTGGATTCATTTTCGTGAGGATCGTCGGTCAACCTTTCTGGAAATCGTAGTCGAAAGTAGTAAATGAATAAAATAAAATCGTAAATGATTTAACCAAATGATCTAACTGCACGAATTATAAAACAGTTTGAAACAGCAATTCAACAGAGCCAGGCAAGTGTCGACCGACCAAAGCGATCAAAGCAACACTTTAGCTTTAGATTCAAATACATGACAACTTGGTTGTTACGTAAGAGTGCTTTTACGTAAATGTTTATTTTTAAATATTATACAAACGCTATTTATTTATTTATGAATTATTCAATTATTTTAACTTATAACGTTAATAGCGTGAATGAGAGGCTTTAACAACGCCTTATATTTCAAAATATTACCTAGTCACAGCATTTTCCAAAAATCGTCCATATGCTGCTCACACTGAATCATTTACCGCATGGCTCAGAATAAATACTTTTAGTTTGATAAACGCAGCAACATTCATTTTCTTTAGCCTAATGCTCGGCAAAAAACATCGCATTAAAGTTAATTAATGGGATGAAATCAGTTTGCCTTGGAGCAGGCCTATGTTCTTTGAGGTTAAAAATCATCGCCTGGATTGTAAACCTTAGTAGAGTTCCACAACGAGGTGCGATTTGTAAAAGGACGTCTTTTTCTCTCCGAGTTAGAAATCTGGAGAAATAAATATATCAATTGATTTCCGCCCATCGGAGGACCTTTAGAACTTTATTATTTATTCATTATTTATTTCTAACTTCTCACTGTGTCCAACTATATCGGGTGTATAAAACGTATGAACAGACATAAATAACGTGGGGGAAACGGGAATAGGGGAGAGAGGAAAAATAAGACGAACAGAGACGAAACAGACAAACGGGAAATGCAGATAGAGTATTTTAAGTATTAGCCACCTGCACCATTACGGGAATGTGTGTGTGTGTGTGTGTGTGTGTGTGTGTGTGTGTGTGTGTGTGTGTGTGTGTGTGTGTGTGTGTGTGTGTGTGTGTGTGTTCGTGTGTGACTGCTTGTGTGCGTCTGCCTGTGTGTGTGTGTGAGAGAGAGAGAGAGAGGCTATGTGCGAGTGCACTGTATATGTACACGTACTAGATTGGGATATTTATCATTTATGGATTAGCTCTGTAAACTTTTTATCAAAGGAGTCCAGTCTAGGTTATTGGTTCTTATTGATTCATTCTGAGATTTTTTTCCATTGATATGTAGTCTATCAATAGATTTTTCCATTCGGTGACACTAATATTATTTTTTGTTTTCCAATTCATGAGTATGTTTGTATTTGCAATTAATAATGTTATATATATATATATTATCCTGTTTTTTTTTGTATTGTCACATTGGTTGATGACATGTCTCCTAGGAGACATAAAGATGGTGTTGGATGGATAGGGTTATTTAAATCATGGGACATGTGTGTGATGACCTATTTCCAAAATTACTTGATAGGTGTGCTCTGCCACACGATGTGAATGTAATCGTCAGCTGTGTTTGGAGTAAAGTATGTACAGATTGCTGAGCTTGTGAAACCAATTTTAAACATCCAATGTGTAGTATAATGTAATCTATGTATTATTTTGTACTGAATGCATTGTAGGTTAGTGTTGCTGTCATGTGGTAATTATTATTATACATTTTAATCCAGACTGTGGCGTCGGGGGTTAGTAATAAATCTTCCTCCCATTGTCTCGATTGGAGAGTAATTATGCGATTTGATTTCATTATTATTTTGTATATCTTATGTGATAGTTTTTTTGTATTAGGAATGTTTATAATACTGATATGGATGCACGTGAGTTTAATGTCTCTGAACTGATAGTTGCTCTTACCTGCTTTCTATATCTTATGTTTGGGCTACTTGTGGAAGTGACATGAAAGCAGTGTTATGTTTATGTTAGTGTGGAGTTTGATATCTTGTGGAATTTCCACCAAGCTGTTAGTATCATGGCCACCCACAAATTGTTGATCATGAATGTTCTTTAATTGATTTGACTGATAAATGGTAAGTCTGACTTTTAGATCTTTGCATAATGTTTGCTCTATGTCTATCCATATTCTGTCTGATATACTAGGTTTTATCCATTTTATTCCATATTGTAGTTGATTTGCAATAATCAACTACAGTTCTGTAATGTTGTGAGTTTGATTCTATGTGATTTATTTTTCCAGTAGAATCAAGTTATGATGTTGTCCAAAGATTTTAGACAGGTTGGTGGCACTGGAATAATTGAAAACAAACAATTTCGTTTAGGTAATATTCTCATTTTAATTATTGCAGTTTGTCCGAAGAGCATAAGGGGCAAATTTGTCCATCAATGAAGTTTGTCGCTTATTGTTTTAATAATTGGATGACTATTTATTTTGAATAACAGACAACTGGGAAGAGAATTTAGTACCCAGATATGTAATATGATTGGTATTCAGGAGGATGGGGAATGTTTTTAATTGCATCATAAAGATATGCTGCTAATATATAGTATAATACACAAATATACTACTCGAGATACAATTTGACCAGTTATGTGTGATGTTCTGTGATGATCATATAGAACACCACAGACAACTGTGGCACATCACTGTCAAACCTCCTGATTGCAACCCGGGGCATCGTGAACTGTACAACATGACCCTCAGACAATGATCTCTGAGTGAAAGCGATAAACATAATCATCTTCATATCATCACTTTCTCTACAAGTTCAGTGGAAGAGATGTCAGTGAAAGGGAGTTTTAATACCCTTTCCATTTTTAACTTTAATAAAAACACAGACGGAAAAATTCCAGAAAGTGATACAGAGAAAGGAAACTAGACTTTAAAATGGTGCTGCCCTCTTGATTTACAAGTGTAGATTATTGAAATTATTACAAATGTCTGACGCCAAAAGGGATTGTGTCAGTGTTTCACTACTCAATATTTGGTAGACAGTATAAACAAGCAGACTATGGTTAAAAAGATCACAGAAATAAAGCAAACACCAATATAATCTTGAACCACCTAGTCCACAGGAAACATTAGATTACTGGAACAAAATCAGACAACTAGCAGAACAACTTTTTACCAATGATGCAGGTGCACTTTTGGTGGATTTATTTATCTGTATTTCAATCCACTAAAGTTTTTCACTTGATCTAACATTACATTTAAGACCGACGCCCTGTTACGTCTCACAGAAGAGTCCATTGATCAAGCTGCTAATTACCCATCCTGGTCCTGGAGTACCTTTGCTCTGTACACTTTAGTGATGTCTTTGCTACCAACAAACCTATTTTAATCCATCAGATAGTAACCAAACGCTTCAAGGACACTTGCATAACCATTTTTATTTTTTCATAATACTTGTCCAGGTTTCCACTATTATGTTCAAACCATACATTATTCAATATATGCTAATTGATATTTAATAGTTACACCAACAAGTTCTTGGTACTATTATGTTCAACCTGAACTACTTCTATTTTTTTAAAAGACGATCCTATTCTATATCACCGGATGCCCATATTGTTTCTTTTGGTGATCTCCATATTGTTTCTTCCAGTGCTTGGCCGGGATGTCCCATCCTTGAACCAAGGCTCTCCCTTCAACGGAATCCCCTAGAGGCTTTTTCAAAGAGGCCTCCTGAAGATTTATGCTGAAGCCTACACTGGTCTTTCCTGCATGAAACCAGTTTATTCGGGACCATCCATACTTTTCTGCTTACAATATCATTTTATTACCTCAGCATTTTCATTACTAATTTAAAAATCAATCACTTTATACTTCTAAAGCTTTCACAGACACATTTAGACTTTTCAGCACTCTCAATGTCCAATGCTAAATGCTACAAACCACTCATACCCAAACAGAAGAAATAGCCCAAATATAGCCACACATATTCCTCCAACCTCTACATACTTCTAAGCTATATATAACGTTTAAAGCCATTAAAAGCAAAGTTATGAACATTTAAAATACACCTTGATAACACAGTTTATAGCTCTTCAAGAATGTTTAGTTGTCATGGCAACTATTCCTTTCTCGACTCTGTTTTGTTTTGGGGTTTTTTTTTGGCATACCTTTCTTTTTCAGTCATGAATTCCCTTTTTTGTTAAAATCTCCTCACCTTTTCTACAGCGCTTTCTCTCTCTCTAATTTCACAGGTAATTGTCTCTTTCCTCCAAGGGTCTGCATCTCACCTGGACCTTTTCCTCTTTGCTACTTCAGCTCCTGTCGTAGCTGAACATCAATAGTTTAATAGTTATTAGGAAATATTACTTAAAACAAAACAACAAGAAAACAGCAAAGAAGGTATATGCAAGTATATGTTCACTGTATTGTGCAACTGTCATGTCAGCAGGTGGACAATTTTAGCTAAAGTTAGCATTTCAAACATATATTTTGATATTCTAAAATAATGTTTATTAACTCAATATTTCATCACAATGGGGTGGACATTTTTAGCTTTAACTCATCTGAGTATGGGGACAAAGTGAGAAATTCAAATGAACTGACATACTATAGGAGCATGCAGTTTATGCCTTTAGGCGAATGAAGATAGACCTTTTTTAAAGTTGTGAGGTCACTGATGTCAAAGGTCGCATTTTTACCAAGATGGTTATCCAAAGATGAGAGAGTGGACAGCAATTCTTGGACATGTTTAAATAACTTGATTTTTAATTTTATTTATTTATTTATTTTTAATCAAAATTGCAAAATGAATAATCAAAATACCTAAAATATTAATGAACGTATTTACAACCTTACGGTAATATTTAAAAGTTTAAAAGGTTAAAACATGTTTAAAAGGTTAAAACATCCAAAATACCCATTTCCTCATCAAAGACAATGTAATAAGGTTAACATTCCTATATATTCGTAAAATGTGTTCATTCAGAGTAAAACTTTAATCAGTTAATTAAAAACATTAATTGTTTCACAATCTTTGTATCAGCACATTTAAACGAGTATGTTGTACTGACCCTTAGGTAACAGAACGAAGTGTGAAGTCCACTTATAAAATAAATTACGCATTCGTCATTAGATCAGAGTAGGTGAGGGACAGAGAGCCATGTGTGAAAACGAACAATCATCTCACAAAACACTACTTATGACTAACAAGTAAACACTTGCAAAATAAAAGTAGCCGTTTATGTTAAATATAAGATTTCACAAAACTATTAATTAAAAAAATATTAATTAAAAAATATTAATTACAAAAATATGAATTAAAAAACGTAAATCGATATTTTTGCGATTGATCTCCCTCCCAAGTTACACCGTTTACTTGTCTTAGAACTGAAACACGAGTATCACTGTTACGTTTTAATGAAACCGTTATTTTGAAAATTACAAAACTGCATGTCAATGTTAACCGTGTGGGGTCATACGTGAGTGTATGTTACAGCTGAATTATTAGGTTACCTAACTAAGCTACAGATATTTTTATATTTATTGGCTGCTTGTACAGATTTGTTAGCTCGCTGATAATATACTTTTGTATATAAAATTGTTCTGCGCAAACCACAGCACCATTGCTAAGTTAGCACTTAGCCTTAGCTAACGTTACTTTTAAAGTTAAATTGAGTTTCTTGTCTTGTTCATGGCTTTGTAGCCGAATCTCCCGTTTAGACATGATGTCTGCCCGCAGGCTTAGACTTCTAGTGTTTTCTGTTCAAAAGTGTTTATCTCGACTCGCCGACAAATGCAGAGGTTATTGCTCAGTGTCTCTATCTAGCACTCCTACTAATGAGACTGATGAGACGAGAGTGAGCACATTTAAGACCAAGCTGTCGTCATTAAGAGTTCTTCAGGCAAAAGTTCAACTGAGACGCAACAGGAACATGAGGAATCGTATCTTCCTGAAGAAAGTGGTCTGGCGCAGCTACGGAAAGGTATGTAACTGCATTTGTTGCCATGATAGTTCAGGCTTTAGGATTTTAATTCCCATGTGTCAGTATGCCGGTAGTCGTTGCCAATTTTATTTTGGTGTTTACATCTTGCAGTGTATTTGGAAACATACGGCTGTCAGATGAACGTCAACGACACTGAAATTGCGTGGTCCATTCTTCAGAAGGGTGGATATGTTCGGACCCACGAACTATCAGAGGTAAGTGTCAATGCCTTGACCTTTGACCCTTGATAAACACAGCGCTTCCTTTATTTGAAAGCTTTCATTCTCATCTTTCCTAATTTATTTATTTTTTTTATACAGGCAGATGTGGTCCTTCTTGTCACATGCTCCATAAGGTAGGAAAAGCCTATTTCTGTTTGTATTTTACACAGTGAATCTATACGTTGCCAATCTTGTGCAACTTGACAGCAGTCCTTGACTTCAGTGACATTTTTTGCTTGGATGTAATGCTATTTTCTGTTGGAAAAAATAAAAATCATTGTGACAGGGAAAAGGCAGAGCAGACCATCTGGAACAGACTCAAACATCCAGCAGTTCTGAAAAAGAAGTGTCTAAAGAGCAGCACTCCATTAAAGATAGGAGTCCTGGGTAACTTCTCACTTCACCATAGTTCTTCATTCACGTTCAAATGTATCTCTCAGTCTGAAATGTTCGTATGTGCGCATGTATGTTTGTGTGTGGGTTCACGTGCCCGTATACGCATATGTGTGCTTGCTCTCTTGTAGGTTGCTTGGCAGAGAGACTGAAGACTGAGTTGCTGGAGAAGGAGAGGGTGGTGGATGTTGTAGCAGGGCCAGATGCCTACAGAGATCTTCTCCGACTCCTTGCACTGGCCCATGGGGGTCAGAGGACCAGCAATGTCCTGCTCTCCCTGGAAGAGGCATATGCTGATGTCATGCCCATTCACCATTCAGGACACAGTGCCTTTGTGTGAGTGCCATAATAATATCTGGCTGATTTATAAGGGAGGAGTTCCTACTAAACACTAACTCTTAAATTAACTTTGCACTGTGTGATTTTGTAAAGATGGTAAAGAGTAAAATAACAGTCTCACATGTACAGTTCAATTTTTAAGTTAACATGTATAGACAGTTTTTGGTGTTTTCATATTCAACTCTAATACACTGAATTTAATCTGAACAGCAACTGTTAGATTAAAATACAGAAAAGTCAGCTATAATTTAAAGGCATTTGCTACCATATTGGATGAAACATGAGACTTGCATCTACAATAAAGCCAAAAACAGCAAATGCTCATAGTTCAGTTGTTTATTATTATCATTTTACTGAACACTTGTCAATCTGCATTTTTTGGTTAAATATTTATACATGACTGACCCTCCTACACTTATGAAGGGATATAAAACTTCAAACACCGTGGTGGCTCATCTTCAGCTCCTTCATGCTTTTAGATGTAGCACTTCAAACAATGGTTTGATATCAGGGGGTCGATACTTTTAAAGTCCTTTCACGCTGTTGACAGTACAGACCTTGTGTACTGCAAGCCTTGTTGGTGGCACCTTGTCTTACAGTGGGATTATCCAGTATATTTTGTCCCTCTTTGACTGCTGTAGGTCTATCACGCGGGGCTGTGACAACATGTGCAGCTACTGCATTGTGCCGTTTACCTGGGGGAAGGATAGGAGCAGACCTGTGTCCTCCATACTTGAAGAAGTGCGCATGCTGTCTGACCAGGTTTCTTCCCTTCAGCGACTATGTGTGCAGTCTGGCTTTACTAGTTTCTGTGTGTGAAACTTGGCCCGATGTGAACACTAAGTATATGAAATGATCATGGCCATAGGGGGTGAAGGAAGTGACCCTGCTGGGTCAAAACATGAACAGCTACAGAGACGTGTCTGGGGACGGGGCCAGCAACTCGGAGCTTGGTTCGCACCTCAGCCGTGGTTTCAGCACCGTGTTCCCGTGATGAGCAAGGAGGCCTACGATTCTCTGACCTGCTACACCACGTCTCCCTCGTAAACCCTGACAAGGATTCGCTTCACCTGGCCACATCCTAAAGACTTTCCTGATGAGGTAGAAACCCCAGAGTCATGGATGTGAGCATGTGGTTTTTGGTTGGGATACCCATGACTAGTGTGGGGAAGGTACTTTTAAAATGTATTTCATTGCAGGTGACAAAATACAGAACACAGAATACATGCTGTTAAATGTAATTAAAGTGAGTTATATTTGAAATAGTCTTGGACAATGTTGAAGTATTCCAAAAGTATGTTTAAAGTATGTTCCTCGTTTGAGTAATGTAATGGAATATGTTACCAATTACATTTAGGGGCATGTACATGTACACTGCCTACAGTGGCAGATTAAACCCTGTGGAGGCCCCTAGGCAGTCATAATCTTGGGGCCTCCCTTGCAAATTATCTCCTAATATGTTTTTTTTTTTTTTAATTCCTTGTTGCATGGCCCCTAAAAGGTGTGGGGCCTACAGGTCACTGCCTGCTCTGGTAATCTATTGGTAATCCGGCCCTGACTGTTTATGGCTTGTGTGGTGTAGTGGATGTTCAAAGAGTTTAAGTATTTAGTTGAACAGTTTCTTATAGTCTGAATTCATGTGCAGATATTGCTCATAGGCCATTTTAAGCAGCAGATTGGATAATAATTTAGGATTCGCAAATTTGGATGTGAGCAGTAGAAAAGATCATTAATAGATTATCAGATTGAAAAAGCCTTATGCTTATCAGATATGTGAAATAAGGTTTGACTGCCATAGTCAATTTGTGCTGTTTTCGTTTGACCTGTGCTGGGGTGGGTGAGTATGTTTCCTGAAGGTGTTATAGCTAATCCAAGAGCGGAGGAACATCTGTAAGCAGATCCACTTGCCAGCTCAGAGCGGCAGCAGCAGAGTCTTACAGACCATGAGGCGTGGGTGAGAAACGCTCCTAGAACGACAGCACTCACCACAAGCACAGTAGAGATTAGCCTGCTTATCTCAAATCTCTTGATGTCTCATGTGTTAAAACTTAGTTCTCACTTTAAGTCATCATGCTCTGGGATGTTTTCATAGGTATACTAGGGAAGCCTACCTTGAGCTTGTGGAAAACATTTGAAAGATAATACCAGGTGTCCTATCATTACCAAACATTCAATATGTAATTATAAAATTATTGTAGCTATAATAGGTCTTGTGTGAATATATATCTATGTATAATTTCTTTTTACAGGGGTCAGTCTGAGCAGTGACTTCATCACAGGCTTCTGTGGGGAAACCGAGGAGGACCACCAGCAGTCGGTCTCTTTGATCAGGGAAGTGGGCTATAATGTAGCCTTCCTGTTTGCCTACAGCATGAGGAAGGTGAGATCCTATTTTGTCATTGTGTTTAACACTATCAAAAAACAGACATTCTCCCTGGTTCATGTGATGGTTCTATCAAGAAATTCACCATTGTCTATTATCATTTGGAGAATTGAAA
This sequence comes from Electrophorus electricus, assembly GCF_041902795.1. Lineage (NCBI taxonomy): Eukaryota > Metazoa > Chordata > Actinopteri > Gymnotiformes > Gymnotidae > Electrophorus > Electrophorus electricus. Next base: position 1,755,046 of record NW_027658605.1, on the reverse strand, counting down.
GGGTCTTGTGGCTGCCAGTTGGGCTTTACCTTCTGACATGAACATGTGTGTACCACACCCACAGAAAACTCAGGCATATCACCGTCTCAGGGACGATATCCCAGCTGAGGTGAAGAAGCTGTCGCCTGGAGGAGCTTATCTTTACATTCCGAGAAGATGCGGCTAAGGTCAACACCAGTTTCATCGACAGCAAACAGCTTGTCCTAGTGGAGGGAGTGAGTACTGCAGTGGGTTGAAGCCATGCTGTGTTACAACTGTGTTTGGAGCACTTCTGCTGTTAATAATTTGGGATTGCTGCATCTGTGTGTCTTGGTCATCATGTTTTGCATATCGATTTAACTAGATTTCTGCAAGAAAATAAATAGTTGCAGTAAATTCTCCTCCCTTATCTTATTTAGACCTGCTGGATCAACATCATGAGGTCTGTCTGACAACGATGATGAACAATGGCATTGTCTATCAGCTCAGCCCTAGCACCTTTTGGCATTTCATTTTGGTTTTGGCCTTGTTCTTTTCTGGAGGGCAAATAGAGTTTATGTGTTTATGTATTTAGGGCATTGTTTGGTCTATTTTAGTCTATTTGAGTTGTATGGTCACTTTCCCGTTTGTGGTGTTAGTTTGCGATTGCCGCATGGGTTTCTGTGGCCCTTTCATTTGAAACCCTTCCCTGGTTAGGCATAGCATTGTGTCTGTTTTGGATGCTTTGAGCTTTTTGTTATTTTTGAAGTGTTGAGAGCAGTTCACATCTTTGGTACCGGGAAATCCCAATGACTGGTTTCCCTGTGCTTGTGGTCTTTAGTGTATTACCTGCCATCAATAACTGTTTGAAGATTGGGGTCTTAGTTAATTTTGATTATTGTTAGTGTCCTTCTTTTGAGGACATGCCTGGCGAATGCACAGAAAACTACCCCAAGGTGTTTGCCACTTGTGTGTTAATATGCGCTACCAGTCATGCTGAGATTGGACCTACCGATATACACACTGATAACAGAATTTTATGACCATCTACATAACAGTGGGAATAACCACCCTAGTGAGACGTTGTGGCATGGTATCTGGAGGCAATGTAAGAGCAGGAGAGAATTTCTGTCTTCTACAGTGCTTAGTCAAGCCTTTTATATTGTACAAATGTTATCTGCTGTTTTTGCTTGACTGAGTCTGTTTTCTGCAGGAAAGTAAGAAGTCATCTCAAGATCATTGTGGTCGGAAAGATGGGAATGTGAAGGTTATTTTTCCAAGAAAGGATTTGCTTTCTTATCCCACGGATACCAACCCTGTCACTGTTAAAGCTGGAGACTATGTACTGGTGAAGGTGAGCTCTTGCTTCAGTTTGCTACTCCTACATGTATATCTGTCTGTGTTGAGACTAAAACAGGAGCATGTTTTTACACACACACATACACACACACACACACACACACAGATATATATGAGCTGTATGTGTGGAATATTTATTCTGGTAAGCCTGGTCTGTGATATGTAATATACATGGCTGTGAAATATACTGTACAGTTGTGGCTACATTTCCATGATTATTGGTGACTACTCTCTCCTTTACAGATTACCTCAGCCAGCTCTCAGTCTGCAAGGCCACGCCTTCAGCCACGCCTCCCTGAGTGATGGACACCCCAGACGCCTATTGATGCACAGGCAGCTGCATATTAGCCTGTAGGTTCCACCTTCTTAGTATCAGGACTGGGTGGGAGTGTGTGTCACAGACCTATAGGTCTTCCCAGCTCCAGCTCTTGGAAGCCAGTATGCTCAGTGAAGAGTGTTCACTGCCTCAGTCACCCTGTCTCCTCATTATCAAGCTCCTTATGAGGTGATTCAGGCATGGTGAGGCAGAAAACCCCTGAAAATATGCAGGGAAGTTTCCTCAGAACTTGAGCTCAGTGTTCCTGAAGTGCAGTTTGAAATGAAATAAGGCTTTTCATTTTTTCATTCATTCATTTATTCAGAATCATGTCTGACTCATGTATGACCTGGTGTTAAAGGAAAGTTTTAACACAGATTTTGTCTGGGTACACACTTTGCAAACTTCAAACTGCATGATTAGCAGACAGTATTGTAGCTATTCAAGTTTATGATCAATAATGTAAGGTAAGTGGGTGACTCTGGGTGGGTCAGGGTGTATTCTTCCCTAAACATACTTCTAACATAATGATTTGTTTAAACACTACAATTCTCTATATCCTAATAATTACTGCCACATTTTAATAACCTGCAATACACTGTAAATACAGCATTTGTAAGCTTTAAATTTGCAAACATGAACAATCATACTATAGCAAATACATGATACTCATACCTGTGACATAGTGTTTTGAACAGACATTTGCTGCCACACCTGCTATTTTAGCAGGCTAAATAATCTGCCCTCTGAAATGCTAATATGCTTAATTTCATGCAAGTGCTAGTGTTCCTATTTGCTTGCTGATGTGCATGGAAGCGCCATATTATTATTATTATTATTATTATTATTACTATTATTTTTATTACTATTATTACTATTATTATTATCATTACTATTATTATTATTATTATTATTATTATTATTATTATTATTATTATTGAGTCACACTGCTATCAAGTTAGCTGGTTGCTCTTAGCTAGTAGTGCGAACAGGACAGGGGACTTGGGGAAGACCCAAACGGTGAGGTTTGTGTGTGTACATTCACAAGTACTGGTGCATAAGAGACTTATTGGAAATGCATTGCCATTAATTGAGAGTCATTTTAAAAGATATTTACTCTCCCACTGCGCATACTCCCATTTTCATAAATTGGTAAATATACATGTTGCTGCTTGTCACACAAACTTTTGTTGTACACAAGTAATAATGAGAAAAAGACTCATCATATATTTTATGATATAGCTAAAGCTATGCATTTATCAAGAGGATTTAACACATTACAGAACACATCTAGTTAATCCTTTCCATGATTGACCCAAGGGCAGATAGCAATTATTTAAGTATTACTATGTTTTAATTTAATAATAAAAATGGCCATATGAACCTTTTTGCTTTATATTTGTTTATATTCAACTGCCTTTATAATGACAATTATTTATGACAATTTATGACAATGACAATTTACAATACATTATCAGTGAGTGGTATAATTAAAGTAAAATCATTGTTAAATAAGTCTCATTCTTGTCTCAGATTCCAACACTACAAAATCTTGGTCTTTGCTTGAATGTTTTTTTAATGGTCCTGACTACAACACTATCCTTTGATAAGCTTGGAAGTTGTATACTACTGTGAGAGGAAGTTACATTCAGCTAGGAAAGAACCAACAATCAAATAATATACACAGATTAAGATGGTCATTAAAGATCCCAAACTAAGATTAATGCACTAATTAAAAAACTACAACTTGTTTGCAGGAGTTCATCAGTGTTTTATCATTGGCATAGGTAAAGGGGTTTTCAGGCACAAGTTAAAAAAGGCACAAGTTGTCAAAGCATAAGAATAATGACCATAATGATCATAAGAAAGCCTTTCTGAGCCAAAGATCTGAATTAACAGGGAATAACAGGAGCACTTGCAAAACTGTGCCTAAGTGTATCCAGAAAGCACTGTTGGGCTTTTGTAGGAAAAAAAGGTTACACAAAGGTTACACTGATAGAACAGTTTAATCTGAACGAAGAATCAAGACCCAGGAGCTGTAAAAGAATAAGTTCATCTCTGCATTGCTCTCTATATAGGGGGAGTTTTACAACATTGGAGTGCACAAGAAACCCGCTTTTGCCCCGACACCATTTTCACTGCCACCTGATGAAAGCAACATGCTGTATATGGGCATCTCTGCCTTCACTGCCAACTCAGCAGGCTTTGTGTAGAAAAATGCAGGAGCACTCACACTCAGAATCACAGATGACATGGTGAGTTTAAACCACTCCTTGCCATCACTGAGGGAAAGGTGTGCATGTGGTTACCTTACAAGACCAGGCTATTTAGTTAGAAGACTGATAACTTTATACTGTTCTCCCAGTGCACATTAATAATCCCTTAATAGTGTAATAAATGAATGGACAAATAAATGATCAACAGTCCCTGAAAATGAAACAAACGTTTATCCTTCCAGATTCCCAGAGCCTCTCCATATCGTCTGAACACCAAGACATTTGAAGCCTTAATTCCGCAGGTATAAGAGATCACTTTCTGTATTCATCACACAAGCATGCAGAAACTGCTGATTTTATATTCTCACATAGGTTTCCTAACACAGTAGACTTTGAATCTTAAAGGAATAATAAGGTTTAAAGAGTAACAAATAATATGATCTCATTAGCAACACAACCATATTTAGATGAAGAATTTCCGAAAAGAACAACATTTCACATGATGATGCTTGGATGAAATGTGTTGAAAACACTGAGTTCTTTTGCTTTTGGTGCTAAAGGCACTTGCAAGTACACCTTACACAGATTGATGGTGGTAGTATAGTTGGCATTCAGTTAAATCAATTAAACTTTGGACAGGGGTAGATTTGTCCTTCATACTGTTATTCAGCACAGGTAATAGCCATTTTGGGACTTTGTATCACTTTTGGGAGGCTGCCGTGTTCTCCTTAAAGTACCCAGGTTGAAGAGTGCTGGGCCCAGGAGTATTATCACCTGCTCCTGCATTTCTGCCGATGAAATAGTGAGACGGATCCACATCCTGCCTGCTTATTGGGGACGTACTGTTCTAGCAGCTCTTCCTCATCTGTCCATGCTCATACCATGGGTTGCTGTACTGTTTCCATGCTTATGTGGTACTCTTTCCGCAGGATGCTATGGAACTTTTGGTGCTCCCTGCTCCTCTCTGGCATTTGTAGCTTGACCTTCCTGGTGATTTTTTTGCAGTCCACGTCACTTTGCCAGGAGCTTCCTTTTGCTGATTAGCAGAAGCAGGAATACCTCCTGTCCTGCCAGGCTTTTGCAGTCATATTAGGCACATTGACTGCTCCGCTCTTACCTGCTTTCTATATCTTATGTTTGGGCTACTTGTGGAAGTGACATGAAAGCAGTGTTATGTTTATGTTAGTGTGGAGTTTGATATCTTGTGAAATTTCCACCAGGCTGTTAGTATCATGGCCACCCACAAATTGTTGATCATGAATGTTCTTTAATTGATTTGACTGATAAATGGTAAGTCTGACTTTTAGATCATATAGAACACCACAGACAACTGTTTGGCACATCACTGTTAAACCTCCTGATTGCAACCCGGGGCATCGTGAACTGTACAACATGACCCTCAGACAATGATCTCTGAGTGAATGTGATAAACATAATCATCTTCATATCATCACTTTCTCTACAAGTTCAGTGGAAGAGACGTCAGTGAAAGGGAGTTTTAATACCCTATCCATTTTTAACTTTAATAAAAACACAGACGGAAAAATTCCAGAAAGTGAGACAGAGAAAGGAAACTAGACTTTAAAATGGTGCTGCCCTCTTGACTTACAACTGTAGATTATTGAAATTATTACAAATGTCTGACTTCCAAAAGGGATTGTGTCAGTGTTTCACTACTCAGTATTGCATTTGTTAGACAGTATAAACAAGCAGACTATGGTTAAAAAAAACACAGAAATAAAGCAAACACCAATATAATCTTGAACCACCTAGTGCCAGGAAACATTAGATTACTGGAACAAAATCAGACAACTAGCAGAACAACTTTTTAACCAATGATGCAGATGCACTTTTAGTGGATTTATTTATCTGTATTTCAATCCACTAAAGTTTTTCATTTGATCTAACATTACATTTAAGACCGACGTCCTGTTACGTCTCACAGAAGATTCCACTGATCAAGCTGCTACTTACCCATCCTGGTCCTGGAGTACCTTTGCTCTGTACACTTTAGTGATGTCTTTGCTACCAACAAGCCTATTTTAATCCATCAGATAGTAACCAAACGCTCCTTTGCTGCAGAGCACAGAAATCATTCAAATTTGCAGTCAACAGATACATCTGGGCCAGATTTTGGATCAGTGGACTAGGCTGGAACTGCACATATACTGTATATGCAAAATTCAAAATACGGGGAGTGGTTGGTCTCTTTTGCAATCAAATCTGAATACTATGGAATTCGTTTCACATTTGTTTAATTTGACAGATTTTAAATGGATAATGGACATCACTAGACAAAAAGGAATAAACAACTATATGAAAAGGAACAAAACCAAAAACAAAGGAAGACTTTAACACACTTGCCCAAACAAGCACTAAATCTGACAAAAATAGATCAACCAATGACATAGCTGTGAAGGAACATATTAGCCATTGTTTTCTTGTCATCAACAGTAATTTTAACTGATTGTTAACATACTGTTCAAGTCTTCAACTGATTTGCTCCCAACATACGAATGGGTACAAATATGGTTCATTACCCAGCTGCACAAATTGCTTCTGACATACTGGGCAGCTATGGGCTTCTTCAGTTGTGTGGATTGTCTTCTGCTCCTCCATGTGGCCTGTTTCACCAAAGCCCTTCCTGCAGTATTTGCAGCACTATGGCAAGCGGACACCCTTGTGTGAGCGTTTAGGTGCTTCTCAAGAGTCTGGGCAAGTTTGAAACACCTGCCCCAAACATCACTGACATTATTTCTTGTAGGTGATTAGCCACATGTCTCTCTAGCCACAAGTACTTTTTGATTTATTTGTTTTTTTTAAATAGGTAATTTTATATATAATGGCAACAAATGACATTTTGAGTTTTATGACAAAACGTGCAAACAAGCTGGCCTGAGAGGTGTGTAGCGGGATATGACTCAGTGCGTCTCTGGTGCTGCTTTTGATGAGTACAGTGTCATGAGTGTGTCTGTCCAGCGGTGCAAAGAGGGGATACAGCAAGGCATGGCATGGTGTTTATTCATTCGTTTGCATAGAAAATGACGCCTTTTCACATTGTGGAACTACAAATATGGCGGTCTTTTTTGTGCGGCGTAGTAATGACATATGTTGTGGAATTTTGAACAAACAGCAAGTCAGACGTGATTAAGAGAGTAATTTAATAAGAAAAAGAATAAAATAAATGTTTGGCTCTCCTCAGGTAGGGAGCCCCGAGTATACAAAACCGTGGCTAGTTATACTACTCCTGTGCTGTCTTTAACCAATCATCTTTTCTTAAGCAGCTCTTCTTTCCTTTGTTGCTGTGGCTATAAGCCAATCAGCTCTCAGCTTGGTTTTTTCCACAAACCAACCCAAACTGACTCCAAACAGTGTGGGTTGTGTGTCAAGTTGACCTTGATGTTAACAGTTCCTGATACATGTTCAACTTAATCAGCAACAGGCGGATACAAATGTGCAAACAGCATTATTAATTTAAGAACAAAAGGATCAGTGTGATTTTATATGAATCACATAATACATAGTTTCGTATCATTTTCCATCACACGTAAAAACAGAGTCTCACCGTATTGTCGGGCAGGAGGATCTGGACTCATTTATTACTTAATATCTTCCCCCATCTAGCGGTCATTAGAGGTTAGTCTTGAATTGATTTCTGTCGTGCAATATTTTAGATATAAATGTTTACATTTTCTATTACAGAACACGGCAAAGTATAGTCAACCAGTTCTAACCTTTTGAGAAAAACTTTAACTTCAAAGTAGGTGAATCTATTTACTTAGATTGAACCAATCGGATCACAGTTTATTTACATAACATCAATGCTTTGAGTGCTTTAGATATAAGGACATCATGGCGATCTTTCTGCTCACACCTCAGTCAGTCTATAATTCTGTACTATGTGTTTCTATAGCTTCCAACTTTCACGAGTTTCTTGAATCTGTGGAGAAAAGTGCAGACTCAGGTACTTTCTTATTTGTGAACTTTTATACATTTTATGTAATTTATTTATCATCTATAATGTTTTATTACTTTTCATTTATAGATATAAGGACACAAAAACAGTTCATATACTCAATGAATTGTTACAAGATAATCTTTTCTAGAGAATGTTTACCATTTGTTAAAAGACTGATTTATTTCTAAAAGTTTATGCAGTGTGTTAATTTGTCACATGGAGGCAGAAGGGGTGAATCTGATATACCCCTCTTCCATCATCAACTATTCATCGAGTCCTCCAGTAGAGCTTGTACAACCAAAGAAACGCATACAGCGGTCACCGGCGGTTCTAAGTTACATCTAAAGAGGTCTAGGCCTATACACACTGTTCCACCTGAGGTAATAAAATGTTTTGGGGTAAAGGTATTTTCATGAGGCGATCTGTGATCTAATTATAATAGGCTTTGAATCTCTCTGCAACAGGTGCAGAGTGGTGCAAGACTGTGTTTGAAAGCATAAAGAGGAATAATGTTTCTGGGGTATCTTAAGGCCTTTTTGGGTCTGTAAGTGCAGAGCAGAGGCTCTGATGCAGGTGGTTTCAAGGCCTCTGTGGAAGTCTACGGCAGATGACTCTGGACTGTTCCCGTGAGAAATAGCTTCCTAAGTATTGGGAAAGATCCCGGCTTTTAAAAGACGTGAAAGCCTCTTCGAGAGTTCTGTGGCTAAGCAAGGTTCATTATCTTACCATAAGAGCAGGGTGATACTGACCTGCAACATCATCTTGCAGGTGTTTGATGGTATGAGTTGAGATCATCTTTGTTAAAAACAAAAAAAACAACAACAAAAAAAAAAAAACAGGAAAATCTTCCAATAGGATATACTGGGGTCAAGCTTCAATTTGTACAATGATAGATCTCAATTTGCATATATTGAATAATGTATGGTTGAACACAGTGGTTGAGATTTCAAACACCAGTATGTAGAGAAGGTGTGGCAATCACATAATCAGTTGTGAAAACTGGATAAAAATGTGTGTTCCTTGTGTGATTATTAGACATATTCTGGACTATGCCTCGTTTGTATGTAACGCTGAGCTCAAAATAAATAATGGACCTACTACTCTCTTCAATTAATTCTTGAGTCTGCATCTTTATTTTCTGTTTAAAGAGGACTTAATAAAATTACTGGAATGTGGGCAATATCTAGTAACACAGTGCCGAGTCTGCTAAACGTAGATCCCAGCCTTTTATATGGCCTCTTCCCTTTAATTCTACTGACTATAATTAATGTAAACCTTGTCGATTCTGGTGTTTGCTGTATAGAGGTAGCGAAAACTTTGCTAAAACAATGAAAAATATGCATCCTGTGAAAAGTTTATTGAACAATATAACATTGTTCCTTACCCAGAGCCATAACACGTCATTGATGGAAATCACACTGATGTGAGGGCGGTATGGGCCAACTCAACTGTATTTCCTGATTGTTTTATTCTGCAGGAGGATGTGGTCCAAATATTTAAAAAATCACAGGTTTGTTTAAGAGGACATAGTCGAACAGTTTGGGCTTACTGTTATTTTAATACTAGTGGTAACTATTAGTAAATACAACAATCTGACCATCCTCATACTGCATTGAGGGGTGATGGGGTGATGGTACCAGATGATGTTTAGGTATGTGGTTATGTTAATTTATTTTTGTTCCTTTATATTCACATATTTTGCAAGTGCGTATGTTATTGAGTTTAAAACCATCCATATATTAAGCAATTATAGAAAATACAGAAACTGCATGAGACTTCTCTTGACTTGCTAGAAGTTCAGACTGTAGCAAGCTTAGCATTAGTAAATGGAATAGGTGTCATTTTAAGGATTCATTTAAAGTATTCATGAGGTATTTCTCCTAACATCGATGTATCGACAGTACCAATAAAATAAATAGCATAACAAGAATTACAGGTGTATAATAGTGTAGTTACCCACAATGGTTGAAGTGTTTGAAAAGAGTTGTATAAAAGAATAGTTGGTTGGTTCGTGGCATAAAGTCATGAAACGGTGAAATGAGGTCATAAAAAGAGTGTTTACAGGGGAAAGTGCTTTAACATTGAATTAGACAAACTAATAACATAAAACAAGGGAGTTTAGAGATTCTGTGTCCTTTCGTAATGATTTGTGCATATGGCAGGCTGCTGCAAAGGATCCTGGGTAAGCTTCAGCAGACCTCAGTGTAAGATATATTAATAATATTAATCATAATAATACTATTCAGAGGTTACTTGACTAGTAATCAGAATGTTGCTAGTTCAAGCCCTACCACTGCCAAGTTACCACTGCTGGGTCCCTGAACAGCAATGAATCCTCAATTGTATTATTAATACAATCCAATACACATGCCTAATGCTCAGCTGTCAACTGCAAAAACTGACATTCTGAGCATTCGAACAGTAAGAGGAACAAAAAGAAAGGAGTCACCGACTGTACACGTGTCAATCATTTAGCCTTTTTACATGTTGTTTTAGTTTACTGTAATCAAGGCCTGAAACTGGAGTCTATGGACCAGGCATGTAAAAACACTGACACCCTCGCAGAACAGAAAAGAGGCATAGCACAAGGGCTCACAGACCTCAATACCCAGAGTTACCGGCTAGGAGCTTGGCTCAAAACTTTATCAAAAACCCAGCACTGAATGATTGGGTCACTGGGCTTATATAAGGTCTAGCCCAGCTGTTGGGTGTTGATCCTGATCAGTGGCGTGGTTGACTCGACGCCTCCCGCTGGTCGAGGGGGCCTCGGCCTGGTGCCAACCCTTACAGGCTTGATGTCTACAGACATGGCAAAAATATTTCAATGTTCAATGCATTTCAGTTTCAATGTTTATTTTTTTCAGTTAAAATGTTATTTTTTTTTACTGCTTATTCTTCCATTAGACAGCCAGAAGCGCAGCACTGGTTAAAGTTTTTGAGCGGCTTCCTGCGCGCACTGGTCCTGGAGCACAGCGACTGCCTCATCCACCTTAGGGTGCAGAGACTCAGGAGACTCCAGCATATGCAGTAGCTCCGAGTTGTCCAGTTCCAGGAACAGACCCGTGATCTTCCCTGCAAGGGTGGGCTGCATGTTCTGGATCAGGGGAAACAGACGCTCACCCAGTATCTGCTTCTGCTCCTGTGGAGGTGCAGCAGCCAGCATGGAGGCACTGAGAGGTTCCTGACCCTGCACATGGACCGCAGCCAGCTGCACGGGCACCTGGAGCTCTGCCCCCAGGTGCTGCTGTGGGTTGAGAAACATAAATGTTTTATAATTGATTTGACTGATAAATGGTAAGTTCGACATTTATATCTAAGGGCTGTGTGCCCAGGTGTTGCTGTGGGCTGTGAACGCCTGAGGTGGTTTTGTACTGTGGTACTGCTCTCACCAGCGACGCCTTGTTGGCAGCTTCCGCGCTGGCCATCCCTGTCCCCGGAGCCTCAGATGCCATGGTCTGATAGGCCATCGTGCGTGGGACCTGGCAGGCGGTGGTTGGTCGGATGGCGCTGAAGGCCTGCGGGCAGGATGCGGCTGGACCGATGGCACTCGGCATATCCTGGACTTGCTGTGGGTGGACGCACTGCATGGCCCAGCAAGGGCTGGGGAGGAGTTGTGCCAGCTGGCTGCTTGCGCAGTAGGCAGGCCAGTTCTGAGCTTGTGGAATGGCTTCCATGTTGTAGCCGGAGGGCGGGGCAGGCTGGTAGGGGTTGAGCACGAGGTTGGGCAAGGCACTCACGCTGGCCGTGCGCTTCATGTACTTGTTGGAGAGGTGGGCCTGCCGCTCCTCCTTGCGCTGCGCCAGAGCCACGTACAGCGGCTTGGTGCCTACAACGCGCCCATTCATCTCCGTCATGGCCGTGGCGGCCTCCTCCGGCGAGGAGAAACACACGAAGCCGAACCCTTTGGAGCGGCCGCCCTCCATCATCACCTTGGCACTTGTGATGGTCCCGAACGGAAAGAACTCCTTACGTAGACGCGCGTCGTCCAGACCGTCGTCTAGGTTCTTGACGTACAGGTTGTCTCCCTGGTAGCGAGTCATACCGTCCTGCTTCATCTGCTCAAACTTTCGTTTCAGCCCTGTCTGCCTCTCGCCTTTCTTCTGGGCATAACCCACATACACCTTCTTCCCATTCAGCTCCTTCCCATTTATCTCATCCACAGCCCTCTGGGCATCCTCGTGCCTCTCGTAGTTCACAAAGCCAAAGCCCTTGGACTTGCCGCTCTCGTCGGTCATGACGCGAGTGCTCAGCGTTGGGCCAAACTTGCTGAAGATCTCCTTCAGCTTGTCGTCGTCCATGTCCTCTCCAAAGTTCTTGACGTACACATTGGTGAACTTTTTGGCCCTGGCCCCCATCTCAGCCTCTCGCTCCTTGCGAGACTTGAAGTGGCCAATGAACACTTTGCGGTCATTGAGCAACATGCCATTAAGTCTCTCAATTGCTCTCTCCGCAGCCTCACGGGTCTCAAAGTGCACAAAGCCGTAGCCCTTAGAGCCATTCTCGTCACACACCACCTTGCTGGAAAGGATGTTCCCAAAGGCAGAGAATGTGTCGTAAAGAGCTTCGCTGTCAATAGACTTGTCAAGGTTCTTGATGAAGATGTTGCCAACTCCACTCTTCCTCAGAGAGGGGTCTCTCTGGGACCACATAATTCGCACAGGTCTGCCTTTGATGATGTTAAAGTTCATAGTGTCCAAAGCACGCTCAGCATCTGCCTGCTGCTGAAAGTTCACGTATGCGTATCCAAGTGAGCGGAGGGTCATCGCGTCCCTGCAAATGCGTACGGAGACTATTGCGCCAGCAGGACTGAATTTCTCGTATAGCATGGCCTCGGTAACGTCTGGATGAAGGTCACCCACGTACAACGAAGTCATCGGCGAACTTGGAGCACTTGGATTCATTTTCGTGAGGATCGTCGGTCAACCTTTCTGGAAATCGTAGTCGAAAGTAGTAAATGAATAAAATAAAATCGTAAATGATTTAACCAAATGATCTAACTGCACGAATTATAAAACACTTTGAAACAGCAATTCAACAGAGCCAGGCAAGTGTCGACCGACCAAAGCGATCAAAGCAACACTTTAGCTTTAGATTCAAATACATGACAACTTGGTTGTTACGTAAGAGTGCTTTTACGTAAATGTTTATTTTTAAATATTATACAAACGCTATTTATTTATTTATGAATTATTCAATTATTTTAACTTATAACGTTAATAGCGTGAAGGAGAGGCTTTAACAACGCCTTATATTTCAAAATATTACCTAGTCACAGCATTTTCCAAAAATCGTCCATATGCTGCTCACACTGAATCATTTACCGCATGGCTCAGAATAAATACTTTTAGTTTGATAAACGCAGCAACATTCATTTTCTTTAGCCTAATGCTCGGCAAAAAACATCGCATTAAAGTTAATTAATGGGATGAAATCAGTTTGCCTTGGAGCAGGCCTATGTTCTTTGAGGTTAAAAATCATCGCCTGGATTGTAAACCTTAGTAGAGTTCCACAACGAGGTGCGATTTGTAAAAGGACGTCTTTTTCTCTCCGAGTTAGAAATCTGGAGAAATAAATATATCAATTGATTTCCGCCCATCGGAGGACCTTTAGAACTTTATTATTTATTCATTATTTATTTCTAACTTCTCACTGTGTCCAACTATATCGGGTGTATAAAACGTATGAACAGACATAAATAACGTGGGGGAAACGGGAATAGGGGAGAGAGGAAAAATAAGACGAACAGAGACGAAACAGACAAACGGGAAATGCAGATAGAGTATTTTAAGTATTTGCCACCTGCACCATTACGGGAATGTGTGTGTGTGTGTGACTGCTTGTGTGCGTCTGCCTGTGTGTGTGTGTGAGAGAGAGAGAGAGAGGCTATGTGCGAGTGCACTGTATATGTACACGTACTAGATTGGGATATTTATCATTTATGGATTAGCTCTGTAAACTTTTTATCAAAGGAGTCCAGTCTAGGTTATTGGTTCTTATTGATTCATTCTGAGATTTTTTTCCATTGATATGTAGTCTATCAATAGATTTTTCCATTCGGTGACACTAATATTATTTTTTGTTTTCCAATTCATGAGTATGTTTGTATTTGCAATTAATAATGTTATATATATATTATCCTGTTTTTTTTCTATTGACACATTGGTTGATGACATGTCTCCTAGGAGACATAAAGATGGTGTTGGATGGATAGGGTTATTTAAATCATGGGACATGTGTGTGATGACCTATTGCCAAAATTACTTGATAGGTGTGCTCTGCCACACGATGTGAATGTAATCGTCAGCTGTGTTTGGAGTAAAGTATGTACAGATTGCTGAGCTTGTGAAACCAATTTTAAACATCCAATGTGTAGTATAATGTAATCTATGTATTATTTTGTACTGAATGCATTGTAGGTTAGTGTTGCTGTCATGTGGTAATTATTATTATACATTTTAATCCAGACTGTGGCGTCGGGGGTTAGTAATAAATCTTCCTCCCATTGTCTCGATTGGAGAGTAATTATGCGATTTGATTTCATTATTATTTTGTATATCTTATGTGATAGTTTTTTTGTATTAGGAATGTTTATAATACTGATATGGATGCACGTGAGTTTAATGTCTCTGAACTGATAGTTGCTCTTACCTGCTTTCTATATCTTATGTTTGGGCTACTTGTGGAAGTGACATGAAAGCAGTGTTATGTTTATGTTAGTGTGGAGTTTGATATCTTGTGGAATTTCCACCAAGCTGTTAGTATCATGGCCACCCACAAATTGTTGATCATGAATGTTCTTTAATTGATTTGACTGATAAATGGTAAGTCTGACTTTTAGATCTTTGCATAATGTTTGCCCTATGTCTATCCATATTCTGTCTGATATACTAGGTTTTATCCATTTTATTCCATATTGTAGTTGATTTGCAATAATCAACTACAGTTCTGTAATGTTGTGAGTTTGATTCTATGTGATTTATTTTTCCAGTAGAATCAAGTTATGATGTTGTCCAAAGATTTTAGACAGGTTGGTGGCACTGGAATAATTGAAAACAAACAATTTCGTTTAGGTAATATTCTCATTTTAATTATTGCAGTTTGTCCGAAGAGCATAAGGGGCAAATTTGTCCATCAATGAAGTTTGTCGCTTATTGTTTTAATAATTGGATGACTATTTATTTTGAATAACAGACAACTGGGAAGAGAATTTAGTACCCAGATATGTAATATGATTGGTATTCAGGGGGATGGGGAATGTTTTTAATTGCATCATAAAGATATGCTGCTAATATATAGTATAATACACAAATATACTACTCGAGATACAATTTGACCAGTTATGTGTGATGTTCTGTGATGATCATATAGAACACCACAGACAACTGTGGCACATCACTGTCAAACCTCCTGATTGCAACCCGGGGCATCGTGAACTGTACAACATGACCCTCAGACAATGATCTCTGAGTGAAAGCGATAAACATAATCATCTTCATATCATCACTTTCTCTACAAGTTCAGTGGAAGAGATGTCAGTTAAAGGGAGTTTTAATACCCTTTCCATCTTTAAATTTAATAAAAACACAGATGGAAAAATTCCAGAAAGTGAGAGAGAGAAAGGAAACTAGACTTTAAAATGGTGCTGCCCTCTTGATTTACAACTGTAGATTATTGAAATTATTACAAATGTCCGATGCCAAAAGGGATTGTGTCAGTGTTTCACTACTCAGTATTGCATTTGGTAGACAGTATAAACAATTAGACTATGGTTAAAAAAATCACAGAAATAAAGCAAACACCAATATAATCTTGAACCACCTAGTCCCAGGAAACATTAGATTACTGGAACAAAATCAGACAACTAGCAGAACAACTTTTTAACCAATGATGCAGATGCACTTTTAGTGGATTTATTTATCTGTATTTCAATCCACTAAAGTTTTTCACTTGATCTAACATTACATTTAAGACCGAAATCCTGTTACGTCTCACAGAAGATTCCACTGATCAAGCTGCTACTTACCCATCCTGGTCCTGGAGTACCTTTGCTCTGTACACTTTAGTGATGTCTTTGCTACCAACAAGCCTATTTTAATCCATCAGATAGTAACCAAACGCTCCTTTGCTGCAGAGCACAGAAATCATTCAAATTTGCAGTCAACAGATACATCTGGGCCAGATTTTGGATCAATGGACTAGGCTGGAACTGCACATATACTGTATATGCAAAATTCAAAATACGGGGAGTGGTTGGTCTCTTTTGCAATCAAATCTGAATACTATGGAATTCGTTTCACATTTGTTTAATTTGACAGATTTTAAATGGATAATGGACATCACTAGACAAAAAGGAATAAACAACTATATGAAAAGGAACAAAACCAAAAACAAAGGAAGACTTTAACACACTTGCCCAAACAAGCACTAAATCTGACAAAAATAGATCAACCAATGACATAGCTGTGAAGGAACATATTAGCCATTGTTTTCTTGTCATCAACAGTAATTTTAACTGATTGTTAACATACTGTTCAAGTCTTCAACTGATTTGCTCCCAACATACGAATGGGTACAAATATGGTTCATTACCCACCTGCACAATTTGCTTCTGACATACTGGGCAGCTACAGGGTTCTTCTCCCATGTGGATTCTGACATACTGGGCAGCTACGGGCTTCTTCAGTTGTGTGGATTGTCTTCTGCTCCTCCATGTGGCCTGTTTCACCAAAGCCCTTCCTGCAGTATTTGCAGCACTATGGGAAGCGGACACCCTTGTGTGTGCGTTTAGGTGCTTCTCAAGAGTCTGGGCACGTTTGAAACACCTGCCCCAAACATCACTGACATTATTTCTTGTAGGTGATTAGCCACGTGTTTCTCTAGTCACAAGTACTTTTTGATTTATTTGTTTTTTTAAATAGGTAATTTTATATATAATGGCAACAAATGACATTTTAAGTTTTATGACAAAACGTGCAAACAAGCTGGCCTGAGAGGTGTGTAGCGGGATATGACTCAGTGCGTCTCTGGTGCTGCTTTTGATGAGTACAGTGTCATGAGTGTGTCTGTCCAGCGGTGCAAAGAGGGGATACAGCAAGGCATGGCATGGTGTTTATTCATTCGTTTGCATAGAAAATGACGCCTTTTCACATTGTGGAAGTACAAATATGGCGGTCTTTTTTGTGCGGCGTAGTAATGACATATGTTGTGGAATTTTGAACAAACAGCAAGTCAGACGTGATTAAGAGAGTAATTTAATAAGAAAAAGAATAAAATAAATGTTTGGCTCTCCTCAGGTAGGGAGCCCCGAGTATACAAAACCGTGGCTAGTTATACTACTCCTGTGCTGTCTTTAACCAATCATCTTTTCTTAAGCAGCTCTTCTTTCCTTTGTTGCTGTGGCTATAAGCCAATCAGCTCTCAGCTTGGTTTTTTCCACAAACCAACCCAAACTGACTCCAAACAGTGTGGGTTGTGTGTCAAGTTGACCTTGATGTTAACAGTTCCTGATACATGTTCAACTTAATCAGCAACAGGCGGATATAAATGTGCAAACGGCATTATTAATTTAAGAACAAAAGGATCAGTGTGATTTTATATGAATCACATAATACATAGTTTCGTATCATTTTCCATCACACGTAAAAACAGTCTCACCGTATTGTCGGGCAGGAGGATCTGGACTCATTTATTACTTGATATCTTCCCCCATCTAGCGGTCAGTAGAGGTTAGTCTTGAATTGATTTCTGTCGTGCAATATTTTAGATATAAATGTTTACATTTTCTATTACAGAACACGGCAAAGTATAGTCAACCAGTTCTAACCTTTTGAGAAAAACTTTAACTTCAAAGTAGGTGAATCTATTTACTTAGATTGAACCAATCGGATCACAGTTTATTTACATAGCATCAATGCTTTGAGTGCTTTAGATATAAGGACATCATGGCGATCTTTCTGCTCACACCTCAGTCAGTCTATAATTCTGTACTATGTGTTTCTATAGCTTCCAACTTACACGAGTTTCTTGAATCTGTGGAGAAAAGTGCAGACTCAGGTACTTTCTTATTTGTGAACTTTTATACATTTTATGTAATTTATTTATCATCTATAATGTTTTATTACTTTTCATTTATAGATATAAGGACACAAAAACAGTTCATATACTCAATGAATTGTTACAAGATAATCTTTTCTAGAGAATGTTTACCATTTGTTAAAAGACTGATTTATTTCTAAAAGTTTATGCAGTGTGTTAATTTGTCACATGGAGGCAGAAGGGGTGAATCTGATATACCCCTCTTCCATCATCAACTATTCATGGAGTCCTTCAGTGGAGCTTGTACAACCAAAGAAACGCATACATCGGTCACCGGCGGTTCTAAGTTACATCTAAAGAGGTCTAGGCCTATACACACTGTTCCACCTGAGGTAATAAAATGTTTTGGGGTAAAGGTATTTTCATGAGGCGATCTGTGATCTAATTATAATAGGCTTTGAAGCTCTCTGCAACAGGTGCAGAGTGGTGCAAGACTGTGTTTGAAAGAATAAAGAGGAATAATGTTTCTGGGGTATCTTAAGGCCTTTGTGGGTCTGTAAGTGCAGAGCAGAGGCTCTGATGCAGGTGGTTTCAAGGCCTCTGTGGAAGTCTACGGCAGATGACTCTGGACTGTTCCCGTGAGAAATAGCTTCCTAAGTATTGGTAAAGATCCCGGCTTTTAAAAGACGTGAAAGCCTCTTCGAGAGTTCTGTGGCTAAGCAAGGTTCATTATCTTACCATAAGAGCAGGGTGATACTGACCTGCAACATCATCTTGCAGGTGTTTGATGGTATGAGTTGAGATTATCTTTGTTAAAAACAAAAACAACAACAACAAAAAAAAAAAACCCAGGAAAATCTTCCAATAGGATATACTGGGGTCAAGCTTCAATTTGTACAATGATAGATCTCAATTTGCATATATTGAATAATGTATGGTTGAACACAGTGGTGGAGATTTCAAACACCAGTATGTAGAGAAGGTGTGGCAATCACATAATCAGTTGTGAAAACTGGATAAAAATGTGTGTTCCTTGTGTGATTATTAGACATATTCTGGACTATGCCTCGTTTGTATGTAACGCTGAGCTCAAAATAAATAATGGACCTACTACTCTCTTCAATTAATTCTTGAGTCTGCATCTTTATTTTCTGTTTAAAGAGGACTTAATAAAATTACTGGAATGTGGGCAATATCTAGTAACACAGTGCCGAGTCTGCTAAACGTAGATCCCAGCCTTTTATATGGCCTCTTCCCTTTAATTCTACTGACTATAATTAATGTAAACCTTGTCGATTCTGGTGTTTGCTGTATAGAGGTAGCGAAAACTTTGCTAAAACAATGAAAAATATGCATCCTGTGAAAAGTTTATTGAACAATATAACATTGTTCCTTACCCAGAGCCATAACACGTCATTGATGGAAATCACACTGATGTGAGGGCGGTATGGGCCAACTCAACTGTATTTCCTGATTGTTTTATTCTGCAGGAGGATGTGGTCCAAATATTTAAAAAATCACAGGTTTGTTTAAGAGGACATAGTCGAACAGTTTGGGCTTACTGTTATTTTAATACTAGTGGTAACTATTAGTAAATACAACAATCTGACCATCCTCATACTGCATTGAGGGGTGATGGGGTGATGGTACCAGATGATGTTTAGGTATGTGGTTATGTTAATTTATTTTTGTTCCTTTATATTCACATATTTTGCAAGTGCGTATGTTATTGAGTTTAAAACCATCCATATATTAAGCAATTATAGAAAATACAGAAACTGCATGAGACTTCTCTTGACTTGCTAGAAGTTCAGACTGTAGCAAGCTTAGCATTAGTAAATGGAATAGGTGTCATTTTAAGGATTCATTTAAAGTATTCATGAGGTATTTCTCCTAACATCGATGTATCGACAGTACCAATAAAATAAATAGCATAACAAGAATTACAGGTGTATAATAGTGTAGTTACCCACAATGGTTGAAGTGTTTGAAAAGAGTTGTATAAAAGAATAGTTGGTTGGTTCGTGGCATAAAGTCATGAAACGGTGAAATGAGGTCATAAAAAGAGTGTTTACAGGGGAAAGTGCTTTAACATTGAATTAGACAAACTAATAACATAAAACAAGGGAGTTTAGAGATTCTGTGTCCTTTCGTAATGATTTGTGCATATGGCAGGCTGCTGCAAAGGATCCTGGGTAAGCTTCAGCAGACCTCAGTGTAAGATATATTAATAATATTAATCATAATAATACTATTCAGAGGTTACTTGACTAGTAATCAGAATGTTGCTAGTTCAAGCCCTACCACTGCCAAGTTACCACTGCTGGGTCCCTGAACAGCAATGAATCCTCAATTGTATTATTAATACAATCCAATACACATGCCTAATGCTCAGCTGTCAACTGCAAAAACTGACATTCTGAGCATTCGAACAGTAAGAGGAACAAAAAGAAAGGAGTCACCGACTGTACACGTGTCAATCATTTAGCCTTTTTACATGTTGTTTTAGTTTACTGTAATCAAGGCCTGAAATTGGAGTCTATGGACCAGGCAAAAATATTTCAATTTTTAATGCGTTTTTATTTTTTCAGTTTCAATGTTTCAATGAGACTCAGGAGACTCCAGCATAAGCAGAAGCTCCAAGTTGTCGATCTCCAGGAGCAAACCCGTCCCTGCAAGGTTGGGGTGCATGTTCTGGATCACGGGAAACAGACCATCGATCACCCAACATCTGCTTCTGCTCCTGCGGAGGTTCCAGATCCAGCACGGAGGCAGTGAGAGGTTCCTGGCCCAGAGATTGGTCTGCAGCGGGCCTGATGGTACTCGGCATGTATTGGAAATGCTGTGGCTGAATGCTGTGCGTAGCCCAGCGGGTGCTGGGGTGGAGCTGTGCCAGTTGCCTGCTCGGGTAGCAGGTAGCCCAGTTCTGAGCCTGTGGAATGGCCATCATGAAGTAGCCGGAGGGCGGGGCGGGCTGGTAGGGGTTGAGCACTGGGTTGCGCACGGCACTCACGCTGGCCATGCGCTGCATGTACTGGTGGGTGAGGTGGGCCTGCCGCTCCTCCTTGCGCTGCGCCAGGGCCACGTACAGCGGCTTGGTGCCTACGATGCACCCGTTCATCTCCTTCATTGCCTCGGTGGCCTCCTCCGGCGAGGAGAAACACACAAAGCCGAACCCTTTGGAGCGGCCGCCCTCCGTCATCACCTTGGCACTCGTGATTGTCCCGAATAGAGAGAACTCTTTACGCAGACGCTCGTCGTCCAGACTGTCGTCTAGGTTTTTAACGTACAGGTTCACTCCCTGGTAGCGAGTCGTGCCGTCCTGCTTCATCTGCTCAAACTTGCGTTTGAGCTCTGTCTGCCTCTCGCCTTTCTTCTGGGCACGAGCCACATACAGCTGCTTCCCATTCAACTTCTTCCCGTTCATCTCATCCACAGCCCTTTTGGCATCCTCGTGCCTCTCGAAGCTCACAAAGCCAAAGCCCTTGGACTTGCCGCTCTCGTCTGTCATGACGCGACGGCTCAGCGTTGGGCCGAACTTGCTGAAGATCTCATTTAGCTTGTTGTCGTCCATGTCCTCCCAAGTATGAGATATTATTTCCATCAGGCTCAGGACCATCTCTTTAGGATAAGGTCAAGAGAAATCTCTTGGAATGTGGTGTTAACAGGTTCCAACTGGTGTGGGTGTTTTATATTACTTTGCATATATTGACAAATGTATGGTTTGGATGCAATGGACGTGAAGACAAACGCAAATATGTAAAGGAATGTGGGGTGAATACATAACCACTACTGAAAAATGTATGAAAATGTGGGTTCTCTGATTTTTAGACATTCTCCAGAGGGTGCCTCAATAATGCGTGTTAATGTTAACCTACAATAAAGTACGTGCACAGTTATGCTCTTTAACCAATTCTGAAGTCTGCATTTTTATTTAATATTTGAATTGAACTTTAAAACTAGCCGACTGGGCACCTAGGAACCACATACTGTTGCTATGTGCAGAGATGTGGGCTTGCAGCCCATTGTTGGGCAGAGTCCATCGCACTGCTCCAATAGACCTGCTCTGACTGCTACTTTCCCACGTCGGCAGTCGAAGTCGTTTCTCCTTCACAATGCTTTTCACCTGGTTGGCCAGTTTCACCGTCTCAGTAGACAAGCTAAAAGAAACTGTTGGCAGCCTCTCGTTGCTCCTGTAATATGACCGTCGCCAGACCAGAGAGTGGAACTGGATGGCAGTGTGGCACTTGCAGCTGCAGTTTGTTTGCTTCAAGATTTAATACGTGTAAGTGACCTTTGCTTCTCGTCCTGTCTTTACTGGTTTGTTAATAAGGTCATTTGAAATTGTGTTGTACATAAAGGAATATTACAGAATTATTCTCTATTTTAAGCTACACTTTGGGGTTTTGTTTTTTTGATCTTTACATTTATATTAATGCAACCCAATACACTTATCTAATGATCAGCTATGACCTGTAAGAACTGACAATCTGAACATTCAAACTTTAAGAGGAATAAAAACAAAAAAATGATCAGCTGTTCATGTCAAAATCTGTAATATGTAATAGAAATAACTGTAATATGTTCAATATAACTGTAATATGTTCAATTACCACCATGTAACATATAACTGTAAATATGTCAATTGCAAGATGGGACTGTACATTCTGTACATACATATATAAATATCCATATATACATTGTACATATAAACATTATATATATATATATATATATATATATATATATATATATATATATATATATATATATATATATATATATATTGTACATGCACTATTAATATATTTTTGTATATATATAGAATATATTTCTCTATGCACCCCTGTTTTTCTTTTTCCTCAGATTGGACAGAGCACTCAACCATTTCACTGTGAGTTATACTGTGTATGACTATGTATGCGACAAATAAACCAAACTTGAAATGATTTTACCTTTTTCTGTCGTTTTCATTTTAAGCTTAGAATAACCAAGGCCTGGACTTTGTAAGGTGGTTTTGAATCCAGGTCAGCTAGGTGAGGACACCAATAGCTTACTGGGTAAGCAGCCACACTCTAACAATGGTGGGCTCGTGTGCAGAACAGTTAGAGCTTGGATCAAGCAAAACAAGAGGAAAAAACGAAACACCTCGGTGAGCGTGGAAAAGGGGAGAACAAAGAACGCCACGGAAAGAAATGGCAACCCCGATGCACTGGGGAAAACTCGAACTAAAAGCTCCCAAACAAAACCAGAAAACGGGGAGAAACTTGAATGGCTAAGGGAAGCCTCAGGAGAGAGACAGACTCGAGAGGGGAAAACTGGAGAAGGGAGGGGACGTGTAAAAACACTGACACCCTCGCAGAACAGAAAAGAGGCATAGCACAAGGGCTCACAGACCTCAATACCCAGAGTTACCGGCTAGGAGCTTGGCTCAAAACTTTATCAAAAACCCAGCACTGAATGATTGGGTCACTGGGCTTATATAAGGTCTAGCCCAGCTGTTGGGTGTTGATCCTGATCAGTGGCGTGGTTGACTCGACGCCTCCCTCTGGTCGAGGGGGCCTCGGCCTGGTGCCAACCCTTACAGGCTTGATGTCTACAGACATGGCAAAAATATTTCAATGTTCAATGCATTTCAGTTTCAATGTTTATTTTTTTCAGTTAAAATGTTAATTTTTTTTACTGCTTATTCTTCCATTAGACAGCCAGAAGCGCAGCACTGGTTAAAGTTTTTGAGCGGCTTCCTGCGCGCACTGGTCCTGGAGCACAGCGACTGCCTCATCCACCTTAGGGTGCAGAGACTCAGGAGACTCCAGCATATGCAGTAGCTCCGAGTTGTCCAGTTCCAGGAACAGACCCGTGATCTTCCCTGCAAGGGTGGGCTGCATGTTCTGGATCAGGGGAAACAGACGCTCACCCAGTATCTGCTTCTGCTCCTGTGGAGGTGCAGCAGCCAGCATGGAGGCACTGAGAGGTTCCTGACCCTGCACATGGACCGCAGCCAGCTGCACGGGCACCTGGAGCTCTGCCCCCAGGTGCTGCTGTGGGTTGAGAAACATAAATGTTTTATAATTGATTTGACTGATAAATGGTAAGTTCGACATTTATATCTAAGGGCTGTGTGCCCAGGTGTTGCTGTGGGCTGTGAACGCCTGAGGTGGTTTTGTACTGTGGTACTGCTCTCACCAGCGACGCCTTGTTGGCAGCTTCCGCGCTGGCCATCCCTGTCCCCGGAGCCTCAGATGCCATGGTCTGATAGGCCATCGTGCTTGGGACCTGGCAGGCGGTGGTTGGTCGGATGGCGCTGAAGGCCTGCGGGCAGGATGCGGCTGGACCGATGGCACTCGGCATATCCTGGACTTGCTGTGGGTGGACGCACTGCATGGCCCAGCAAGGGCTGGGGAGGAGTTGTGCCAGCTGGCTGCTTGCGCAGTAGGCAGGCCAGTTCTGAGCTTGTGGAATGGCTTCCATGTTGTAGCCGGAGGGCGGGGCAGGCTGGTAGGGGTTGAGCACGAGGTTGGGCAAGGCACTCACGCTGGCCGTGCGCTTCATGTACTTGTTGGAGAGGTGGGCCTGCCGCTCCTCCTTGCGCTGCGCCAGAGCCACGTACAGCGGCTTGGTGCCTACAACGCGCCCATTCATCTCCGTCATGGCCGTGGCGGCCTCCTCCGGCGAGGAGAAACACACGAAGCCGAACCCTTTGGAGCGGCCGCCCTCCATCATCACCTTGGCACTTGTGATGGTCCCGAACGGAGAGAACTCCTTACGTAGACGCGCGTCGTCCAGACCGTCGTCTAGGTTCTTGACGTACAGGTTGTCTCCCTGGTAGCGAGTCATACCGTCCTGCTTCATCTGCTCAAACTTTCGTTTCAGCCCTGTCTGCCTCTCGCCTTTCTTCTGGGCATAACCCACATACACCTTCTTCCCATTCAGCTCCTTCCCATTTATCTCATCCACAGCCCTCTGGGCATCCTCGTGCCTCTCGAAGTTCACAAAGCCAAAGCCCTTGGACTTGCCGCTCTCGTCGGTCATGACGCGAGTGCTCAGCGTTTGGCCAAACTTGCTGAAGATCTCCTTCAGCTTGTCGTCGTCCATGTCCTCTCCAAAGTTCTTGACGTACACATTGGTGAACTTTTTGGCCCTGGCCCCCATCTCAGCCTCTCGCTCCTTGCGAGACTTGAAGTGGCCAATGAACACTTTGCGGTCATTGAGCAACATGCCATTAAGTCTCTCAATTGCTCTCTCCGCAGCCTCACGGGTCTCAAAGTGCACAAAGCCGTAGCCCTTAGAGCCATTCTCGTCACACACCACCTTGCTGGAAAGGATGTTCCCAAAGGCAGAGAATGTGTCGTAAAGAGCTTCGCTGTCAATAGACTTGTCAAGGTTCTTGATGAAGATGTTGCCAACTCCACTCTTCCTCAGAGAGGGGTCTCTCTGGGACCACATAATTCGCACAGGTCTGCCTTTGATGATGTTAAAGTTCATAGTGTCCAAAGCACGCTCAGCATCTGCCTGCTGCTGAAAGTTCACGTATGCGTATCCAAGTGAGCGGAGGGTCATCGCGTCCCTGCAAATGCGTACGGAGACTATTGCGCCAGCAGGACTGAATTTCTCGTATAGCATGGCCTCGGTAACGTCTGGATGAAGGTCACCCACGTACAACGAAGTCATCGGCGAACTTGGAGCACTTGGATTCATTTTCGTGAGGATCGTCGGTCAACCTTTCTGGAAATCGTAGTCGAAAGTAGTAAATGAATAAAATAAAATCGTAAATGATTTAACCAAATGATCTAACTGCACGAATTATAAAACAGTTTGAAACAGCAATTCAACAGAGCCAGGCAAGTGTCGACCTACCAAAGCGATCAAAGCAACACTTTAGCTTTAGATTCAAATACATGACAACTTGGTTGTTACGTAAGAGTGCTTTTACGTAAATGTTTATTTTTAAATATTATACAAACGCTATTTATTTATTTATTTATGAATTATTCAATTATTTTAACTTATAACGTTAATAGCGTGAATGAGAGGCTTTAACAACGCCTTATATTTCAAAATATTACCTAGTCACAGCATTTTCCAAAAATCGTCCATATGCTGCTCACACTGAATCATTTACCGCATGGCTCAGAATAAATACTTTTAGTTTGATAAACGCAGCAACATTCATTTTCTTTAGCCTAATGCTCGGCAAAAAACATCGCATTAAAGTTAATTAATGGGATGAAATCAGTTTGCCTTGGAGCAGGCCTATGTTCTTTGAGGTTAAAAATAATCGCCTGGATTGTAAACCTTAGTAGAGTTCCACAACGAGGTGCGATTTGTAAAAGGACGTCTTTTTCTCTCCGAGTTAGAAATCTGGAGAAATAAATATATCAATTGATTTCCGCCCATCGGAGGACCTTTAGAACTTTATTATTTATTCATTATTTATTTCTAACTTCTCACTGTGTCCAACTATATCGGGTGTATAAAACGTATGAACAGACATAAATAACGTGGGGGAAACGGGAATAGGGGAGAGAGGAAAAATAAGACGAACAGAGACGAAACAGACAAACGGGAAATGCAGATAGAGTATTTTAAGTATTAGCCACCTGCACCATTACGGGAATGTGTGTGTGTGTGTGTGTGTGTGTGTGTGTGTGTGTGTGTGTGTGTGTGTGTGTGTGTGTGTGTGTGTGTGTGTGTGTGTGTGTTCGTGTGTGACTGCTTGTGTGCGTCTGCCTGTGTGTGTGTGTGTGAGAGAGAGAGAGAGGCTATGTGCGAGTGCACTGTATATGTACACGTACTAGATTGGGATATTTATCATTTATGGATTAGCTCTGTAAACTTTTTATCAAAGGAGTCCAGTCTAGGTTATTGGTTCTTATTGATTCATTCTGAGATTTTTTTCCATTGATATGTAGTCTATCAATAGATTTTTCCATTCCGTGACACTAATATTATTTTTTGTTTTCCAATTCATGAGTATGTTTGTATTTGCAATTAATAATGTTATATATATATTATCCTGTTTTTTTTCTATTGACACATTGGTTGATGACGTCTCCTAGGAGACATAAAGATGGTGTTGGATGGATAGGGTTATTTAAATCATGGGACATGTGTGTGATGACCTATTGCCAAAATTACTTGATAGGTGTGCTCTGCCACACGATGTGAATGTAATCGTCAGCTGTGTTTGGAGTAAAGTATGTACAGATTGCGGAGCTTGTGAAACCAATTTTAAACATCCAATGTGTAGTATAATGTAATCTATGGATTATTTTGTACTGAATGCATTGTAGGTTAGTGTTGCTGTCATGTGGTAATTATTATTATACATTTTAATCCAGACTGTGGCGTCGGGGGTTAGTAATAAATCTTCCTCCCATTGTCTCGATGGGAGAGTAATTATGCGATTTGATTTCATTATTATTTTGTATATCTTATGTGATAGTTTTTTTGTATTAGGAATGTTTATAATACTGATATGGATGCACGTGAGTTTAATGTCTCTGAACTGATAGTTGCTCTTACCTGCTTTCTATATCTTATGTTTGGGCTACTTGTGGAAGTGACATGAAAGCAGTGTTATGTTTATGTTAGTGTGGAGTTTGATATCTTGTGGAATTTCCACCAGGCTGTTAGTATCATGGCCACCCACAAATTGTTGATCATGAATGTTCTTTAATTGATTTGACTGATAAATGGTAATTCTGACTTTTAGATCTTTGCATAATGTTTGCTCTATGTCTATCCATATTCTGTCTGATATACTAGGTTTTATCCATTTTATTCCATATTGTAGTTGATTTGCAATAATCAACTACAGTTCTGTAATGTTGTGAGTTTGATTCTATGTGATTTATTTTTCCAGTAGAATCAAGTTATGATGTTGTCCAAAGATTTTAGACAGGTTGGTGGCACTGGAATAATTGAAAACAAACAATTTCGTTTAGGTAATATTCTCATTTTAATTATTGCAGTTTGTCCGAAGAGCATAAGGGGCAAATTTGTCCATCAATGAAGTTTGTCGCTTATTGTTTTAATAATTGGATGACTATTTATTTTGAATAACAGACAACTGGGAAGAGAATTTAGTACCCAGATATGTAATATGATTGGTATTCAGGGGGATGGGGAATGTTTTTAATTGCATCATAAAGATATGCTGCTAATATATAGTATAATACACAAATATACTAATCGAGATACAATTTGACCAGTTATGTGTGATGTTCTGTGATGATCATATAGAACACCACAGACAACTGTGGCACATCACTGTCAAACCTCCTGATTGCAACCCGGGGCATCGTGAACTGTACAACATGACCCTCAGACAATGATCTCTGAGTGAAAGCGATAAACATAATCATCTTCATATCATCACTTTCTCTACAAGTTCAGTGGAAGAGATGTCAGTGAAAGGGAGTTTTAATACCCTTTCCATTTTTAACTTTAATAAAAACACAGAGGGAAAAATTCCAGAAAGTGATACAGAGAAAGGAAACTAGACTTTAAAATGGTGCTGCCCTCTTGATTTACAAGTGTAGATTATTGAAATTATTACAAATGTCTGACGCCAAAAGGGATTGTGTCAGTGTTTCACTACTCAATATTTGGTAGACAGTATAAACAAGCAGACTATGGTTAAAAAGATCACAGAAATAAAGCAAACACCAATATAATCTTGAACCACCTAGTCCACAGGAAACATTAGATTACTGGAACAAAATCAGACAACTAGCAGAACAACTTTTTACCAATGATGCAGGTGCACTTTTGGTGGATTTATTTATCTGTATTTCAATCCACTAAAGTTTTTCACTTGATCTAACATTACATTTAAGACCGACGCCCTGTTACGTCTCACAGAAGAGTCCATTGATCAAGCTGCTACTTACCCATCCTGGTCCTGGAGTACCTTTGCTCTGTACACTTTAGTGATGTCTTTGCTACCAACAAACCTATTTTAATCCATCAGATAGTAACCAAACGCTTCAAGGACACTTGCATAACCATTTTTATTTTTTCATAATACTTGTCCAGGTTTCCACTATTATGTTCAAACCATACATTATTCAATATATGCTAATTGATATTTAATAGTTACACCAACAAGTTCTTGGTACTATTATGTTCAACCTGAACTACTTCTATTTTTTTAAAAGACGATCCTATTCTATATCACCGGATGCCCATATTGTTTCTTTTGGTGATCTCCATATTGTTTCTTCCAGTGCTTGGCCGGGATGTCCCATCCTTGAACCAAGGCTCTCCCTTCAACGGAATCCCCTAGAGGCTTTTTCAAAGAGGCCTCCTGAAGATTTATGCTGAAGCCTACACTGGTCTTTCCTGCATGAAACCAGTTTATTCGGGACCATCCATACTTTTCTGCTTACAATATCATTTTATTACCTCAGCATTTTCATTACTAATTTAAAAATCAATCACTTTATACTTCTAAAGCTTTCACAGACACATTTAGACTTTTCAGCACTCTCAATGTCCAATGCTAAATGCTACAAACCACTCATACCCAAACAGAAGAAATAGCCCAAATATAGCCACACATATTCCTCCAACCTCTACATACTTCTAAGCTATATATAACGTTTAAAGCCATTAAAAGCAAAGTTATGAACATTTAAAATACACCTTGATAACACAGTTTATAGCTCTTCAAGAATGTTTAGTTGTCATGGCAACTATTCCTTTCTCGACTCTGTTTTGTTTTGGGTTTTTTTTTTGGCATACCTTTCTTTTTCAGTCATGAATTCCCTTTTTTGTTAAAATCTCCTCACCTTTTCTACAGCGCTTTCTCTCTCTCTAATTTCACAGGTAATTGTCTCTTTCCTCCAAGGGTCTGCATCTCACCTGGACCTTTTCCTCTTTGCTACTTCAGCTCCTGTCGTAGCTGAACATCAATAGTTTAATAGTTATTAGGAAATATTACTTAAAACAAAACAACAAGAAAACAGCAAAGAAGGTATATGCAAGTATATGTTCACTGTATTGTGCAACTGTCATGTCAGCAGGTGGACAATTTTAGCTAAAGTTAGCATTTCAAACATATATTTTGATATTCTAAAATAATGTTTATTAACTCAATATTTCATCACAATGGGGTGGACATTTTTAGCTTTAACTCATCTGAGTATGGGGACAAAGTGAGAAATTCAAATGAACTGACATACTATAGGAGCATGCAGTTTATGCCTTTAGGCGAATGAAGATAGACCTTTTTTAAAGTTGTGAGGTCACTGATGTCAAAGGTCGCATTTTTACCAAGATGGTTATCCAAAGATGAGAGAGTGGACAGCAATTCTTGGACATGTTTAAATAACTTGATTTTTAATTTTATTTATTTATTTATTTTTAATCAAAATTGCAAAATGAATAATCAAAATACCTAAAATATTAATGAACGTATTTACAACCTTACGGTAATATTTAAAAGTTTAAAAGGTTAAAACATGTTTAAAAGGTTAAAACATCCAAAATACCCATTTCCTCATCAAAGACAATGTAATAAGGTTAACATTCCTATATATTCGTAAAATGTGTTCATTCAGAGTAAAACTTTAATCAGTTAATTAAAAACATTAATTGTTTCACAATCTTTGTATCAGCACATTTAAACGAGTATGTTGTACTGACCCTTAGGTAACAGAACGAAGTGTGAAGTCCACTTATAAAATAAATTACGCATTCGTCATTAGATCAGAGTAGGTGAGGGACAGAGAGCCATGTGTGAAAACGAACAATCATCTCACAAAACACTACTTATGACTAACAAGTAAACACTTGCAAAATAAAAGTAGCCGTTTATGTTAAATATAAGATTTCACAAAACTATTAATTAAAAAAATATTAATTAAAAAATATTAATTACAAAAATATGAATTAAAAAACGTAAATCGATATTTTTGCGATTGATCTCCCTCCCAAGTTACACCGTTTACTTGTCTTAGAACTGAAACACGAGTATCACTGTTACGTTTTAATGAAACCGTTATTTTGAAAATTACAAAACTGCATGTCAATGTTAACCGTGTGGGGTCATACGTGAGTGTATGTTACAGCTGAATTATTAGGTTACCTAACTAAGCTACAGATATTTTTATATTTATTGGCTGCTTGTACAGATTTGTTAGCTCGCTGATAATATACTTTTGTATATAAAATTGTTCTGCGCAAACCACAGCACCATTGCTAAGTTAGCACTTAGCCTTAGCTAACGTTACTTTTAAAGTTAAATTGAGTTTCTTGTCTTGTTCATGGCTTTGTAGCCGAATCTCCCGTTTAGACATGATGTCTGCCCGCAGGCTTAGACTTCTAGTGTTTTCTGTTCAAAAGTGTTTATCTCGACTCGCCGACAAATGCAGAGGTTATTGCTCAGTGTCTCTATCTAGCACTCCTACTAATGAGACTAATGAGACGAGAGTGAGCACATTTAAGACCAAGCTGTCGTCATTAAGAGTTCTTCAGGCAAAAGTTCAACTGAGACGCAACAGGAACATGAGGAATCGTATCTTCCTGAAGAAAGTGGTCTGGCGCAGCTACGGAAAGGTATGTAACTGCATTTGTTGCCATGATAGTTCAGGCTTTAGGATTTTAATTCCCATGTGTCAGTATGCCGGTAGTCGTTGCCAATTTTATTTTGGTGTTTACATCTTGCAGTGTATTTCGAAACATACGGCTGTCAGATGAACGTCAACGACACTGAAATTGCGTGGTCCATTCTTCAGAAGGGTGGATATGTTCGGACCCACGAACTATCAAGAGGTAAGTGTCAATGCCTTGACCTTTGACCCTTGATAAACACAGCGCTTCCTTTATTTGAAAGCTTTCATTCTCATCTTTCCTAATTTTTTTTTTTTTATATACAGGCAGATGTGGTGCTTCTTGTCACATGCTCCATAAGGTAGGAAAAGCCTATTTCTGTTTTTATTTTACACAGTGAATCTATACGTTGCCAATCTTATGAAACTTGACAGCAGTCCTTGACTTCAGTGACATTTTTTGCTTGGATGTAATGCTATTTTCTGTTGGAAAAAATAAAAATCATTGTGACAGGGAAAAGGCAGAGCAGACCATCTGGAACAGACTCAAACATCCAGCAGTTCTGAAAAAGAAGCATCTAAAGAGCAGCACTCCATTAAAGATAGGAGTCCTGGGTAACTTCTCACTTCACCATAATTCTTCATTCACGTTCAAATGTATCTCTCAGTCTGAAATGTTCGTGTGTGCGCATGTATGTTTGTGTGTGGGTTCACGCGCCCGTATACGCATATGTGTGCTTGCTCTCTTGTAGGTTGCATGGCAGAGAGACTGAAGACTGAGTTGCTGGAGAAGGAGAGGGTGGTGGATGTTGTAGCAGGGCCAGATGCCTACAGAGATCTTCTCCGACTCCTTGCACTGGCCCATGGGGGTCAGAGGACCAGCAATGTCCTGCTCTCCCTGGAAGAGGCATATGCTGATGTCATGCCCATTCACCATTCAGGACACAGTGCCTTTGTGTGAGTGCCATAATAATATCTGGCTGATTTATAAGGGAGGAGTTCCTGCTAAACACTAACTCTTAAATTAACTTTGCACTGTGTGATTTTGTAAAGATGGTACAGTTCAATTTTTAAGTTAACATGTATAGACAGTTTTTGGTGTTTTCATATTCAACTCTAATACACTGAATTTAATCTGAACAGCAACTGTTAGATTAAAATACAGAAAAGTCAGCTATAATTTAAAGGCATTTGCTACCATATTGCATGAAACATGGGACTTGCATCCACAATAAAGCCAAAAACAGCAAATGCTCATAGTTCAGTTGTTTATTATTATCATTTTACTGAACACTTGTCAATCTGCATTTTTTGGTTAAATATTTATACATGACTGACCCTCCTACACTTATGAAGGGATATAAAACTTCAAACACCGTGGTGGCTCATCTTCAGCTCCTTCATGCTTTTAGATGTAGCACTTCAAATAATGGTTTGATATCAGGGGTGTCGATACTTTTAAAGTCCTTTCACGCTGTTGACAGTACAGACCTTGTGTACTGCAAGCCTTGTTGGTGGCACCTTGTCTTACAGTGGGATTATCCAGTATATTTTGTCCCTCTTTGACTGCTGTAGGTCTATCATGCGGGGCTGTGACAACATGTTCAGCTACTGCATTGTGCCGTTTACCTGGGGGAGGGAAAGGAGCAGACCTGTGTCCTCCATACTTGAAGAAGTGCGCATGCTGTCTGACCAGGTCTCTTCCCTTCAGCGACTATGTGTGCAGTCTGGCTTTACTAGTTTCTGTGTGTGAAACTTGGCCAGATGTGAACACTAAGTATATGAAATGATCATGGCCATAGGGGGTGAAGGAAGTGACCCTGCTGGGTCAAAACGTGAACAGCTACAGAGACGTGTCTGGGGACGGGGCCAGCAACTCGGAGCTTGGTTCGCACCTCAGCCGTGGTTTCAGCACCGTGTTCCCGTGATGAGCAAGGAGGCCTACGATTCGCTGACCTGCTACACCACGTCTCCCTCGTAAACCCTGACAAGGATTCGCTTCACCTGGCCACATCCTAAAGACTTTCCTGATGAGGTAGAAACCCCAGAGTCATGGATGTGAGCATGTGGTTTTTGGTTGGGATACCCATGACTAGTGTGGGGAAGGTACTTTTAAAATGTATTTCATTGCAGGTGACAAAATACAGAACACAGAATACATGCTGTTAAATGTAATTTAAATGTAATTAAAGTGAGTTATATTTGAAATAGTCTTGGACAATGTTGAAGTATTCCAAAGTTTTTAAAGTATGTTCCTCGTTTGAGTAATGTAATGGAATATGTTACCAATTACATTTAGGGGCATGTACATGTACACTGCCTACAGTGGCAGATTAAACCCTGTGGAGGCCCCTAGGCAGTCATAATCTTGGGGCCTCCCTTGCAAATTATCTCCTAATATGTTTTTTTTTTTTTTTATTCCTTGTTGCATGGCCCCTAAAAGGTGTGGGACCTACAGGTCACTGCCTGCTCTGGTAATCTATTGGTAATCCGGCCCTGACTGTTTATGGCTTGTGTGGTGTAGTGGATGTTCAAAGAGTTTAAGTATTTAGTTGAACAGTTTCTTATAGTCTGAATTCATGTGCAGATATTGCTCATAGGCCATTTTAAGCAGCAGATTGGATAATAATTTAGGATTCGCAAATTTGGATGTGAGCAGTAGAAAAGATCATTAATAGATTATCAGATTGAAAAAGCCTTATGCTTATCAGATATGTGAAATAAGGTTTGACTGCCATAGTCAATTTGTGCTGTTTTCGTTTGACCTGTGCTGGGGTGGGTGAGTATGTTTCCTGAAGGTGTTATAGCTAATCCAAGAGCGGAGGAACATCTGTAAGCAGATCCACTTGCCAGCTCAGAGCGGCAGCAGCAGAGTCTTACAGACCATGAGGCGTGGGTGAGAAACGCTCCTAGAACGACAGCACTCACCACAAGCACAGTAGAGATTAGCCTGCTTATCTCAAATCTCTTGATGTCTCATGTGTTAAAACTTAGTTCTCACTTTAAGTCATCATGCTCTGGGATGTTTTCATAGGTATACTAGGGAAGCCTACCTTGAGCTTGTGGAAAACATTTGAAAGATAATACCAGGTGTCCTATCATTACCAAACATTCAATATGTAATTATAAAATTATTGTAGCTATAATAGGTCTTGTGTGAATATATATCTATGTATAATTTCTTTTTACAGGGGTCAGTCTGAGCAGTGACTTCATCACAGGCTTCTGTGGGGAAACCGAGGAGGACCACCAGCAGTCGGTCTCTTTGATCAGGGAAGTGGGCTATAATGTAGCCTTCCTGTTTGCCTACAGCATGAGGAAGGTGAGATCCTATTTTGTCATTGTGTTTAACACTATCAAAAAACAGACATTCTCCCTGGTTCATGTGATGGTTCTATCAAGAAATTCACCATTGTCTATTATCATTTGGAGAATTGAAAGGGTCTTGTGGCTGCCAGTTGGGCTTTACCTTCTGACATGAACATGTGTGTACCACACCCACAGAAAACTCAGGCATATCACCGTCTCAGGGACGATATCCCAGCTGAGGTGAAGAAGCTGTCGCCTGGAGGAGCTTATGTTTACATTCCGAGAAGATGCGGCTAAGGTCAACACCAGTTTCATCGACAGCAAACAGCTTGTCCTAGTGGAGGGAGTGAGTACTGCAGTGGGTTGAAGCCATGCTGTGTTACAACTGTGTTTGGAGCACTTCTGCTGTTAATAATTTGGGATTGCTGCATCTGTGTGTCTTGGTCATCATGTTTTGCATATCGATTTAACTAGATTTCTGCAAGAAAATAAATAGTTGCAGTAAATTCTCCTCCCTTATCTTATTTAGACCTGCTGGATCAACATCATGAGGTCTGTCTGACAACGATGATGAACAATGGCATTGTCTATCAGCTCAGCCCTAGCACCTTTTGGCATTTCATTTTGGTTTTGGCCTTGTTCTTTTCTGGAGGGCAAATAGAGTTTATGTGTTTATGTATTTAGGGCATTGTTTGGTCTATTTTAGTCTATTTGAGTTGTATGGTCACTTTCCCGTTTGTGGTGTTAGTTTGCGATTGCCGCATGGGTTTCTGTGGCCCTTTCATTTGAAACCCTTCCCTGGTTAGGCATAGCATTGTGTCTGTTTTGGATGCTTTGAGCTTTTTGTTATTTTTGAAGTGTTGAGAGCAGTTCACATCTTTGGTACCGGGAAATCCCAATGACTGGTTTCCCTGTGCTTGTGGTCTTTAGTGTATTACCTGCCATCAATAACTGTTTGAAGATTGGGGTCTTAGTTAATTTTGATTATTGTTAGTGTCCTTCTTTTGAGGACATGCCTGGCGAATGCACAGAAAACTACCCCAAGGTGTTTGCCACTTGTGTGTTAATATGCGCTACCAGTCATGCTGAGATTGGATCTACCGATATACACACTGATAACAGAATTTTATGACCATCTACATAACAGTGGGAATAACCACCCTTGGTTTGGTTAACACTAGT
Source organism: Electrophorus electricus (assembly GCF_041902795.1). Taxonomy (NCBI): domain Eukaryota; kingdom Metazoa; phylum Chordata; class Actinopteri; order Gymnotiformes; family Gymnotidae; genus Electrophorus; species Electrophorus electricus. Next base: position 1,719,157 of record NW_027658605.1, on the reverse strand, counting down.
GAGACGTTGTGGCATGGTATCTGGAGGCAATGTAAGAGCAGGAGAGAATTTCTGTCTGCTACAGTGCTTAGTCAAGCCTTTTATATTGTACAAATGTTATCTGCTGTTTTTGCTTGACTGAGTCTGTTTTCTGCAGGAAAGTAAGAAGTCATCTCAAGATCTTTGTGGTCGGAATGATGGGAATGTGAAGGTTATTTTTCCAAGAAAGGATTTGCTTTCTTATCCCACGGATACCAACCCTGTCACTGTTAAAGCTGGAGACTATGTATTGGTGAAGGTGAGCTCTTACTTCAGTTTGCTACTCCTACATGTATATCTGTCTGTGTTGAGACTAAAACAGGAGCATGTTTTTACACACACACACACAGATATATATGAGCTGTATGTGTGGAATATTTATTCTGGTAAGCCTGGTCTGTGATATGTAATATACATGGCTGTGAAATATACTGTACAGTTATGGCTACATTTCCATGATTATTGGTGACTACTCTCTCCTTTAGAGATTACCTCAGCCAGCTCTCAGAGTCTGCAAGGCCACGCCTTCAGCCACGCCTCCCTGAGTGATGGACACCCCAGACGCCTATTGATGCACAGGCAGCTGCATATTAGCCTGTAGGTTCCACCTTCTTAGTATCAGGACTGGGTGGGAGTGTGTGTCACAGACCTATAGGTCTTCCCAGCTCCAGCTCTTGGAAGCCAGTATGCTCAGTGAGGAGTGTTCACTGCCTCAGTCACCCTGTCTCCTCATTATCAAGCTCCTTATGAGGTGATTCAGGCATGGTGAGGCAGAAAACCCCTGAAAATATGCAGGGAAGTTTCCTCAGAACTTGAGCTCAGTGTTCCTGAAGTGCAGTTTGAAATGAAATAAGGCTTTTCATTTTTTCATTCATTAATTTATTCAGAATCATGTCTGACTCATGTATGACTCTGTGTTAAAGGAAAGTTTTAACACAGATTTTGTCTGGGTACACACTTTGCAAACTTCAAACTGCATGATTAGCAGACAGTATTGTAGCTATTCAAGTTTATGATCAATAATGTAAGGTAAGTGTGTGTTAACTCTGGGTGGGTCAGGGTGTATTCTCCCCTAAACATACTTCTGACATAATGATTTGTTTAAACACTACAATTCTCTATATCCTAATAATTACTGCCACATTTTAAAAACCTGCAATACACTGTAAATACAGCATTTGTAAGCTTTAAATTTACAAACATGAACAATCATACTATATCAAATACATGATACTCATACCTGTGACATAGTGTTTTGAACAGACATTTGCTGCCACACCTGCTATTTTAGCAGGCTAAATAATCTGCCTTCTGAAATGCTAATATGCTTAATTTCATGCAAGTGCTAGTGTTCCTATTTGCTTGCTGATGTGCATGGAAGCGCCATATTATCATTATTATTATTATTATTATTACTATTATTATTATTATTATTATTATTATTATTATTGAGTCACACTGCTATCAAGTTAGCTGGTTGCTCTTAGCTAGTAGTGTGAACAGGACAGGGGACTTGGGGAAGACCCAAAGGGTGAGGTTTGTGTGTGTACATTCACAAGTACTGGTGCACAGCCACTGACATACATAAACACTGCTATCTGGATCTGGAATTTTTAACATTAATGTACAGACTATTCTTTCTCCTTAAAAAATTAATTATGCTAATAATTATGGCAGTGTATGTTCCCCTGCAAACAAATGCTAGGCTGCAGGCTGCATGATGCTGCAATCAACCAGCTGATGGCAAATCCAGACAGTGTTGTTATTGTGGCAAGAGACTTATTGTAAATGCATTGCCATTAATTGAGAGTCATTTTAAAAGATATTTACTCTCCCACTGCGCATACTCCCGTTTTCATAAATTGGCAAATATACATGTTGCTGCTTGTCACACAAACTTTTGTTGTACACAAGTAATAATGAGAAAAGGACTCATCATATGTTTTATGATATAGCTAAAGCTATGCATTTATCAAGAGGATTTAACACATTACAGAACACATCTAGTTAATCCTTTCCATGATTGACCCAAGGGCAGATAGCAATAATTTAAGTATTACTATGTTTTAATTTAATAATAAAAATGACCATATGAACCTTTTTGCTTTATATTTGTTTATATTCAGCTGCCTTTATAATGACAATTATTTATGACAATGACAATTTACAATACATTATCAGTGAGTGGTATAATTAAAGTAAAATCATTGTTAAATAAGTCTCATTCTTGTCTCAGATTCAAACACTACAAAATCTTGGTCTTTGCTTGAATGATTTTTTAATGGTCCTGACTACAACACTATCCTTTGATAAGCTTGGAAGTTGTACACTACTGTGAGAGGAAGTTACATTCAGCTAGGAAAGAACCAACAATCAAATAATATACACAGATTAAGATGGTCATTAAAGATCCCAAACTAAGATTAATGCACTAATTAATAAACTACAACTTGTTTGCAGGAGTTCATCAGTGTTTTATCATTGGCATAGGTAAAGGGGTTTTCAGGCACAAGTTAAAAAAGGCACAAGTTGTCAAAGCATAAGAATAATGACCATAATGATCATAAGAAAGCCTTTCTGAGCCAAAGATCTGAATTAACAGGGAATAACAGGAGCACTTGCAAAACTGTGCCTAAGTGTATCCAGAAAGCACTGTTGGGCTTTTGTAGGAAAAAAAGGTTACACAAAGGTTACACTGATAAAACAGTTTAATCTGAACGAAGAATCAAGACCCAGGAGCTGTAAAAGAATAAGTTAATCTCTGCATTGCTCTCTATATAGGGGGAGTTTTACAACATTGGAGTGCACAAGAAACCCGCTTTTGCCCCGACACCATTTTCACTGCCACCTGATGAAAGCAACATGCTGTATATGGGCATCTCTGCCTTCACTGCCAACTCAGCAGGCTTTGTGTAGAAAAATGCAGGAGCACTCACACTCAGAATCACAGATGACATGGTGAGTTTAAACCACTCCTTGCCATCACTGAGGGAAAGGTGTGCATGTGGTTACCTTACAAGACCAGGCTATTTAGTTAGAAGACTGATAACTTTATACTGTTCTCCCAGTGCACATTAATAATCCCTTAATAGTGTAATAAATGAATGGACAAATAAATGATCAACAGTCCCTGACAATGAAACAAACGTTTATCCTTCCAGATTCCCAGAGCCTCTCCATATCGTCTGAACACCAAGACATTTGAAGCCTTAATTCCGCAAGTATGAGAGATCACTTTCTGTATTCATCACACAAGCATGCAGAAACTGCTGATTTTATATTCTCACATAGGTTTCCTAACACAGTAGACTTTGAATCTTAAAGGAATAATAAGGTTTAAAGAGTAACAAATAATATGATCTCATTAGCAACACAACCATATTTAGATGAAGAATTTCCGAAAAGAACATCATTTCACATGATGATGCTTGGATGAAATGTGTTGAAAACACTGAGTTCTTTTGCTTTTGGTGCTAAAGGCACTTGCAAGTACACCTTACACAGATTGATGGTGGTAGTATAGTTGGCATTCAGTTAAATCAATTAAACTTTGGACAGGGGTAGATTTGTCCTTCATACTGTTATTCAGCACAGGTAATAGCCATTTTGGGACTTTGTATCACTTTTGGGAGGCTGCCGTGTTCTCCTTAAAGTACCCAGGTTGAAGAGTGCTGGGCCCAGGAGTATTATCACCTGCTCCTGCATTTCTGCCGATGAAATAGTGAGACGGATCCACATCCTGCCTGCTTATTGGGGACGTACTGTTCTAGCAGCTCTTCCTCATCTGTCCATGCTCATACCATGGGTTGCTGTACTGTTTCCATGCTTATGTGGTACTCTTTCCGCAGGATGCTATGGAACTTTTGGTGCTCCCTGCTCCTCTCTGGCATTTGTAGCTTGACCTTCCTGGTGATTTTTTTGCAGTCCACGTCACTTTGCCAGGAGCTTCCTTTTGCTGATTAGCAGAAGCAGGAATACCTCCTGTCCTGCCAGGCTTTTGCAGTCATATTAGGCACATTGACTGCTCCGCTCTTACCTGCTTTCTATATCTTATGTTTGGGCTACTTGTGGAAGTGACATGAAAGCAGTGTTATGTTTATGTTAGTGTGGAGTTTGATATCTTGTGGAATTTCCACCAGGCCATTAGTATCATGGCCACCCACAAATTGTTGATCATGAATGTTCTTTAATTGATTTGACTGATAAATGGTAAGTCTGACTTTTAGATCATATAAGAACACCACAGACAACTGTGTGGCACATCACTGTTAAACCTCCTGATTGCAACCCGGGACATCGTGAACTGTACAACATGACCCTCAGACAATGATCTCTGAGTGAAAGCGATAAACATAATCATCTTCATATCATCACTTTCTCTACAAGTTCAGTGGAAGAGATGTCAGTGAAAGGGAGTTTTAATACCCTTTCCATTTTTAACTTTAATAAAAACACAGACGGAAAAATTCCAGAAAGTGAGACAGAGAAAGGAAACTACACTTTAAAATGGTGCTGCCCTCTTGACTTACAACTGTAGATTATTGAAAATATTACAAATGTCTGACGCCAAAAGGGATTGTGTCAGTGTTTCACTACTCAGTATTGCATTTGGTAGACAGTATAAACAATTAGACTATGGTTAAAAAAATCACAGAAATAAAGCAAACACCAATATAATCTTGAACCACCTAGTCCCAGGAAACATTAGATTACTGGAACAAAATCTGACAACTAGCAGAACAACTTTTTAACCAATGATGCAGATGCACTTTTAGTGGATTTTTTTATCTGTATTTCAATCCACTAATTTTTTTCACTTGATCTAACATTACATTTAAGACCGAAATCCTGTTACGTCTCACAGAAGATTCCACTGATCAAGCTGCTACTTACCCATCCTGGTCCTGGAGTACCTTTGCTCTGTACACTTTAGTGATGTCTTTGCTACCAACAAGCCTATTTTAATCCATCCGATAGTAACCAAACGCTCCTTTGCTGCAGAGCACAGAAATCATTCAAATTTGCAGTCAACAGATACGTCTGGGCCAGATTTTGGATCAATTGACTAGGCTGGAACTGCACATATACTGTATATGCAAAATTCAAAATACGGGGAGTGGTTGGTCTCTTTTGCAATCAAATCTGAATACTATGGAATTTGTTTCGCATTTGTTTAATTTGACAAATTTTAAATGGATAATTGACATCACTAGAAAAAAAGGAATAAACAACTATATGAAAAGGAACAAAACCAAAAACAAAGGAAGGCTTTAACACACTTGCCTAAACAAGCACTAAATCTGACAAAAATAGATCAACCAATGACATAGCTGTGAAGAAACATATTAGCCATTGTTTTCTTTTCATCAACAGTAATTTTAACTGATTGTTAACATACTGTTCAAGTCTTCAACTGATTTGCTCCCAACATACGAATGGGTACAAATATGGTTCATTACCCAGCTGCACAAATTGCTTCTAACATACTGGGCAGCTACAGGGTTCTTCTCCCGTGTGGATTCTGACATACTGGGCAGCTACGGGCTTCTTCAGTTGTGTGGATTGTCTTCTGCTCCTCCATGTGGCCTGTTTCACCAAAGCCCTTCCTGCAGTATTTGCAGCACTATGGCAAGCGGACACCCTTGTGTGAGCGTTTAGGTGCTTCTCAAGAGTCTGGGCAAGTTTGAAACACCTGCCCCAAACATCACTGACATTATTTCTTGTAGGTGATTAGCCACGTGTTTCTCTAGCCACAAGTACTTTTTGATTTATTTGTTTTTTTAAATAGGTAATTTTATATATAATGGCAACAAATGACATTTTAAGTTTTATGACAAAACGTGCAAACAAGCTGGCCTGAGAGGTGTGTAGCGGGATATGACTCAGTGCGTCTCTGGTGCTGCTTTTGATGAGTACAGTGTCATGAGTGTGTCTGTCCAGCGGTGCAAAGAGGGGATACAGCAAGGCATGGCATGGTGTTTATTCATTCGTTTGCATAGAAAATGACGCCTTTTCACATTGTGGAACTACAAATATGGCGGTCTTTTTTGTGCGGCGTAGTAATGACATATGTTGTGGAATTTTGAACAAACAGCAAGTCAGACGTGATTAAGAGAGTAATTTAATAAGAAAAAGAATAAAATAAATGTTTGGCTCTCCTCAGGTAGGGAGCCCCGAGTATACAAAACCGTGGCTAGTTATACTACTCCTGTGCTGTCTTTAACCAATCATCTTTTCTTAAGCAGCTCTTCTTTCCTTTGTTGCTGTGGCTATAAGCCAATCAGCTCTCAGCTTGTTTTTTTCCACAAACCAACCCAAACTGACTCCAAACAGTGTGGGTTGTGTGTCAAGTTGACCTTGATGTTAACAGTTCCTGATACATGTTCAACTTAATCAGCAACAGGCGGATATAAATGTGCAAACAGCATTATTAATTTAAGAACAAAAGGATCAGTGTGATTTTATATGAATCACATAATACATAGTTTCGTATCATTTTCCATCACACGTAAAAACAGAGTCTCACCGTATTGTCGGGCAGGAGGATCTGGACTCATTTATTACTTAATATCTTCCCCCATCTAGCGGTCATTAGAGGTTAGTCTTGAATTGATTTCTGTCGTGCAATATTTTAGATATAAATGTTTACATTTTCTATTACAGAACACGGCAAAGTATAGTCAACCAGTTCTAACCTTTTGAGAAAAACTTTAACTTCAAAGTAGGTGAATCTATTTACTTAGATTGAACCAATCGGATCACAGTTTATTTACATAACATCAATGCTTTGAGTGCTTTAGATATAAGGACATCATAGCGATCTTTCTGCTCACACCTCAGTCAGTCTATAATTCTGTACTATGTGTTTCTATAGCTTCCAACTTTCACGAGTTTCTTGAATCTGTGGATAAAAGTGCAGACTCAGGTACTTTCTTATTTGTGAACTTTTATACATTTTATGTAATTTATTTACCTATCATCTATAATATTTTATTACTTTTCATTTATAGATATAAGGGCACAAAAACAGTTCATATACTCAATGAATTGTTACAAGATAATCTTTTCTAGAGAATGTTTACCATTTGTTAAAAGACTGATTTATTTCTAAAAGTTTATGCAGTGTGTTAATTTGTCACATGGAGGCAGAAGGGGTGAATCTGATATACCCCTCTTCCATCATCAACTATTCATCGAGTCCTCCAGTGGAGCTTGTACAACCAAAGAAACGCATACAGCGGTCACCGGCGGTTCTAAGTTACATCTAAAGAGGTCTAGGCCTATACACACTGTTCCACCTGAGGTAATAAAATGTTTTGGGGTAAAGGTATTTTCATGAGGCGATCTGTGATCTTATTATAATAGGCTTTGAAGCTCTCTGCAACAGGTGCAGAGTGGTGCAAGACTGTGTTTGAAAGCATAAAGAGGAATAATGTTTCTGGGGTATCTTAAGGCCTTTGTGGGTCTGTAAGTGCAGAGCAGAGGCTCTGATGCAGGTGGTTTCAAGGCCTCTGTGGAAGTCTACGGCAGATGACTCTGGACTGTTCCCGTGAGAAATAGCTTCCTAAGTATTGGGAAAGATCCCGGCTTTTAAAAGACGTGAAAGCCTCTTCGAGAGTTCTGTGGCTAAGCAAGGTTCATTATCTTACCATAAGAGCAGGGTGATACTGACCTGCAACATCATCTTGCAGGTGTTTGATGGTATGAGTTGAGATCATCTTTGTTAAAAACAAAAAAAACAACAACAAAAAAAAACCCCAGGAAAATCTTCCAATAGGATATACTGGGGTCAAGCTTCAATTTGTACAATGATAGATCTCAATTTGCATATATTGAATAATGTATGGTTGAACACAGTGGTTGAGATTTCAAACACCAGTATGTAGAGAAGGTGTGGCAATCACATAATCAGTTGTGAAAACTGGATAAAAATGTGTGTTCCTTGTGTGATTATTAGACATATTCTGGACTATGCCTCGTTTGTATGTAACGCTGAGCTCAAAATAAATAATGGACCTACTACTCTCTTCAATTAATTCTTGAGTCTGCATCTTTATTTTCTGTTTAAAGAGGACTTAATAAAATTAATGGAATGTGGGCGATATCTAGTAACACAGTGCCGAGTCTGCTAAATGTAGATCCCAGCCTTTTATATGGCCTCTTCCCTTTAATTCTACTGACTATAATTAATGTAAACCTTGTCGATTCTGGTGTTTGCTGTATAGAGGTAGCGAAAACTTTGCTAAAACAATGAAAAATATGCATCCTGTGAAAAGTTTATTGAACAATATAACATTGTTCCTTACCCAGAGCCATAACACGTCATTGATGGAAATCACACTGATGTGAGGGCGGTATGGGCCAACTCAACTGTATTTCCTGATTGTTTTATTCTGCAGGAGGATGTGGTCCAAATATTTAAAAAATCACAGGTTTGTTTAAGAGGACATAGTCGAACAGTTTGGGCTTACTGTTATTTTAATACTAGTGGTAACTATTAGTAAATACAACAATCTGACCATCCTCATACTGCATTGAGGGGTGATGGGGTGATGGTACCAGATGATGTTTAGGTATGTGGTTATGTTAATTTATTTTTGTTCCTTTATATTCACATATTTTGCAAGTGCGTATGTTATTGAGTTTAAAACCATCCATATATTATGCAATTATAGAAAATACAGAAACTGCATGATACTTCTCTTGACTTGCTAGAAGTTCAGACTGTAGCAAGCTTAGCATTAGTAAATGGAATAGGTGTCATTTTAAGGATTCATTTAAAGTATTCATGAGGTATTTCTCCTAACATCGATGTATCGACAGTACCAATAAAATAAATAGCATAACAAGAATTACAGGTGTATAATAGTGTAGTTACCCACAATGGTTGAAGTGTTTGAAAAGAGTTGTATAAAAGAATAGTTGGTTGGTTCGTGGCATAAAGTCATGAAACGGTGAAATGAGGTCATAAAAAGAGTGTTTACAGGGGAAAGTGCTTTAACATTGAATTAGACAAACTAATAACATAAAACAAGGGAGTTTAGAGATTCTGTATCCTTTCGTAATGATTTGTGCATATGGCAGGCTGCTGCAAAGGATCCTGGGTAAGCTTCAGCAGACCTCAGTGTAAGATATATTAATAATATTAATCATAATAATACTATTCAGAGGTTACTTGACTAGTAATCAGAATGTTGCTAGTTCAAGCCCTACCACTACCAAGTTACCACTGCTGGGTCCCTGAACAGCAATGAATCCTCAATTGTATTATTAATACAATCCAATACACATGCCTAATGCTCAGCTGTCAACTGCAAAAACTGACATTCTGAGCATTCGAACAGTAAGAGGAACAAAAAGAAAGGAGTCACCGACTGTACACGTGTCAATCATTTAGCCTTTTTACATGTTGTTTTAGTTTACTGTAATCAAGGCCTGAAACTGGAGTCTATGGACCAGGCAAAAATATTTCAATATTTAATGCGTTTTTATTTTTTCAGTTTCAATGTTTCAATGAGACTCAGGAGACTCCAGCATAAGCAGAAGCTCCAAGTTGTCGATCTCCAGGAGCAAACCCGTCCCTGCAAGGTTGGGGTGCATGTTCTGGATCACGGGAAACAGACCATCGATCACCCAACATCTGCTTCTGCTCCTGCGGAGGTTCCAGATCCAGCACGGAGGCAGTGAGAGGTTCCTGGCCCAGAGATTGGTCTGCAGCGGGCCTGATGGTACTCGGCATGTATTGGAAATGCTGTGGCTGAATGCTGTGCGTAGCCCAGCGGGTGCTGGGGTGGAGCTGTGCCAGTTGCCTGCTCGGGTAGCAGGTAGCCCAGTTCTGAGCCTGTGGAATGGCCATCATGAAGTAGCCGGAGGGCGGGGCGGGCTGGTAGGGGTTGAACACTGGGTTGCGCACGGCACTCACGCTGGCCATGCGCTGCATGTACTGGTGGGTGAGGTGGGCCTGCCGCTCCTCCTTGCGCTGCGCCAGGGCCACGTACAGCGGCTTGGTGCCTACGATGCACCCGTTCATCTCCTTCGTTGCCTCGGTGGCCTCCTCCGGCGAGGAGAAACACACAAAGCCGAACCCTTTGGAGCGGCCGCCCTCCGTCATCACCTTGGCACTCGTGATTGTCCCGAATAGAGAGAACTCTTTACGCAGACGCTCGTCGTCCAGACTGTCGTCTAGGTTTTTAACGTACAGGTTCACTCCCTGGTAGCGAGTCGTGCCGTCCTGCTTCATCTGCTCAAACTTGCGTTTGAGCTCTGTCTGCCTCTCGCCTTTCTTCTGGGCACGAGCCACATACAGGTGCTTCCCATTCAACTTATTCCCGTTCATCTCATCCACAGCCCTTTTGGCATCCTCGTGCCTCTCGAACCTCACAATGCCAAAGCCCTTGGACTTGCCGCTCTCGTCTGTCATGACGCGACGGCTCAGCGTTGGGCCGAACTTGCTGAAGATCTCATTTAGCTTGTTGTCGTCCATGTCCTCCCAAGTATGAGATATTATTTCCATCAGGCTCAGGACCATCTCTTTAGGATAAGGTCAAGAGAAATCTCTTGGAATGTGGTGTTAACAGGTTCCAACTGGTGTGGGTGTTTTATATTACTTTGCATATATTGACAAATGTATGGTTTGGATGCAATGGACGTAAAGACAAACGCAAATATGTAAAGGAATGTGGGGTGAATACATAACCACTACTGAAAAATGTATGAAAATGTGGGTTCTCTGATTTTTAGACATTCTCCAGAGGGTGCCTCAATAATGCGTGTTAATGTTAACCTACAATAAAGTACGTGCACAGTTATGCTCTTTAACCAATTCTGAAGTCTGCATTTTTATTTAATATTTGAATTGAACTTTAAAACTAGCCGACTGGGCACCTAGGAACCACATACTGTTGCTATGTGCAGAGATGTGGGCTTGCAGCCCATTGTTGGGCAGAGTCCATCGCACTGCTCCAATAGACCTGCTCTGACTGCTACTTTCCCACGTCGGCAGTAGAAGTCGTTTCTCCTTCACAATGCTTTTCACCTGGTTGGCCAGTTTCACCGTCTCAGTAGACAAGCTAAAAGAAACTGTTGGCAGCCTCTCGTTGCTCCTGTAATATGACCGTCGCCAGACCAGAGAGTGGAACTGGATGGCAGTGTGGCACTTGCAGCTGCAGTTTGTTTGCTTCAAGATTTAATACGTGTAAGTGACCTTTGCTTCTCGTCCTGTCTTTACTGGTTTGTTAATAAGGTCATTTGAAATTGTGTTGTACATAAAGGAATATTACAGAATTATTCTCTATTTTAAGCTACACTGTGGGGTTTTGTTTTTTTGATCTTTACATTTATATTAATGCAACCCAATACACTTATCTAATGATCAGCTATGACCTGTAAGAACTGACAATCTGAACATTCAAACTTTAAGAGGAATAAAAACAAAAAAATGATCAGCTGTTCATGTCAAAATCTGTAATATGTAATAGAAATAACTGTAATATGTTCAATATAACTGTAATATGTTCAATTACCACCATGTAACATATAACTGTAAATATGTCAATTGCAAGATGGGACTGTACATTCTGTACATACATATATAAATATCCATATATACATTGTACATATAAACATAATATATATATATATATATATATTGTACATGCACTATTAATATATTTTTGTATATATATAGAATATATTTCTCTATGCACCCCTGTTTTTCTTTTTCCTCAGATTGGACAGAGCACTCAACCATTTCACTGTGAGTTATACTGTGTATGACTATGTATGCGACAAATAAACCAAACTTGAAATGATTTTACCTTTTTCTGTCGTTTTCATTTTAAGCTTAGAATAACCAAGGCCTGGACTTTGTAAGGTGGTTTTGAATCCAGGTCAGCTAGGTGAGGACACCAATAGCTTACTGGGTAAGCAGCCACACTCTAACAATGGTGGGCTCGTGTGCAGAACAGTTAGAGCTTGGATCAAGCAAAACAAGAGGAAAAAACGAAACACCTCGGTGAGCGTGGAAAAGGGGAGAACAAAGAACGCCACGGAAAGAAATGGCAACCCCGATGCACTGGGGAAAACTCGAACTAAAAGTTCCCAAACAAAACCAGAAAACGGGGAGAAACTTGAATGGCTAAGGGAAGCCTCAGGAGAGAGACAGACTCGAGAGGGGAAAACTGGAGAAGGGAGGGGACGTGTAAAAACACTGACACCCTCGCAGAACAGAAAAGAGGCATAGCACAAGGGCTCACAGACCTCAATACCCAGAGTTACCGGCTAGGAGCTTGGCTCAAAACTTTATCAAAAACCCAGCACTGAATGACCGGGTCACTGGGCTTATATAAGGTCTAGCCCAGCTGTTGGGTGTTGATCCTGATCAGTGGCGTGGTTGACTCGACGCCTCCCTCTGGTCGAGGGGGCCTCGGCCTGGTGCCAACCCTTACAGGCTTGATGTCTACAGACATGGCAAAAATATTTCAATGTTCAATGCATTTCAGTTTCAATGTTTATTTTTTTCAGTTAAAATGTTAATTTTTTTTACTGCTTATTCTTCCATTAGACAGCCAGAAGCGCAGCACTGGTTAAAGTTTTTGAGCGGCTTCCTGCGCGCACTGGTCCTGGAGCACAGCGACTGCCTCATCCACCTTAGGGTGCAGAGACTCAGGAGACTCCAGCATATGCAGTAGCTTCGAGTTGTCCAGTTCCAGGAACATACACGTGATCTTCCCTGCAAGGGTGGGCTGCATGTTCTGGATCAGGGGAAACAGACGCTCACCCAGTATCTGCTTCTGCTCCTGTGGAGGTGCAGCAGCCAGCATGGAGGCACTGAGAGGTTCCTGACCCTGCACATGGACCGCAGCCAGCTGCACGGGCACCTGGAGCTCTGCCCCCAGGTGCTGCTGTGGGTTGAGAAACATAAATGTTTTATAATTGATTTGACTGATAAATGGTAAGTTCGACATTTATATCTAAGGGCTGTGTGCCCAGGTGTTGCTGTGGGCTGTGAACGCCTGAGGTGGTTTTGTACTGTGGTACTGCTCTCACCAGCGACGCCTTGTTGGCAGCTTCCGCGCTGGCCATCCCTGTCCCCGGAGCCTCAGATGCCATGGTCTGATAGGCCATCGTGCGTGGGACCTGGCAGGCGGTGGTTGGTCGGATGGCGCTGAAGGCCTGCGGGCAGGATGCGGCTGGACCGATGGCACTCGGCATATCCTGGACTTGCTGTGGGTGGACGCACTGCATGGCCCAGCAAGGGCTGGGGAGGAGTTGTGCCAGCTTGCTGCTTGCGCAGTAGGCAGGCCAGTTCTGAGCTTGTGGAATGGCTTCCATGTTGTAGCCGGAGGGCGGGGCAGGCTGGTAGGGGTTGAGCACGAGGTTGGGCAAGGCACTCACGCTGGCCGTGCGCTTCATGTACTTGTTGGAGAGGTGGGCCTGCCGCTCCTCCTTGCGCTGCGCCAGAGCCACGTACAGCGGCTTGGTGCCTACAACGCGCCCATTCATCTCCGTCATGGCCGTGGCGGCCTCCTCCGGCGAGGAGAAACACACGAAGCCGAACCCTTTGGAGCGGCCGCCCTCCATCATCACCTTGGCACTTGTGATGGTCCCGAACGGAGAGAACTCCTTACGTAGACGCGCGTCGTCCAGACCGTCGTCTAGGTTCTTGACGTACAGGTTGTCTCCCTGGTAGTGAGTCATACCGTCCTGCTTCATCTGCTCAAACTTTCGTTTCAGCCCTGTCTGCCTCTCGCCTTTCTTCTGGGCATAACCCACATACACCTTCTTCCCATTCAGCTCCTTCCCATTTATCTCATCCACAGCCCTCTGGGCATCCTCGTGCCTCTCGAAGTTCACAAAGCCAAAGCCCTTGGACTTGCCGCTCTCGTCGGTCATGACGCGAGTGCTCAGCGTTTGGCCAAACTTGCTGAAGATCTCCTTCAGCTTGTCGTCGTCCATGTCCTCTCCAAAGTTCTTGACGTACACATTGGTGAACTTTTTGGCCCTGGCCCCCATCTCAGCCTCTCGCTCCTTGCGAGACTTGAAGTGGCCAATGAACACTTTGCGGTCATTGAGCAACATGCCATTAAGTCTCTCAATTGCTCTCTCCGCAGCCTCACGGGTCTCAAAGTGCACAAAGCCGTAGCCCTTAGAGCCATTCTCGTCACACACCACCTTGCTGGAAAGGATGTTCCCAAAGGCAGAGAATGTGTCGTAAAGAGCTTCGCTGTCAATAGACTTGTCAAGGTTCTTGATGAAGATGTTGCCAACTCCACTCTTCCTCAGAGAGGGGTCTCTCTGGGACCACATAATTCGCACAGGTCTGCCTTTGATGATGTTAAAGTTCATAGTGTCCAAAGCACGCTCAGCATCTGCCTGCTGCTGAAAGTTCACGTATGCGTATCCAAGTGAGCGGAGGGTCATCGCGTCCCTGCAAATCCGTACGGAGACTATTGCGCCAGCAGGACTGAATTTCTCGTATAGCATGGCCTCGGTAACGTCTGGATGAAGGTCACCCACGTACAACGAAGTCATCGGCGAACTTGGAGCACTTGGATTCATTTTCGTGAGGATCGTCGGTCAACCTTTCTGGAAATCGTAGTCGAAAGTAGTAAATGAATAAAATAAAATCGTAAATGATTTAACCAAATGATCTAACTGCACGAATTATAAAACAGTTTGAAACAGCAATTCAACAGAGCCAGGCAAGTGTCGACCGACCAAAGCGATCATAGCAACACTTTAGCTTTAGATTCAAATACATGACAACTTGGTTGTTACGTAAGAGTGCTTTTACGTAAATGTTTATTTTTAAATATTATACAAACGCTATTTATTTATTTATGAATTATTCAATTATTTTAACTTATAACGTTAATAGCGTGAATGAGAGGCTTTAACAACGCCTTATATTTCAAAATATTACCTAGTCACAGCATTTTCCAAAAATCGTCCATATGCTGCTCACACTGAATCATTTACCGCATGGCTCAGAATAAATACTTTTAGTTTGATAAACGCAACAACATTCATTTTCTTTAGCCTAATGCTCGGCAAAAAACATCGCATTAAAGTTAATTAATGGGATGAAATCAGTTTGCCTTGGAGCAGGCCTATGTTCTTTGAGGTTAAAAATAATCGCCTGGATTGTAAACCTTAGTAAAGTTCCACAACGAGGTGCGATTTGTAAAAGGACGTCTTTTTCTCTCCGAGTTAGAAATCTGGAGAAATAAATATATCAATTGATTTCCGCCCATCGGAGGACCTTTAGAACTTTATTATTTATTCATTATTTATTTCTAACTTCTCACTGTGTCCAACTATATCGGGTGTATAAAACGTATGAACAGACATAAATAACGTGGGGGAAACGGGAATAGGGGAGAGAGGAAAAATAAGACGAACAGAGACGAAACAGACAAACGGGAAATGCAGATAGAGTATTTTAAGTATTAGCCACCTGCACCATTATGGGAATGTGTGTGTGTGTGTGTGTGTGTGTGTGTGTGTGTGTGTGTGTGTGTGTGTGTGTCTGCGTGTGTGTGTGTGTGTGTGTGTGTGTGTGTGAGAGAGAGAGAGGCTATGTGCGAGTGCACTGTATATGTACACGTACTAGATTGGGATATTTATCATTTATGGATTAGCTCTGTAAACTTTTTATCAAAGTAGTCCAGTCTAGGTTATTGGTTCTTATTGATTCATTCTGAGATTTTTTTCCATTGATATGTAGTCTATCAATAGATTTTTCCATTCGGTGACACTAATATTATTTTTTGTTTTCCAATTCATGAGTATGTTTGTATTTGCAATTAATAATGTTATATATATATATTATCCTGTTTTTTTTATATTGACACATTGGTTGATGACATGTCTCCGAGGAGACATAAAGATGGTGTTGGATGGATAGGGTTATTTAAATCATGGTACATGTGTGTGATGACCTATTGCCAAAATTACTTGATAGGTGTGCTCTGCCACACGATGTGAATGTAATCGTCAGCTGTCTTTGGCGTAAAGTATGTACAGATTGCTGAGCTTGTGAAACCAATTTTAAACATCCAATGTGTAGTATAATGTAATCTATGTATTATTTTGTACTGAATGCATTGTAGGTTAGTGTTGCTGTCATGTGGTAATTATTATTATACATTTTAATCCAGACTGTGGCGTCGGGGGCTAGTAATAAATCTTCCTCCCATTGTCTCGATGGGAGAGTAATTATGCGATTTGATTTCATTATTATTTTGTATATCTTATGTGATAGTTTTTTTGTATTAGGAATGTTTATAATACTGATATGGATGCACGTGAGTTTAATGTCTCTGAACTGATAGTTGCTCTTACCTGCTTTCTATATCTTATGTTTGGGCTACTTGTGGAAGTGACATGAAAGCAGTGTTATGTTTATGTTAGTGTGGAGTTTGATATCTTGTGGAATTTCCACCAGGCTGTTAGTATCATGGCCACCCACAAATTGTTGATCATGAATGTTCTTTAATTGATTTGACTGATAAATGGTAAGTCTGACTTTTAGATCTTTGCATAATGTTTGCTCTATGTCTATCCATATTCTGTCTGATATACTAGGTTTTATCCATTTTATTCCATATTGTAGTTGATTTGCAATAATCAACTACAGTTCTGTAATGTTGTGAGTTTGATTCTATGTGATTTATTTTTCCAGTAGAATCAAGTTATGATGTTGTCCAAAGATTTTAGACAGGTTGGTGGCACTGGAATAATTGAAAACAAACAATTTCGTTTAGGTAATATTCTCATTTTAATTATTGCAGTTTGTCCGAAGAGCATAAGGGGCAAATTTGTCCATCAATGAAGTTCGTCGCTTATTGTTTTAATAATTGGATGACTATTTATTTTGAATAACAGACAACTGGGAAGAGAATTTAGTACCCAGATATGTAATATGATTGGTATTCAGGGGGATGGGGAATGTTTTTAATTGCATCATAAAGATATGCTGCTAATATATAGTATAATACACAAATATACTACTCGAGATACAATTTGACCAGTTATGTGTGATGTTCTGTGATGATCATATAGAACACCACAGACAACTGTGGCACATCACTGTCAAACCTCCTGATTGCAACCCGGGGCATCGTGAACTGTACAACATGACCCTCAGACAATGATCTCTGAGTGAAAGCGATAAACATAATCATCTTCATATCATCACTTTCTCTACAAGTTCAGTGGAAGAGATGTCAGTGAAAGGGAGTTTTAATACCCTTTCCATTTTTAACTTTAATAAAAACACAGACGGAAAAATTCCAGAAAGTGATACAGAGAAAGGAAACTAGACTTTAAAATGGTGCTGCCCTCTTGATTTACAAGTGTAGATTATTGAAATTATTACAAATGTCTGACGCCAAAAGGGATTGTGTCAGTGTTTCACTACTCAGTATTTGGTAGACAGTATAAACAAGCAGACTATGGTTAAAAAGATCACAGAAATAAAGCAAACACCAATATAATCTTGAACCACCTAGTCCACAGGAAACATTAGATTACTGGAACAAAATCAGACAACTAGCAGAACAACTTTTTACCAATGATGCAGGTGTACTTTTGGTGGATTTATTTATCTGTATTTCAATCCACTAAAGTTTTTCACTTGATCTAACATTACATTTAAGACCGACGCCCTGTTACGTCTCACAGAAGAGTCCATTGATCAAGCTGCTACTTACCCATCCTGGTCCTGGAGTATCTTTGCTCTGTACACTTTAGTGATGTCTTTGTTACCAACAAACCTATTTTAATCCATCAGATAGTAACCAAACGCTTCAAGGATACTTGCATAACCATTTTTATTTTTTCATAATACTTGTCCAGGTTTCCACTATTATGTTCAAACCATACATTATTCAATATATGCTAATTGATATTTAATAGTTACACCAACAAGTTCTTGGTACTATTATGTTCAACCTGAACTACTTCTATTTTTTTAAAAGACGATCCTATTCTATATCACCGGATGCCCATATTGTTTCTTTTGGTGATCTCCATATTGTTTCTTCCAGTGCTTGGCCGGGATGTCCCATCCTTGAACCAAGGCTCTCCCTTCAACGGAAACCCCTAGAGGCTTTTTCAAAGAGGCCTCCTGAAGATTTATGCTGAAGCCTACACTGGTCTTTCCTGCATGAAACCAGTTTATTCGGGACCATCCATACTTTTCTGCTTACAATATCATTTTATTACCTCAGCATTTTCATTACTAATTTAAAAATCAATCACTTTATACTTCTAAAGCTTTCACAGACACATTTAGACTTTTCAGCACTCTCAATGTCCAAGGCTAAATGCTACAAACCACTCATACCCAAACAGAAGAAATAGCCCAAATATAGCCACACATATTCCTCCAACCTCTACATACTTCTAAGCTATATATAACGTTTAAAGCCATTAAAAGCAAAGTTATGAACATTTAAAATACACCTTGATAACACAGTTTATAGCTCTTCAAGAATGTTTAGTTGTCATGGCAACTATTCCTTTCTCGACTCTGTTTTGTTTTGGGGTTTTTTTGGCATACCTTTCTTTTTCAGTCATGAATTCCCTTTTTTGTTAAAATCTCCTCACCTTTTCTACAGCGCTTTCTCTCTCTCTAATTTCACAGGTAATTGTCTCTTTCCTCCAAGGGTCTGCATCTCACCTGGACCTTTTCCTCTTTGCTACTTCAGCTCCTGTCGTAGCTGAACATCAATAGTTTAATAGTTATTAGGAAATATTACTTAAAACAAAACAACAAGAAAACAGCAAAGAAGGTATATGCAAGTATATGTTCACTGTATTGTGCAACTGTCATGTCAGCAGGTGGACAATTTTAGCTAAAGTTAGCATTTCAAACATATATTTTGATATTCTAAAATAATGTTTATTAACTCAATATTTCATCACAATGGGGTGGACATTTTTAGCTTTAACTCATCTGAGTATGGAGACAAAGTGAGAAATTCAAATGAACTGATATACTATAGGAGCATGCAGTTTATGCCTTTAGTCGAATGAAGATAGACCTTTTTTAAAGTTGTGAGGTCACTGATGTCAAAGGTCGCATTTTTACCAAGATGGTTGTCCAAAGATGAGAGAGTGGACAGCAATTCTTGGACATGTTTAAATAACTTGATTTTTTATTTTTATTTATTTATTTATTTTTAATCAAAATTGCAAAATGAATAATCAAAATACCTAAAATATTAATGAACGTATTTACAACCTTACGGTAATATTTAAAAGTTTAAAAGGTTAAAACATGTTTAAAAGGTTAAAACATCCAAAATACCCATTTCCTCATCAAAGACAATGTAATAAGGTTAACATTCCTATATATTCGTAAAATGTGTTCATTCAGAGTAAAACTTTAATCAGTTAATTAAAAACATTAATTGTTTCACAATCTTTGTATCAGCACATTTAAACGAGTATGTTGTATTGACCCTTAGGTAACAGAACGAAGTGTGAAGTCCACTTATAAAATAAATTACGCATTCGTCATTAGATCAGAGTAGGTGAGGGACAGAGAGCCATGTGTGAAAACGAACAATCATCTCACAAAACACTACTTATGACTAACAAGTAAACACTTGCAAAATAAAAGTAGCCGGTTATGTTAAATATAAGATTTCACAAAACTATTAATTAAAAAAATATTAATTAAAAAATATTAATTACAAAAATATGAATTAAAAAACGTAAATCGATATTTTTGCGATTGATCTCCCTCCCAAGTTACACCGTTTACTTGTCTTAGAACTGAAACACGAGTATCACTGTTACGTTTTAATGAAACCGTTATTTTGAAAATTACAAAACTGCATGTCAATATTAACCGTGTGGGGTCATACGTGAGTGTATGTTACAGCTGAATTATTAGGTTACCTAACTAAGCTACAGATATTTTTATATTTATTGGCTGCTTGTACAGATTTGTTAGCTCGCTGATAATATACTTTTGTATATAAAATTGTTCTGCGCAAACCACAGCACCATTGCTAAGTTAGCACTTAGCCTTAGCTAACGTTACTTTTAAAGTTAAATTGAGTTTCTTGTCTTGTTCATGGCTTTGTAGCCGAATCTCCCGTTTAGACATGATGTCTGCCCGCAGGCTTAGACTTCTAGTGTTTTCTGTTCAAAAGTGTTTATCTCGACTCGCCGACAAATGCAGAGGTTATTGCTCAGTGTCTCTATCTAGCACTCCTACTAATGAGACTGATGAGACGAGAGTGAGCACATTTAAGACCAAGCTGTCGTCATTAAGAGTTCTTCAGGCAAAAGTTCAACTGAGACGCAACAGGAACATGAGGAATCGTATCTTCCTGAAGAAAGTGGTCTGGCGCAGCTACGGAAAGGTATGTAACTACATTTGTTGCCATGATAGTTCAGGCTTTAGGATTTTAATTCCCATGTGTCAGTATGCCGGTAGTCGTTGCCAATTTTATTTTGGTGTTTACATCTTGCAGTGTATTTCGAAACATACGGCTGTCAGATGAACGTCAACGACACTGAAATTGCGTGGTCCATTCTTCAGAAGGGTGGATATGTTCGGACCCACGAACTATCAGAGGTAAGTGTCAATGCCTTGACCTTTGACCCTTGATAAACACAGCGCTTCCTTTATTTGAAAGCTTTCATTCTCATCTTTCCTAATTTTTTTTTTTTTTTTATACAGGCAGATGTGGTGCTTCTTGTCACATGCTCCATAAGGTAGGAAAAGCCTATTTCTGTTTGTATTTTACACAGTGAATCTATACGTTGCCAATCTTGTGCAACTTGACAGCAGTCCTTGACTTCAGTGACATTTTTTGCTTGGATGTAATGCTATTTTCTGTTGGAAAAAATAAAAATCATTGTGACAGGGAAAAGGCAGAGCAGACCATCTGGAACAGACTCAAACATCCAGCAGTTCTGAAAAAGAAGCATCTAAAGAGCAGCACTCCATTAAAGATAGGAGTCCTGGGTAACTTCTCACTTCACCATAGTTCTTCATTCACGTTCAAATGTATCTCTCAGTCTGAAATGTTCGTGTGTGCGCATGTATGTTTGTGTGTGGGTTCACGTGCCCGTATACGCATATGTGTGCTTGCTCTCTTGTAGGTTGCATGGCAGAGAGACTGAAGACTGAGTTGCTGGAGAAGGAGAGGGTGGTGGATGTTGTAGCAGGGCCAGATGCCTACAGAGATCTTCTCCGACTCCTTGCACTGGCCCATGGGGGTCAGAGGACCAGCAATGTCCTGCTCTCCCTGGAAGAGGCATATGCTGATGTCATGCCCATTCACCATTCAGGACACAGTGCCTTTGTGTGAGTGCCATAATAATATCTGGCTGATTTATAAGGGAGGAGTTCCTGCTAAACACTAACTCTTAAATTAACTTTGCACTGTGTGATTTTGTAAAGATGGTACAGTTCAATTTTTAAGTTAACATGTATAGACAGTTTTTGGTGTTTTCATATTCAACTCTAATACACTGAATTTAATCTGAACAGCAACTGTTAGATTAAAATACAGAAAAGTCAGCTATAATTTAAAGGCATTTGCTACCATATTGCATGAAACATGGGACTTGCATCCACAATAAAGCCAAAAACAGCAAATGCTCATAGTTCAGTTGTTTATTATTATCATTTTACTGAACACTTGTCAATCTGCATTTTTTGGTTAAATATTTATACATGACTGACCCTCCTACACTTATGAAGGGATATAAAACTTCAAACACCGTGGTGGCTCATCTTCAGCTCCTTCATGCTTTTAGATGTAGCACTTCAAACAATGGTTTGATATCAGGGGTGTCGATACTTTTAAAGTCCTTTCACGCTGTTGACAGTACAGACCTTGTGTACTGTAAGCCTTGTTGGTGGCACCTTGTCTTACAGTGGGATTATCCAGTATATTTTGTCTCTCTTTGACTGCTGTAGGTCTATCATGCGGGGCTGTGACAACATGTTCAGCTACTGCATTGTGCCGTTTACCTGGGGGAGGGAAAGGAGCAGACCTGTGTCCTCCATACTTGAAGAAGTGCGCATGCTGTCTGACCAGGTCTCTTCCCTTCAGCGACTATGTGTGCAGTCTGGCTTTACTAGTTTCTGTGTGTGAAACTTGGCCAGATGTGAACACTAAGTATATGAAATGATCATGGCCATAGGGGGTGAAGGAAGTGACCCTGCTGGGTCAAAATGTGAACAGCTACAGAGACGTGTCTGGGGACGGGGCCAGCAACTCGGAGCTTGGTTCGCACCTCAGCCGTGGTTTCAGCACCGTGTTCCCGTGATGAGCAAGGAGGCCTACGATTCGCTGACCTGCTACACCACGTCTCCCTCGTAAACCCTGACAAGGATTTGCTTCACCTGGCCACATCCTAAAGACTTTCCTGATGAGGTAGAAACCCCAGAGTCATGGATGTGAGCATGTGGTTTTTGGTTGGGATACCCATGACTAGTGTGGGGAAGGTACTTTTAAAATGTATTTCATTGCAGGTGACAAAATACAGAACACAGAATACATGCTGTTAAATGTAATTAAAGTGAGTTATATTTGAAATAGTCTTGGACAATGTTGAAGTATTCCAAAAGTATGTTTAAAGTATGTTCCTCGTTTGAGTAATGTAATGGAATATGTTACCAATTACATTTAGGGGCATGTACATGTACACTGCCTACAGTGGCAGATTAAACCCTGTGGAGGCCCCTAGGCAGTCATAATCTTGGGGCCTCCCTTGCAAATTATCTCCTAATATGTTTTGTTTTTTTTTATTCCTTGTTGCATGGCCCCTAAAAGGTGTGGGACCTACAGGTCACTGCCTGCTCTGGTAATCTATTGGTAATCCGGCCCTGACTGTTTATGGCTTGTGTGGTGTAGTGGATGTTCAAAGAGTTTAAGTATTTAGTTGAACAGTTTCTTATAGTCTGAATTCATGTGCAGATATTGCTCATAGGCCATTTTAAGCAGCAGATTGGATAATAATTTAGGATTCGCAAATTTGGATGTGAGCAGTAGAAAAGATCATTAATAGATTATCAGATTGAAAAAGCCTTATGCTTATCAGATATGTGAAATAAGGTTTGACTGCCATAGTCAATTTGTGCTGTTTTCGTTTGACCTGTGCTGGGGTGGGTGAGTATGTTTCCTGAAGGTGTTATAGCTAATCCAAGAGCGGAGGAACATCTGTAAGCAGATCCACTTGCCAGCTCAGAGCGGCAGCAGCAGAGTCTTACAGACCATGAGGCGTGGGTGAGAAACGCTCCTAGAACGACAGCACTCACCACAAGCACAGTAGAGATTAGCCTGCTTATCTCAAATCTCTTGATGTCTCATGTGTTAAAACTTAGTTCTCACTTTAAGTCATCATGCTCTGGGATGTTTTCATAGGTATACTAGGGAAGCCTACCTTGAGCTTGTGGAAAACATTTGAAAGATAATACCAGGTGTCCTATCATTACCAAACATTCAATATGTAATTATAAAATTATTGTAGCTATAATAGGTCTTGTGTGAATATATATCTATGTATAATTTCTTTTTACAGGGGTCAGTCTGAGCAGTGACTTCATCACAGGCTTCTGTGGGGAAACCGAGGAGGACCACCAGCAGTCGGTCTCTTTGATCAGGGAAGTGGGCTATAATGTAGCCTTCCTGTTTGCCTACAGCATGAGGAAGGTGAGATCCTATTTTGTCATTGTGTTTAACACTATCAAAAAACAGACATTCTCCCTGGTTCATGTGATGGTTCTATCAAGAAATTCACCATTGTCTATTATCATTTGGAGAATTGAAAGGGTCTTGTGGCTGCCAGTTGGGCTTTACCTTCTGACATGAACATGTGTGTACCACACCCACAGAAAACTCAGGCATATCACCGTCTCAGGGACGATATCCCAGCTGAGGTGAAGAAGCTGTCGCCTGGAGGAGCTTATGTTTACATTCCGAGAAGATGCGGCTAAGGTCAACACCAGTTTCATCGACAGCAAACAGCTTGTCCTAGTGGAGGGAGTGAGTACTGCAGTGGGTTGAAGCCATGCTGTGTTACAACTGTGTTTGGAGCACTTCTGCTGTTAATAATTTGGGATTGCTGCATCTGTGTGTCTTGGTCATCATGTTTTGCATATCGATTTAACTAGATTTCTGCAAGAAAATAAATAGTTGCAGTAAATTCTCCTCCCTTATCTTATTTAGACCTGCTGGATCAACATCATGAGGTCTGTCTGACAACGATGATGAACAATGGCATTGTCTATCAGCTCAGCCCTAGCACCTTTTGGCATTTCATTTTGGTTTTGGCCTTGTTCTTTTCTGGAGGGCAAATAGAGTTTATGTGTTTATGTATTTAGGGCATTGTTTGGTCTATTTTAGTCTATTTGAGTTGTATGGTCACTTTCCCGTTTGTGGTGTTAGTTTGCGATTGCCGCATGGGTTTCTGTGGCCCTTTCATTTGAAACCCTTCCCTGGTTAGGCATAGCATTGTGTCTGTTTTGGATGCTTTGAGCTTTTTGTTATTTTTGAAGTGTTGAGAGCAGTTCACATCTTTGGTACCGGGAAATCCCAATGACTGGTTTCCCTGTGCTTGTGGTCTTTAGTGTATTACCTGCCATCAATAACTGTTTGAAGATTGGGGTCTTAGTTAATTTTGATTATTGTTAGTGTCCTTCTTTTGAGGACATGCCTGGCGAATGCACAGAAAACTACCCCAAGGTGTTTGCCACTTGTGTGTTAATATGCGCTACCAGTCATGCTGAGATTGGATCTACCGATATACACACTGATAACAGAATTTTATGACCATCTACATAACAGTGGGAATAACCACCCTTGGTTTGGATAACACTAGTGAGACGTTGTGGCATGGTATCTGGAGGCAATGTAAGAGCAGGAGAGAATTTCTGTCTGCTACAGTGCTTAGTCAAGCCTTTTATATTGTACAAATGTTATCTGCTGTTTTTGCTTGACTGAGTCTGTTTTCTGCAGGAAAGTAAGAAGTCATCTCAAGATCTTTGTGGTCGGAATGATGGGAATGTGAAGGTTATTTTTCCAAGAAAGGATTTGCTTTCTTATCCCACGGATACCAACCCTGTCACTGTTAAAGCTGGAGACTATGTACTGGTGAAGGTGAGCTCTTACTTCAGTTTGCTACTCCTACATGTATATCTGTCTGTGTTGAGACTAAAACAGGAGCATGTTTTTACACACACACACACAGATATATATGAGCTGTATGTGTGGAATATTTATTCTGGTAAGCCTGGTCTGTGATATGTAATATACATGGCTGTGAAATATACTGTACAGTTATGGCTACATTTCCATGATTATTGGTGACTACTCTCTCCTTTAGAGATTACCTCAGCCAGCTCTCAGAGTCTGCAAGGCCACGCCTTCAGCCACGCCTCCCTGAGTGATGGACACCCCAGACGCCTATTGATGCACAGGCAGCTGCATATTAGCCTGTAGGTTCCACCTTCTTAGTATCAGGACTGGGTGGGAGTGTGTGTCACAGACCTATAGGTCTTCCCAGCTCCAGCTCTTGGAAGCCAGTATGCTCAGTGAGGAGTGTTCACTGCCTCAGTCACCCTGTCTCCTCATTATCAAGCTCCTTATGAGGTGATTCAGGCATGGTGAGGCAGAAAACCCCTGAAAATATGCAGGGAAGTTTCCTCAGAACTTGAGCTCAGTGTTCCTGAAGTGCAGTTTGAAATGAAATAAGGCTTTTCATTTTTTCATTCATTAATTTATTCAGAATCATGTCTGACTCATGTATGACTCTGTGTTAAAGGAAAGTTTTAACACAGATTTTGTCTGGGTACACACTTTGCAAACTTCAAACTGCATGATTAGCAGACAGTATTGTAGCTATTCAAGTTTATGATCAATAATGTAAGGTAAGTGTGTGTTAACTCTGGGTGGGTCAGGGTGTATTCTCCCCTAAACATACTTCTGACATAATGATTTGTTTAAACACTACAATTCTCTATATCCTAATAATTACTGCCACATTTTAATAACCTGCAATACACTGTAAATACAGCATTTGTAAGCTTTAAATTTACAAACATGAACAATCATACTATATCAAATACATGATACTCATACCTGTGACATAGTGTTTTGAACAGACATTTGCTGCCACACCTGCTATTTTAGCAGGCTAAATAATCTGCCTTCTGAAATGCTAATATGCTTAATTTCATGCAAGTGCTAGTGTTCCTATTTGCTTGCTGATGTGCATGGAAGCGCCATATTATCATTATTATTATTATTATTATTATTATTACTATTATTATTATTATTATTATTATTATTGAGTCACACTGCTATCAAGTTAGCTGGTTGCTCTTAGCTAGTAGTGTGAACAGGACAGGGGACTTGGGGAAGACCCAAAGGGTGAGGTTTGTGTGTGTACATTCACAAGTACTGGTGCACAGCCACTGACATACATAAACACTGCTATCTGGATCTGGAATTTTTAACATTAATGTACAGACTAGTCTTTCTCCTTAAAAAATTCATTATGCTAATAATTATGGCAGTGTATGTTCCCCTGCAAACAAATGCTAGGCTGCAGGCTGCATGATGCTGCAATCAACCAGCTGATGGCAAATCCAGACAGTGTTGTTATTGTGGCAAGAGACTTATTGTAAATGCATTGCCATTAATTGAGAGTCATTTTAAAAGATATTTACTCTCCCACTGCGCATACTCCCGTTTTCATAAATTGGCAAATATACATGTTGCTGCTTGTCACACAAACTTTTGTTGTACACAAGTAATAATGAGAAAAGGACTCATCATATGTTTTATGATATAGCTAAAGCTATGCATTTATCAAGAGGATTTAACACATTACAGAACACATCTAGTTAATCCTTTCCATGATTGACCCAAGGGCAGATAGCAATTATTTAAGTATTACTATGTTTTAATTTAATAATAAAAATGACCATATGAACCTTTTTGCTTTATATTTGTTTATATTCAGCTGCCTTTATAATGACAATTATTTATGACAATGACAATTTACAATACATTATCAGTGAGTGGTATAATTAAAGTAAAATCATTGTTAAATAAGTCTCATTCTTGTCTCAGATTCAAACACTACAAAATCTTGGTCTTTGC
This sequence comes from Electrophorus electricus, assembly GCF_041902795.1. Lineage (NCBI taxonomy): Eukaryota > Metazoa > Chordata > Actinopteri > Gymnotiformes > Gymnotidae > Electrophorus > Electrophorus electricus. The sequence goes on along the minus strand of NW_027658605.1, from coordinate 1,691,999 downwards.
TTGAATGATTTTTTAATGGTCCTGACTACAACACTATCCTTTGATAAGCTTGGAAGTTGTACACTACTGTGAGAGGAAGTTACATTCAGCTAGGAAAGAACCAACAATCAAATAATATACACAGATTAAGATGGTCATTAAAGATCCCAAACTAAGATTAATGCACTAATTAATAAACTACAACTTGTTTGCAGGAGTTCATCAGTGTTTTATCATTGGCATAGGTAAAGGGGTTTTCAGGCACAAGTTAAAAAAGGCACAAGTTGTCAAAGCATAAGAATAATGACCATAATGATCATAAGAAAGCCTTTCTGAGCCAAAGATCTGAATTAACAGGGAATAACAGGAGCACTTGCAAAACTGTGCCTAAGTGTATCCAGAAAGCACTGTTGGGCTTTTGTAGGAAAAAAAGGTTACACAAAGGTTACACTGATAAAACAGTTTAATCTGAACGAAGAATCAAGACCCAGGAGATGTAAAAGAATAAGTTCATCTCTGCATTGCTCTCTATATAGGGGGAGTTTTACAACATTGGAGTGCACAAGAAACCCGCTTTTGCCCCGACACCATTTTCACTGCCACCTGATGAAAGCAACATGCTGTATATGGGCATCTCTGCCTTCACTGCCAACTCAGCAGGCTTTGTGTACAAAAATGCAGGAGCACTCACACTCAGAATCACAGATGACATGGTGAGTTTAAACCACTCCTTGCCATCACTGAGGGAAAGGTGTGCATGTGGTTACCTTACAAGACCAGGCTATTTAGTTAGAAGACTGATAACTTTATACTGTTCTCCCAGTGCACATTAATAATCCCTTAATAGTGTAATAAATGAATGGACAAATAAATGATCAACAGTCCCTGACAATGAAACAAACGTTTATCCTTCCAGATTCCCAGAGCCTCTCCATATCGTCTGAACACCAAGACATTTGAAGCCTTAATTCCGCAAGTATGAGAGATCACTTTCTGTATTCATCACACAAGCATGCAGAAACTGCTGATTTTATATTCTCACATAGGTTTCCTAACACAGTAGACTTTGAATCTTAAAGGAATAATAAGGTTTAAAGAGTAACAAATAATATGATCTCATTAGCAACACAACCATATTTAGATGAAGAATTTCCGAAAAGAACAACATTTCACATGATGATGCTTGGATGAAATGTGTTGAAAACACTGAGTTATTTGGCTTTTGGTGCTAAAGGCACTTGCAAGTACACCTTACACAGATTGATGGTGGTAGTATAGTTGGCATTCAGTTAAATCAATTAAACTTTGGACAGGGGTAGATTTGTCCTTCATACTGTTATTCAGCACAGGTAATAGCCATTTTGGGACTTTGTATCACTTTTGGGAGGCTGCCGTGTTCTCCTTAAAGTACCCAGGTTGAAGAGTGCTGGGCCCAGGAGTATTATCACCTGCTCCTGCATTTCTGCCGATGAAATAGTGAGATTGATCCACATCCTGCCTGCTTATTGGGGACGTACTGTTCTAGCAGCTCTTCCTCATCTGTCCATGCTCATACCATGGGTTGCTGTACTGTTTCCATGCTTATGTGGTACTCTTTCCGCAGGATGCTATGGAACTTTTGGTGCTCCCTGCTCCTCTCTGGCATTTGTAGCTTGACCTTCCTGGTGATTTTTTTGCAGTCCACGTCACTTTGCCAGGAGCTTCCTTTTGCTGATTAGCAGAAGCAGGAATACCTCCTGTCCTGCCAGGCTTTTGCAGTCATATTAGGCACATTGACTGCTCCGCTCTTACCTGCTTTCTATATCTTATGTTTGGGCTACTTGTGGAAGTGACATGAAAGCAGTGTTATGTTTATGTTAGTGTGGAGTTTGATATCTTGTGGAATTTCCACCAGGCCATTAGTATCATGGCCACCCACAAATTGTTGATCATGAATGTTCTTTAATTGATTTGACTGATAAATGGTAAGTCTGACTTTTAGATCATATAAGAACACCACAGACAACTGTGTGGCACATCACTGTTAAACCTCCTGATTGCAACCCGGGACATCGTGAACTGTACAACATGACCCTCAGACAATGATCTCTGAGTGAAAGCGATAAACATAATCATCTTCATATCATCACTTTCTCTACAAGTTCAGTGGAAGAGATGTCAGTGAAAGGGAGTTTTAATACCCTTTCCATTTTTAACTTTAATAAAAACACAGACGGAAAAATTCCAGAAAGTGAGACAGAGAAAGGAAACTACACTTTAAAATGGTGCTGCCCTCTTGACTTACAACTGTAGATTATTGAAAATATTACAAATGTCTGACGCCAAAAGGGATTGTGTCAGTGTTTCACTACTCAGTATTGCATTTGGTAGACAGTATAAACAATTAGACTATGGTTAAAAAAATCACAGAAATAAAGCAAACACCAATATAATCTTGAACCACCTAGTCCCAGGAAACATTAGATTACTGGAACAAAATCTGACAACTAGCAGAACAACTTTTTAACCAATGATGCAGATGCACTTTTAGTGGATTTTTTTATCTGTATTTCAATCCACTAATTTTTTTCACTTGATCTAACATTACATTTAAGACCGAAATCCTGTTACGTCTCACAGAAGATTCCACTGATCAAGCTGCTACTTACCCATCCTGGTCCTGGAGTACCTTTGCTCTGTACACTTTAGTGATGTCTTTGCTACCAACAAGCCTATTTTAATCCATCAGATAGTAACCAAACGCTCCTTTGCTGCAGAGCACAGAAATCATTCAAATTTGCAGTCAACAGATACATCTGGGCCAGATTTTGGATCAATTGACTAGGCTGGAACTGCACATATACTGTATATGCAAAATTCAAAATACGGGGAGTGGTTGGTCTCTTTTGCAATCAAATCTGAATACTATGGAATTCGTTTCACATTTGTTTAATTTGACAGATTTTAAATGGATAATGGACATCACTAGACAAATTGGAATAAACAACTATATGAAAAGGAACAAAACCAAAAACAAAGGAAGACTTTAACACACTTGCCCAAACAAGCACTAAATCTGACAAAAATAGATCAACCAATGACATAGCTGTGAAGGAACATATTAGCCATTGTTTTCTTGTCATCAACAGTAATTTTAACTGATTGTTAACATACTGTTCAAGTCTTCAACTGATTTGCTCCCTACATACGAATGGGTACAAATATGGTTCATTACCCACCTGCACAAATTGCTTCTGACATACTGGGCAGCTACAGGGTTCTTCTCCCATGTGGATTCTGACATACTGGGCAGCTACGGGCTTCTTCAGTTGTGTGGATTGTCTTCTGCTCCTCCATGTGGCCTGTTTCACCAAAGCCCTTCCTGCAGTATTTGCAGCACTATGGGAAGCGGACACCCTTGTGTGTGCGTTTAGGTGCTTCTCAAGAGTCTGGGCACGTTTGAAACACCTGCCCCAAACATCACTGACATTATTTCTTGTAGGTGATTAGCCACGTGTTTCTCTAGTCATAAGTACTTTTTGATTTATTTGGTTTTTTAAATAGGTAATTTTATATATAATGGCAACAAATGACATTTTAAGTTTTATGACAAAACGTGCAAACAAGCTGGCCTGAGAGGTGTGTAGCGGGATATGACTCAGTGCGTCTCTGGTGCTGCTTTTGATGAGTACAGTGTCATGAGTGTGTCTGTCCAGCGGTGCAAAGAGGGGATACAGCAAGGCATGGCATGGTGTTTATTCATTCGTTTGCATAGAAAATGACGCCTTTTCACATTGTGGAACTACAAATATGGCGGTCTTTTTTGTGCGGCGTAGTAATGACATATGTTGTGGAATTTTGAACAAACAGCAAGTCAGACGTGATTAAGAGAGTAATTTAATAAGAAAAAGAATAAAATAAATGTTTGGCTCTCCTCAGGTAGGGAGCCCCGAGTATACAAAACCGTGGCTAGTTATACTACTCCTGTGCTGTCTTTAACCAATCATCTTTTCTTAAGCAGCTCTTCTTTCCTTTGTTGCTGTGGCTATAAGCCAATCAGCTCTCAGCTTGGTTTTTTCCACAAACCAACCCAAACTGACTCCAAACAGTGTGGGTTGTGTGTCAAGTTGACCTTGATGTTAACAGTTCCTGATACATGTTCAACTTAATCAGCAACAGGCGGATACAAATGTGCAAACAGCATTATTAATTTAAGAACAAAAGGATCAGTGTGATTTTATATGAATCACATAATACATAGTTTCGTATCATTTTCCATCACACGTAAAAACAGAGTCTCACCGTATTGTCGGGCAGGAGGATCTGGACTCATTTATTACTTAATATCTTCCCCCATCTAGCGGTCATTAGAGGTTAGTCTTGAATTGATTTCTGTCGTGCAATATTTTAGATATAAATGTTTACATTTTCTATTACAGAACACGGCAAAGTATAGTCAACCAGTTCTAACCTTTTGAGAAAAACTTTAACTTCAAAGTAGGTGAATCTATTTACTTAGATTGAACCAATCGGATCACAGTTTATTTACATAGCATCAATGCTTTGAGTGCTTTAGATATAAGGACATCATGGCGATCTTTCTGCTCACACCTCAGTCAGTCTATAATTCTGTACTATGTGTTTCTATAGCTTCCAACTTTCACGAGTTTCTTGAATCTGTGGAGAGAAGTGCAGACTCAGGTACTTTCTTATTTGTGAACTTTTATACATTTTATGTAATTTATTTATCATCTATAATGTTTTATTACTTTTCATTTATAGATATAAGGACACAAAAACAGTTCATATACTCAATGAATTGTTACAAGATAATCTTTTCTAGAGAATGTTTACCATTTGTTAAAAGACTGATTTATTTCTAAAAGTTTATGTAGTGTGTTAATTTGTCACATGGAGGCAGAAGGGGTGAATCTGATATACCCCTCTTCCATCATCAACTATTCATCGAGTCCTCCAGTGGAGCTTGTACAACCAAAGAAACGCATACAGCGGTCACCGGCGGTTCTAAGTTACATCTAAAGAGGTCTAGGCCTATACACACTGTTCCACCTGAGGTAATAAAATGTTTTGGGGTAAAGGTATTTTCATGAGGCGATCTGTGATCTTATTATAATAGGCTTTGAAGCTCTCTGCAACAGGTGCAGAGTGGTGCAAGACTGTGTTTGAAAGCATAAAGAGGAATAATGTTTCTGGGGTATCTTAAGGCCTTTGTGGGTCTGTAAGTGCAGAGCAGAGGCTCTGATGCAGGTGGTTTCAAGGCCTCTGTGGAAGTCTACGGCAGATGACTCTGGACTGTTCCCGTGAGAAATAGCTTCCTAAGTATTGGGAAAGATCCCGGCTTTTAAAAGACGTGAAAGCCTCTTCGAGAGTTCTGTGGCTAAGCAAGGTTCATTATCTTACCATAAGAGCAGGGTGATACTGACCTGCAACATCATCTTGCAGGTGTTTGATGGTATGAGTTGAGATCATCTTTGTTAAAAACAAAAAAAACAACAACAAAAAAAACCCCCAGGAAAATCTTCCAATAGGATATACTGGGGTCAAGCTTCAATTTGTACAATGATAGATCTCAATTTGCATATATTGAATAATGTATGGTTGAACACAGTGGTTGAGATTTCAAACACCAGTATGTAGAGAAGGTGTGGCAATCACATAATCAGTTGTGAAAACTGGATAAAAATGTGTGTTCCTTGTGTGATTATTAGACATATTCTGGACTATGCCTCGTTTGTATGTAACGCTGAGCTCAAAATAAATAATGGACCTACTACTCTCTTCAATTAATTCTTGAGTCTGCATCTTTATTTTCTGTTTAAAGAGGACTTAATAAAATTAATGGAATGTGGGCGATATCTAGTAACACAGTGCCGAGTCTGCTAAATGTAGATCCCAGCCTTTTATATGGCCTCTTCCCTTTAATTCTACTGACTATAATTAATGTAAACCTTGTCGATTCTGGTGTTTGCTGTATAGAGGTAGCGAAAACTTTGCTAAAACAATGAAAAATATGCATCCTGTGAAAAGTTTATTGAACAATATAACATTGTTCCTTACCCAGAGCCATAACACGTCATTGATGGAAATCACACTGATGTGAGGGCGGTATGGGCCAACTCAACTGTATTTCCTGATTGTTTTATTCTGCAGGAGGATGTGGTCCAAATATTTAAAAAATCACAGGTTTGTTTAAGAGGACATAGTCGAACAGTTTGGGCTTACTGTTATTTTAATACTAGTGGTAACTATTAGTAAATACAACAATCTGACCATCCTCATACTGCATTGAGGGGTGATGGGGTGATGGTACCAGATGATGTTTAGGTATGTGGTTATGTTAATTTATTTTTGTTCCTTTATATTCACATATTTTGCAAGTGCGTATGTTATTGAGTTTAAAACCATCCATATATTATGCAATTATAGAAAATACAGAAACTGCATGAGACTTCTCTTGACTTGCTAGAAGTTCAGACTGTAGCAAGCTTAGCATTAGTAAATGGAATAGGTGTCATTTTAAGGATTCATTTAAAGTATTCATGAGGTATTTCTCCTAACATCGATGTATCGACAGTACCAATAAAATAAATAGCATAACAAGAATTACAGGTGTATAATAGTGTAATTACCCACAATGGTTGAAGTGTTTGAAAAGAGTTGTATAAAAGAATAGTTGGTTGGTTCGTGGCATAAAGTCATGAAACGGTGAAATGAGGTCATAAAAAGAGTGTTTACAGGGGAAAGTGCTTTAACATTGAATTAGACAAACTAATAACATAAAACAAGGGAGTTTAGAGATTCTGTGTCCTTTCGTAATGATTTGTGCATATGGGAGGCTGCTGCAAAGGATCCTGGGTAAGCTTCAGCAGACCTCAGTGTAAGATATATTAATAATATTAATCATAATAATACTATTCAGAGGTTACTTGACTAGTAATCAGAATGTTGCTAGTTCAAGCCCTACCACTGCCAAGTTACCACTGCTGGGTCCCTGAACAGCAATGAATCCTCAATTGTATTATTAATACAATCCAATACACATGCCTAATGCTCAGCTGTCAACTGCAAAAACTGACATTCTGAGCATTCGAACAGTAAGAGGAACAAAAAGAAAGGAGTCACCGACTGTACACGTGTCAATCATTTAGCCTTTTTACATGTTGTTTTAGTTTACTGTAATCAAGGCCTGAAACTGGAGTCTATGGACCAGGCAAAAATATTTCAATATTTAATGCGTTTTTATTTTTTCAGCCAGCATAAGCGGAAGCTCCAAGTTGTCGATCTCCAGGAGCAAACCCGTCCCTGCAAGGTTGGGGTGCATGTTCTGGATCACGGGAAACAGACCATAGATCACCCAACATCTGCTTCTGCTCCTGCGGAGGTTCCAGATCCAGCACGGAGGCAGTGAGAGGTTCCTGGCCCAGAGATTGGTCTGCAGCGGGCCTGATGGTACTCGGCATGTATTGGAAATGCTGTGGCTGAATGCTGTGCGTAGCCCAGCGGGTGCTGGGGTGGAGCTGTGCCAGTTGCCTGCTCGGGTAGCAGGTAGCCCAGTTCTGAGACTGTGGAATGGCCATCATGAAGTAGCCGGAGGGCGGGGCGGGCTGGTAGGGGTTGAGCACTGGGTTGCGCACGGCACTCACGCTGGCCATGCGCTGCATGTACTGGTGGGTGAGGTGGGCCTGCCGCTCCTCCTTGCGCTGCGCCAGGGCCACGTACAGCGGCTTGGTGCCTACGATGCACCCGTTCATCTCCTTCATTGCCTCGGTGGCCTCCTCCGGCGAGGAGAAACACACAAAGCCGAACCCTTTGGAGCGGCCGCCCTCCGTCATCACCTTGGCACTCGTGATTGTCCCGAATAGAGAGAACTCTTTACGCAGACGCTCGTCGTCCAGACTGTCGTCTAGGTTTTTAACGTACAGGTTCACTCCCTGGTAGCGAGTCGTGCCGTCCTGCTTCATCTGCTCAAACTTGCGTTTGAGCTCTGTCTGCCTCTCGCCTTTCTTCTGGGCACGAGCCACATACAGCTGCTTCCCATTCAACTTCTTCCCGTTCATCTCATCCACAGCCCTTTTGGCATCCTCTTGCCTCTCGAAGCTCACAAAGCCAAAGCCCTTGGACTTGCCGCTCTCGTCTGTCATGACGCGAAGGCTCAGCGTTGGGCCGAACTTGCTGAAGATCTCATTTAGCTTGTTGTCGTCCATGTCCTCCCAAGTATGAGATATTATTTCCATCAGGCTCAGGACCATCTCTTTAGGATAAGGTCAAGAGAAATCTCTTGGAATGTGGTGTTAACAGGTTCCAACTGGTGTGGGTGTTTTATATTACTTTGCATATATTGACAAATGTATGGTTTGGATGCAATGGACGTGAAGACAAATGCAAATATGTAAAGGAATGTGGGGTGAATACATAACCACTACTGAAAAATGTATGAAAATGTGGGTTCTCTGATTTTTAGACATTCTCCAGAGGGTGCCTCAATAATGCGTGTTAATGTTAACCTACAATAAAGTACGTGCACAGTTATGCTCTTTAACCAATTCTGAAGTCTGCATTTTTATTTAATATTTGAATTGAACTTTAAAACTAGCCGACTGGGCACCTAGGAACCACATACTGTTGCTATGTGCAGAGATGTGGGCTTGCAGCCCATTGTTGGGCAGAGTCCATCGCACTGCTCCAATAGACCTGCTCTGACTGCTACTTTCCCACGTTGGCAGTCGAAGTCGTTTCTCCTTCACAATGCTTTTCACCTGGTTGGCCAGTTTCACCGTCTCAGTAGACAAGCTAAAAGAAACTGTTGGCAGCCTCTCGTTGCTCCTGTAATATGACCGTCGCCAGACCAGAGAGTGGAACTGGATGGCAGTGTGGCACTTGCAGCTGCAGTTTGTTTGCTTCAAGATTTAATACGTGTAAGTGACCTTTGCTTCTCGTCCTGTCTTTACTGGTTTGTTAATAAGGTCATTTGAAATTGTGTTGTACATAAAGGAATATTACAGAATTATTCTCTATTTTAAGCTACACTGTGGGGTTTTGTTTTTTTGATCTTTACATTTATATTAATGCAACCCAATACACTTATCTAATGATCAGCTATGACCTGTAAGAACTGACAATCTGAACATTCAAACTTTAAGAGGAATAAAAACAAAAAAATGATCAGCTGTTCATGTCAAAATCTGTAATATGTAATAGAAATAACTGTAATATGTTCAATATAACTGTAATATGTAACATATAACTGTAAATATGTCAATTGCAAGATGGGACTGTACATTCTGTACATACATATATAAATATCCATATATACATTGTACATATAAACATTATATATATATATATATATATATATATATATATATATATATATATATATATATATATATATATTGTACATGCACTATTAATATATTTTTGTATATATATAGAATATATTTCTCTATGCACCCCTGTTTTTCTTTTTCCTCAGATTGGACAGAGCACTCAACCATTTCACTGTGAGTTATACTGTGTATGACTATGTATGCGACAAATAAACCAAACTTGAAATGATTTTACCTTTTTCTGTCGTTTTCATTTTAAGCTTAGAATAACCAAGGCCTGGACTTTGTAAGGTGGTTTTGAATCCAGGTCAGCTAGGTGAGGACACCAATAGCTTACTGGGTAAGCAGCCACACTCTAACAATGGTGGGCTCGTGTGCAGAACAGTTAGAGCTTGGATCAAGCAAAACAAGAGGAAAAAACGAAACACCTCGGTGAGCGTGGAAAAGGGGAGAACAAAGAACGCCACGGAAAGAAATGGCAACCCCGATGCACTGGGGAAAACTCGAACTAAAAGCTCCCAAACAAAACCAGAAAACGGGGAGAAACTTGAATGGCTAAGGGAAGCCTCAGGAGAGAGACAGACTCGAGAGGGGAAAACTGGAGAAGGGAGGGGACGTGTAAAAACACTGACACCCTCGCAGAACAGAAAAGAGGCATAGCACAAGGGCTCACAGACCTCAATACCCAGAGTTACCGGCTAGGAGCTTGGCTCAAAACTTTATCAAAAACCCAGCACTGAATGATTGGGTCACTGGGCTTATATAAGGTCTAGCCCAGCTGTTGGGTGTTGATCCTGATCAGTGGCGTGGTTGACTCGACGCCTCCCTCTGGTCGAGGGGGCCTCGGCCTGGTGCCAACCCTTACAGGCTTGATGTCTACAGACATGGCAAAAATATTTCAATGTTCAATGCATTTCAGTTTCAATGTTTATTTTTTTCAGTTAAAATGTTAATTTTTTTTACTGCTTATTCTTCCATTAGACAGCCAGAAGCGCAGCACTGGTTAAAGTTTTTGAGCGGCTTCCTGCGCGCACTGGTCCTGGAGCACAGCGACTGCCTCATCCACCTTAGGGTGCAGAGACTCAGGAGACTCCAGCATATGCAGTAGCTCCGAGTTGTCCAGTTCCAGGAACAGACCCGTGATCTTCCCTGCAAGGGTGGGCTGCATGTTCTGGATCAGGGGAAACAGACGCTCACCCAGTATCTGCTTCTGCTCCTGTGGAGGTGCAGCAGCCAGCATGGAGGCACCGAGAGGTTCCTGACCCTGCACATGGACCGCAGCCAGCTGCACGGGCACCTGGAGCTCTGCCCCCAGGTGCTGCTGTGGGTTGAGAAACATAAATGTTTTATAATTGATTTGACTGATAAATGGTAAGTTCGACATTTATATCTAAGGGCTGTGTGCCCAGGTGTTGCTGTGGGCTGTGAACGCCTGAGGTGGTTTTGTACTGTGGTACTGCTCTCACCAGCGACGCCTTGTTGGCAGCTTCCGCGCTGGCCATCCCTGTCCCCGGAGCCTCAGATGCCATGGTCTGATAGGCCATCGTGCGTGGGACCTGGCAGGCGGTGGTTGGTCGGATGGCGCTGAAGGCCTGCGGGCAGGATGCGGCTGGACCGATGGCACTCGGCATATCCTGGACTTGCTGTGGGTGGACGCACTGCATGGCCCAGCAAGGGCTGGGGAGGAGTTGTGCCAGCTGGCTGCTTGCGCAGTAGGCAGGCCAGTTCTGAGCTTGTGGAATGGCTTCCATGTTGTAGCCGGAGGGCGGGGCAGGCTGGTAGGGGTTGAGCACGAGGTTGGGCAAGGCACTCACGCTGGCCGTGCGCTTCATGTACTTGTTGGAGAGGTGGGCCTGCCGCTCCTCCTTGCGCTGCGCCAGAGCCACGTACAGCGGCTTGGTGCCTACAACGCGCCCATTCATCTCCGTCATGGCCGTGGCGGCCTCCTCCGGCGAGGAGAAACACACGAAGCCGAACCCTTTGGAGCGGCCGCCCTCCATCATCACCTTGGCACTTGTGATGGTCCCGAACGGAGAGAACTCCTTACGTAGACGCGCGTCGTCCAGACCGTCGTCTAGGTTCTTGACGTACAGGTTGTCTCCCTGGTAGCGAGTCATACCGTCCTGCTTCATCTGCTCAAACTTTCGTTTCAGCCCTGTCTGCCTCTCGCCTTTCTTCTGGGCATAACCCACATACACCTTCTTCCCATTCAGCTCCTTCCCATTTATCTCATCCACAGCCCTCTGGGCATCCTCGTGCCTCTCGTAGTTCACAAAGCCAAAGCCCTTGGACTTGCCGCTCTCGTCGGTCATGACGCGAGTGCTCAGCGTTTGGCCAAACTTGCTGAAGATCTCCTTCAGCTTGTCGTCGTCCATGTCCTCTCCAAAGTTCTTGACGTACACATTGGTGAACTTTTTGGCCCTGGCCCCCATCTCAGCCTCTCGCTCCTTGCGAGACTTGAAGTGGCCAATGAACACTTTGCGGTCATTGAGCAACATGCCATTAAGTCTCTCAATTGCTCTCTCCGCAGCCTCACGGGTCTCAAAGTGCACAAAGCCGTAGCCCTTAGAGCCATTCTCGTCACACACCACCTTGCTGGAAAGGATGTTCCCAAAGGCAGAGAATGTGTCGTAAAGAGCTTCGCTGTCAATAGACTTGTCAAGGTTCTTGATGAAGATGTTGCCAACTCCACTCTTCCTCAGAGAGGGGTCTCTCTGGGACCACATAATTCGCACAGGTCTGCCTTTGATGATGTTAAAGTTCATAGTGTCCAAAGCACGCTCAGCATCTGCCTGCTGCTGAAAGTTCACGTATGCGTATCCAAGTGAGCGGAGGGTCATCGCGTCCCTGCAAATCCGTACGGAGACTATTGCGCCAGCAGGACTGAATTTCTCGTATAGCATGGCCTCGGTAACGTCTGGATGGAGGTCACCCACGTACAACGAAGTCATCGGCGAACTTGGAGCACTTGGATTCATTTTCGTGAGGATCGTCGGTCAACCTTTCTGGAAATCGTAGTCGAAAGTAGTAAATGAATAAAATAAAATCGTAAATGATTTAACCAAATGATCTAACTGCACGAATTATAAAACAGTTTGAAACAGCAATTCAACAGAGCCAGGCAAGTGTCGACCGACCAAAGCGATCAAAGCAACACTTTAGCTTTAGATTCAAATACATGACAACTTGGTTGTTACGTAAGAGTGCTTTTACGTAAATGTTTATTTTTAAATATTATACAAACGCTATTTATTTATTTATGAATTATTCAATTATTTTAACTTATAACGTTAATAGCGTGAATGAGAGGCTTTAACAACGCCTTATATTTCAAAATATTACCTAGTCACAGCATTTTCCAAAAATCGTCCATATGCTGCTCACACTGAATCATTTACCGCATGGCTCAGAATAAATACTTTTAGTTTGATAAACGCAGCAACATTCATTTTCTTTAGCCTAATGCTCGGCAAAAAACAAAGCATTAAAGTTAATTAATGGGATGAAATCAGTTTGCCTTGGAGCAGGCCTATGTTCTTTGAGGTTAAAAATCATCGCCTGGATTGTAAACCTTAGTAGAGTTCCACAACGAGGTGCGATTTGTAAAAGGACGTCTTTTTCTCTCCGAGTTAGAAATCTGGAGAAATAAATATATCAATTGATTTCCGCCCATCGGAGGACCTTTAGAACTTTATTATTTATTCATTATTTATTTCTAACTTCTCACTGTGTCCAACTATATCGGGTGTATAAAACGTATGAACAGACATAAATAACGTGGGGGAAACGGGAATAGGGGAGAGAGGAAAAATAAGACGAACAGAGACGAAACAGACAAACGGGAAATGCAGATAGAGTATTTTAAGTATTAGCCACCTGCACCATTACGGGAATGTGTGTGTGTGTGTGTGTGTGTGTGTGTGTGTGTGTGTGTGTGTGTGTGTGTGTGTGTGTGTGTGTGTGTGTGTGTGTTCGTGTGTGACTGCTTGTGTGCGTCTGCCTGTGTGTGTGTGTGTGAGAGAGAGAGAGAGGCTATGTGCGAGTGCACTGTATATGTACACGTACTAGATTGGGATATTTATCATTTATGGATTAGCTCTGTAAACTTTTTATCAAAGGAGTCCAGTCTAGGTTATTGGTTCTTATTGATTCATTCTGAGATTTTTTTTCCATTGATATGTAGTCTATCAATAGATTTTTCCATTCGGTGACACTAATATTATTTTTTGTTTTCCAATTCATGAGTATGTTTGTATTTGCAATTAATAATGTTATATATATATATTATCCTGTTTTTTTTCTATTGACACATTGGTTGATGACATGTCTCCTAGGAGACATAAAGATGGTGTTGGATGGATAGGGTTATTTAAATCATGGGACATGTGTGTGATGACCTATTTCCAAAATTACTTGATAGGTGTGCTCTGCCACACGATGTGAATGTAATCGTCAGCTGTGTTTGGAGTAAAGTATGTACAGATTGCTGAGCTTGTGAAACCAATTTTAAACATCCAATGTGTAGTATAATGTAATCTATGTATTATTTTGTACTGAATGCATTGTAGGTTAGTGTTGCTGTCATGTGGTAATTATTATTATACATTTTAATCCAGACTGTGGCGTCGGGGGTTAGTAATAAATCTTCCTCCCATTGTCTCGATTGGAGAGTAATTATGCGATTTGATTTCATTATTATTTTGTATATCTTATGTGATAGTTTTTTTGTATTAGGAATGTTTATAATACTGATATGGATGCACGTGAGTTTAATGTCTCTGAACTGATAGTTGCTCTTACCTGCTTTCTATATCTTATGTTTGGGCTACTTGTGGAAGTGACATGAAAGCAGTGTTATGTTTATGTTAGTGTGGAGTTTGATATCTTGTGGAATTTCCACCAAGCTGTTAGTATCATGGCCACCCACAAATTGTTGATCATGAATGTTCTTTAATTGATTTGACTGATAAATGGTAAGTCTGACTTTTAGATCTTTGCATAATGTTTGCTCTATGTCTATCCATATTCTGTCTGATATACTAGGTTTTATCCATTTTATTCCATATTGTAGTTGATTTGCAATAATCAACTACAGTTCTGTAATGTTGTGAGTTTGATTCTATGTGATTTATTTTTCCAGTAGAATCAAGTTATGATGTTGTCCAAAGATTTTAGACAGGTTGGTGGCACTGGAATAATTGAAAACAAACAATTTCGTTTAGGTAATATTCTCATTTTAATTATTGCAGTTTGTCCGAAGAGCATAAGGGGCAAATTTGTCCATCAATGAAGTTTGTCGCTTATTGTTTTAATAATTGGATGACTATTTATTTTGAATAACAGACAACTGGGAAGAGAATTTAGTACCCAGATATGTAATATGATTGGTATTCAGGGGGATGGGGAATGTTTTTAATTGCATCATAAAGATATGCTGCTAATATATAGTATAATACACAAATATACTACTCGAGATACAATTTGACCAGTTATGTGTGATGTTCTGTGATGATCATATAGAACACCACAGACAACTGTGGCACATCACTGTCAAACCTCCTGATTGCAACCCGGGGCATCGTGAACTGTACAACATGACCCTCAGACAATGATCTCTGAGTGAAAGCGATAAACATAATCATCTTCATATCATCACTTTCTCTACAAGTTCAGTGGAAGAGATGTCAGTGAAAGGGAGTTTTAATACCCTTTCCATTTTTAACTTTAATAAAAACACAGACGGAAAAATTCCAGAAAGTGATACAGAGAAAGGAAACTAGACTTTAAAATGGTGCTGCCCTCTTGATTTACAAGTGTAGATTATTGAAATTATTACAAATGTCTGACGCCAAAAGGGATTGTGTCAGTGTTTCACTACTCAATATTTGGTAGACAGTATAAACAAACAGACTATGGTTAAAAAGATCACAGAAATAAAGCAAACACCAATATAATCTTGAACCACCTAGTCCACAGGAAACATTAGATTACTGGAACAAAATCAGACAACTAGCAGAACAACTTTTTACCAATGATGCAGGTGCACTTTTGGTGGATTTATTTATCTGTATTTCAATCCACTAAAGTTTTTCACTTGATCTAACATTACATTTAAGACCGACGCCCTGTTACGTCTCACAGAAGAGTCCATTGATCAAGCTGCTACTTACCCATCCTGGTCCTGGAGTACCTTTGCTCTGTACACTTTAGTGATGTCTTTGCTACCAACAAACCTATTTTAATCCATCAGATAGTAACCAAACGCTTCAAGGACACTTGCATAACCATTTTTATTTTTTCATAATACTTGTCCAGGTTTCCACTATTATGTTCAAACCATACATTATTCAATATATGCTAATTGATATTTAATAGTTACACCAACAAGTTCTTGGTACTATTATGTTCAACCTGAACTACTTCTATTTTTTTAAAAGACGATCCTATTCTATATCACCGGATGCCCATATTGTTTCTTTTGGTGATCTCCATATTGTTTCTTCCAGTGCTTGGCCGGGATGTCCCATCCTTGAACCAAGGCTCTCCCTTCAACGGAATCCCCTAGAGGCTTTTTCAAAGAGGCCTCCTGAAGATTTATGCTGAAGCCTACACTGGTCTTTCCTGCATGAAACCAGTTTATTCGGGACCATCCATACTTTTCTGCTTACAATATCATTTTATTACCTCAGCATTTTCATTACTAATTTAAAAATCAATCACTTTATACTTCTAAAGCTTTCACAGACACATTTAGACTTTTCAGCACTCTCAATGTCCAATGCTAAATGCTACAAACCACTCATACCCAAACAGAAGAAATAGCCCAAATATAGCCACACATATTCCTCCAACCTCTACATACTTCTAAGCTATATATAACGTTTAAAGCCATTAAAAGCAAAGTTATGAACATTTAAAATACACCTTGATAACACAGTTTATAGCTCTTCAAGAATGTTTAGTTGTCATGGCAACTATTCCTTTCTCGACTCTGTTTTGTTTTGGGGTTTTTTTTTGGCATACCTTTCTTTTTCAGTCATGAATTCCCTTTTTTGTTAAAATCTCCTCACCTTTTCTACAGCGCTTTCTCTCTCTCTAATTTCACAGGTAATTGTCTCTTTCCTCCAAGGGTCTGCATCTCACCTGGACCTTTTCCTCTTTGCTACTTCAGCTCCTGTCGTAGCTGAACATCAATAGTTTAATAGTTATTAGGAAATATTACTTAAAACAAAACAACAAGAAAACAGCAAAGAAGGTATATGCAAGTATATGTTCACTGTATTGTGCAACTGTCATGTCAGCAGGTGGACAATTTTAGCTAAAGTTAGCATTTCAAACATATATTTTGATATTCTAAAATAATGTTTATTAACTCAATATTTCATCACAATGGGGTGGACATTTTTAGCTTTAACTCATCTGAGTATGGGGACAAAGTGAGAAATTCAAATGAACTGACATACTATAGGAGCATGCAGTTTATGCCTTTAGGCGAATGAAGATAGACCTTTTTTAAAGTTGTGAGGTCACTGATGTCAAAGGTCGCATTTTTACCAAGATGGTTATCCAAAGATGAGAGAGTGGACAGCAATTCTTGGACATGTTTAAATAACTTGATTTTTAATTTTATTTATTTATTTATTTTTAATCAAAATTGCAAAATGAATAATCAAAATACCTAAAATATTAATGAACGTATTTACAACCTTACGGTAATATTTAAAAGTTTAAAAGGTTAAAACATGTTTAAAAGGTTAAAACATCCAAAATACCCATTTCCTCATCAAAGACAATGTAATAAGGTTAACATTCCTATATATTCGTAAAATGTGTTCATTCAGAGTAAAACTTTAATCAGTTAATTAAAAACATTAATTGTTTCACAATCTTTGTATCAGCACATTTAAACGAGTATGTTGTACTGACCCTTAGGTAACAGAACGAAGTGTGAAGTCCACTTATAAAATAAATTACGCATTCGTCATTAGATCAGAGTAGGTGAGGGACAGAGAGCCATGTGTGAAAACGAACAATCATCTCACAAAACACTACTTATGACTAACAAGTAAACACTTGCAAAATAAAAGTAGCCGTTTATGTTAAATATAAGATTTCACAAAACTATTAATTAAAAAAATATTAATTAAAAAATATTAATTACAAAAATATGAATTAAAAAACGTAAATCGATATTTTTGCGATTGATCTCCCTCCCAAGTTACACCGTTTACTTGTCTTAGAACTGAAACACGAGTATCACTGTTACGTTTTAATGAAACCGTTATTTTGAAAATTACAAAACTGCATGTCAATGTTAACCGTGTGGGGTCATACGTGAGTGTATGTTACAGCTGAATTATTAGGTTACCTAACTAAGCTACAGATATTTTTATATTTATTGGCTGCTTGTACAGATTTGTTAGCTCGCTGATAATATACTTTTGTATATAAAATTGTTCTGCGCAAACCACAGCACCATTGCTAAGTTAGCACTTAGCCTTAGCTAACGTTACTTTTAAAGTTAAATTGAGTTTCTTGTCTTGTTCATGGCTTTGTAGCCGAATCTCCCGTTTAGACATGATGTCTGCCCGCAGGCTTAGATTTCTAGTGTTTTCTGTTCAAAAGTGTTTATCTCGACTCGCCGACAAATGCAGAGGTTATTGCTCAGTGTCTCTATCTAGCACTCCTACTAATGAGACTGATGAGACGAGAGTGAGCACATTTAAGACCAAGCTGTCGTCATTAAGAGTTCTTCAGGCAAAAGTTCAACTGAGACGCAACAGGAACATGAGGAATCGTATCTTCCTGAAGAAAGTGGTCTGGCGCAGCTACGGAAAGGTATGTAACTGCATTTGTTGCCATGATAGTTGAGGCTTTAGGATTTTAATTCCCATGTGTCAGTATGCCGGTAGTCGTTGCCAATTTTATTTTGGTGTTTACATCTTGCAGTGTATTTCGAAACATACGGCTGTCAGATGAACGTCAACGACACTGAAATTGCGTGGTCCATTCTTCAGAAGGGTGGATATGTTCGGACCCACGAACTATCAGAGGTAAGTGTCAATGCCTTGACCTTTGACCCTTGATAAACACAGCGCTTCCTTTATTTGAAAGCTTTCATTCTCATCTTTCCTAATTTTTTTTTTTTTTATACAGGCAGATGTGGTGCTTCTTGTCACATGCTCCATAAGGTAGGAAAAGCCTATTTCTGTTTGTATTTTACACAGTGAATCTATACGTTGCCAATCTTGTGCAACTTGACAGCAGTCCTTGACTTCAGTGACATTTTTTGCTTGGATGTAATGCTATTTTCTGTTGGAAAAAATAAAAATCATTGTGACAGGGAAAAGGCAGAGCAGACCATCTGGAACAGACTCAAACATCCAGCAGTTCTGAAAAAGAAGTGTCTAAAGAGCAGCACTCCATTAAAGATAGGAGTCCTGGGTAACTTCTCACTTCACCATAGTTCTTCATTCACGTTCAAATGTATCTCTCAGTCTGAAATGTTCGTATGTGCGCATGTATGTTTGTGTGTGGGTTCACGTGCCCGTATACGCATATGTGTGCTTGCTCTCTTGTAGGTTGCTTGGCAGAGAGACTGAAGACTGAGTTGCTGGAGAAGGAGAGGGTGGTGGATGTTGTAGCAGGGCCAGATGCCTACAGAGATCTTCTCCGACTCCTTGCACTGGCCCATGGGGGTCAGAGGACCAGCAATGTCCTGCTCTCCCTGGAAGAGGCATATGCTGATGTCATGCCCATTCACCATTCAGGACACAGTGCCTTTGTGTGAGTGCCATAATAATATCTGGCTGATTTATAAGGGAGGAGTTCCTACTAAACACTAACTCTTAAATTAACTTTGCACTGTGTGATTTTGTAAAGATGGTAAAGAGTAAAATAACAGTCTCACATGTACAGTTCAATTTTTAAGTTAACATGTATAGACAGTTTTTGGTGTTTTCATATTCAACTCTAATACACTGAATTTAATCTGAACAGCAACTGTTAGATTAAAATACAGAAAAGTCAGCTATAATTTAAAGGCATTTGCTACCATATTGGATGAAACATGGGACTTGCATCTACAATAAAGCCAAAAACAGCAAATGCTCATAGTTCAGTTGTTTATTATTATCATTTTACTGAACACTTGTCAATCTGCATTTTTTGGTTAAATATTTATACATGACTGACCCTCCTACACTTATGAAGGGATATAAAACTTCAAACACCGTGGTGGCTCATCTTCAGCTCCTTCATGCTTTTAGATGTAGCACTTCAAACAATGGTTTGATATCAGGGGGTCGATACTTTTAAAGTCCTTTCACGCTGTTGACAGTACAGACCTTGTGTACTGCAAGCCTTGTTGGTGGCACCTTGTCTTACAGTGGGATTATCCAGTATATTTTGTCCCTCTTTGACTGCTGTAGGTCTATCACGCGGGGCTGTGACAACATGTGCAGCTACTGCATTGTGCCGTTTACCTGGGGGAAGGATAGGAGCAGACCTGTGTCCTCCATACTTGAAGAAGTGCGCATGCTGTCTGACCAGGTTTCTTCCCTTCAGCGACTATGTGTGCAGTCTGGCTTTACTAGTTTCTGTGTGTGAAACTTGGCCAGATGTGAACACTAAGTATATGAAATGATCATGGCCATAGGGGGTGAAGGAAGTGACCCTGCTGGGTCAAAACGTGAACAGCTACAGAGACGTGTCTGGGGACGGGGCCAGCAACTCGGAGCTTGGTTCGCACCTCAGCCGTGGTTTCAGCACCGTGTTCCCGTGATGAGCAAGGAGGCCTACGATTCTCTGACCTGCTACACCACGTCTCCCTCGTAAACCCTGACAAGGATTCGCTTCACCTGGCCACATCCTAAAGACTTTCCTGATGAGGTAGAAACCCCAGAGTCATGGATGTGAGCATGTGGTTTTTGGTTGGGATACCCATGACTAGTGTGGGGAAGGTACTTTTAAAATGTATTTCATTGCAGGTGACAAAATACAGAACACAGAATACATGCTGTTAAATGTAATTTAAATGTAATTAAAGTGAGTTATATTTGAAATAGTCTTGGACAATGTTGACGTATTCCAAAGTTTTTAAAGTATGTTCCTCGTTTGAGTAATGTAATGGAATATGTTACCAATTACATTTAGGGGCATGTACATGTACACTGCCTACAGTGGCAGATTAAACCCTGTGGAGGCCCCTAGCCAGTCATAATCTTGGGGCCTCCCTTGCAAATTATCTCCTAATATGTTTGTTTTTTTTAATTCCTTGTTGCATGGCCCCTAAAAGGTGTGGGGCCTACAGGTCACTGCCTGCTCTGGTAATCTATTGGTAATCCGGCCCTGACTGTTTATGGCTTGTGTGGTGTAGTGGATGTTCAAAGAGTTTAAGTATTTAGTTGAACGGTTTCTTATAGTCTGAATTCATGTGCAGATATTGCTCATAGGCCATTTTAAGCAGCAGATTGGATAATAATTTAGGATTCGCAAATTTGGATGTGAGCAGTAGAAGAGATCATTAATAGATTATCAGATTGAAAAAGCCTTATGCTTATCAGATATGTGAAATAAGGTTTGACTGCCATAGTCAATTTGTGCTGTTTTCGTTTGACCTGTGCTGGGGTGGGTGAGTATGTTTCCTGAAGGTGTTATAGCTAATCCAAGAGCGGAGGAACATCTGTAAGCAGATCCACTTGCCAGCTCAGAGTGGCAGCAGCAGAGTCTTACAGACCATGAGGCGTGGGTGAGAAACGCTCCTAGAACGACAGCACTCACCACAAGCACAGTAGAGATTAGCCTGCTTATCTCAAATCTCTTGATGTCTCATGTGTTAAAACTTAGTTCTCACTTTAAGTCATCATGCTCTGGGATGTTTTCATAGGTATACTAGGGAAGCCTACCTTGAGCTTGTGGAAAACATTCGAAAGATAATACCAGGTGTCCTATCATTACCAAACATTCAGTATGTAATTATAAAATTATTGTAGCTATAATAGGTCTTGTGTGAATAAATATCTATGTATAATTTCTTTTTACAGGGGTCAGTCTGAGCAGTGACTTCATCACAGGCTTCTGTGGGGAAACAGAGGAGGACCACCAGCAGTCGGTCTCTTTGATCAGGGAAGTGGGCTATAATGTAGCCTTCCTGTTTGCCTACAGCATGAGGAAGGTGAGATCCTATTTTGTCATTGTGTTTAACACTATCAAAAAACAGACATTCTCCCTGGTTCATGTGATGGTTCTATCAAGAAATTCACCATTGTCTATTATCATTTGGAGAATTGAAAGGGTCTTGTGGCTGCCAGTTGGGCTTTACCTTCTGACATGAAGATGTGTGTACCACACCCACAGAAAACTCAGGCATACCACCGTCTCGGGGACGATATCCCAGCTGAGGTGAAGAAGCTGTCGCCTGGAGGAGCTTATCTTTACATTCCGAGAAGATGCGGCTAAGGTCAACACCAGTTTCATCGACAGCAAACAGCTTGTCCTAGTGGAGGGAGTGAGTACTGCAGTGGGTTGAAGCCATGCTGTGTTACAACTGTGTTTGGAGCACTTCTGCTGTTAATAATTTGGGATTGCTGCATCTGTGTGTCTTGGTCATCATGTTTTGCATATCGATTTAACTAGATTTCTGCAAGAAAATAAATAGTTGCAGTAAATTCTCCTCCCTTATCTTATTTAGACCTGCTGGATCAACATCATGAGGTCTGTCTGACAACGATGATGAACAATGGCATTGTCTATCAGCTCAGCCCTAGCACCTTTTGGCATTTCATTTTGGTTTTGGCTTTGTTCTTTTCTGGAGGGCAAATAGAGTTTATGTGTTTATGTATTTAGGGCATTGTTTGGTCTATTTTAGTCTATTTGAGTTGTATGGTCACTTTCCCGTTTGTGGTGTTAGTTTGCGATTGCCGCATGGGTTTCTGTGGCCCTTTCATTTGAAACCCTTCCCTGGTTAGGCATAGCATTGTGTCTGTTTTGGATGCTTTGAGCTTTTTGTTATTTTTGAAGTGTTGAGAGCAGTTCACATCTTTGGTACCGGGAAATCCCAATGACTGGTTTCCCTGTGCTTGTGGTCTTTAGTGTATTACCTGCCATCAATAACTGTTTGAAGATTGGGGTCTTAGTTAATTTTGATTCTTGTTAGTGTCCTTCTTTTGAGGACATGCCTGGCGAATGCACAGAAAACTACCCCAAGGTGTTTGCCACTTGTGTGTTAATATGCGCTACCAGTCATGCTGAGATTGGATCTACCGATATACACACTGATAACAGAATTTTATGACCATCTACATAACAGTGGGAATAACCACCCTTGGTTTGGATAACACTAGTGAGACGTTGTGGCATGGTATCTGGAGGCAATGTAAGAGCAGGAGAGAATTTCTGTCTGCTACAGTGCTTAGTCAAGCCTTTTATATTGTACAAATGTTATCTGCTGTTTTTGCTTGACTGAGTCTGTTTTCTGCAGGAAAGTAAGAAGTCATCTCAAGATCTTTGTGGTCGGAATGATGGGAATGTGAAGGTTATTTTTCCAAGAAAGGATTTGCTTTCTTATCCCACGGATACCAACCCTGTCACTGTTAAAGCTGGAGACTATGTACTGGTGAAGGTGAGCTCTTACTTCAGTTTGCTACTCCTACATGTATATCTGTCTGTGTTGAGACTAAAACAGGAGCATGTTTTTACACACACACACACACACACACACACACACACAGAGAGATATATATGAGCTGTATGTGTGGAATATTTATTCTGGTAAGCCTGGTCTGTGATATGTAATATACATGGCTGTGAAATATACTGTACAGTTATGGCTACATTTCCATGATTATTGGTGACTACTCTCTCCTTTAGAGATTACCTCAGCCAGCTCTCAGAGTCTGCAAGGCCACGCCTTCAGCCACGCCTCCCTGAGTGATGGACACCCCAGACGCCTATTGATGCACAGGCAGCTGCATATTAGCCTGTAGGTTCCACCTTCTTAGTATCAGGACTGGGTGGGAGTGTGTGTCACAGACCTATAGGTCTTCCCAGCTCCAGCTCTTGGAAGCCAGTATGCTCAGTGAGGAGTGTTCACTGCCTCAGTCACCCTGTCTCCTCATTATCAAGCTCCTTATGAGGTGATTCAGGCATGGTGAGGCAGAAAACCCCTGAAAATATGCAGGGAAGTTTCCTCAGAACTTGAGCTCAGTGTTCCTGAAGTGCAGTTTGAAATGAAATAAGGCTTTTCATTTTTTCATTCATTCATTTATTCAGAATCATGTCTGACTCATGTATGACTCAGTGTTAAAGGAAAGTTTTAACACAGATTTTGTCTGGGTACACACTTTGCAAACTTCAAACTGCATGATTAGCAGACAGTATTGTAGCTATTCAAGTTTATGATCAATAATGTAAGGTAAGTGTGTGTTAACTCTGGGTGGGTCAGGGTGTATTCTCCCCTAAACATACTTCTGACATAATGATTTGTTTAAACACTACAATTCTCTATATCCTAATAATTACTGCCACATTTTAATAACCTGCAATACACTGTAAATACAGCATTTGTAAGCTTTAAATTTACAAACATGAACAATCATACTATATCAAATACATGATACTCATACCTGTGACATAGTGTTTTGAACAGACATTTGCTGCCACACCTGCTATTTTAGCAGGCTAAATAATCTGCCTTCTGAAATGCTAATATGCTTAATTTCATGCAAGTGCTAGTGTTCCTATTTGCTTGCTGATGTGCATGGAAGCGCCATAGTAATAATAATAATAATAATAATAATATTATTATTATTATTATTATTATTGAGTCACACTGCTATCAAGTTAGCTGGTTGCTCTTAGCTAGTAGTGTGAACAGGACAGGGGACTTGGGGAAGACCCAAAGGGTGAGGTTTGTGTGTGTACATTCACAAGTACTGGTGCACAGCCACTGACATACATAAACACTGCTATCTGGATCTGGAATTTTTAACATTAATGTACAGACTATTCTTTCTCCTTAAAAAATTCATTATGGTAATAATTATGGCAGTGTATGTTCCCCTGCAAACAAATGCTAGGCTGCAGGCTGCACGATGCTGCAATCAACCAGCTGATGGCAAATCCAGACAGTGTTGTTATTGTGGCAAGAGACTTATTGTAAATGCATTGCCATTAATTGAGAGTCATTTTAAAAGATATTTACTCTCCCACTGCGCATACTCCCGTTTTCATAAATTGGCAAATATACATGTTGCTGCTTGTCACACAAACTTTTGTTGTACACAAGTAATAATGAGAAAAGGACTCATCATATGTTTTATGATATAGCTAAAGCTATGCATTTATCGAGAGGATTTAACACATTACAGAACACATCTAATTAATCCTTTCCATGATTGACCCAAGGGCAGATAGCAATTATTTAAGTATTACTATGTTTTAATTTAATAATAAAAATGACCATATGAACCTTTTTGCTTTATATTTGTTTATATTCAGCTGCCTTTATAATGACAATTATTTATGACAATGACAATTTACAATACATTATCAGTGAGTGGTATAATTAAAGTAAAATCATTGTTAAATAAGTCTCATTCTTGTCTCAGATTCAAACACTACAAAATCTTGGTCTTTGCTTGAATGATTTTTTAATGGTCCTGACTACAACACTATCCTTTGATAAGCTTGGAAGTTGTACACTACTGTGAGAGGAAGTTACATTCAGCTAGGAAAGAACCAACAATCAAATAATATACACAGATTAAGATGGTCATTAAAGATCCCAAACTAAGATTAATGCACTAATTAATAAACTACAACTTGTTTGCAGGAGTTCATCAGTGTTTTATCATTGGCATAGGTAAAGGGGTTTTCAGGCACAAGTTAAAAAAGGCACAAGTTGTCAAAGCATAAGAATAATGACCATAATGATCATAAGAAAGCCTTTCTGAGCCAAAGATCTGAATTAACAGGGAATAACAGGAGCACTTGCAAAACTGTGCCTAAGTGTATCCAGAAAGCACTGTTGGGCTTTTGTAGGAAAAAAAGGTTACACAAAGGTTACACTGATAAAACAATTTAATCTGAACGAAGAATCAAGACCCAGGAGCTGTAAAAGAATAAGTTAATCTCTGCATTGCTCTCTATATAGGGGGAGTTTTACAACATTGGAGTGCACAAGAAACCCGCTTTTGCCCCGACACCATTTTCACTGCCACCTGATGAAAGCAACATGCTGTATATGGGCATCTCTGCCTTCACTGCCAACTCAGCAGGCTTTGTGTAGAAAAATGCAGGAGCACTCACACTCAGAATCACAGATGACATGGTGAGTTTAAACCACTCCTTGCCATCACTGAGGGAAAGGTGTGCATGTGGTTACCTTACAAGACCAGGCTGTTTAGTTAGAAGACTGATAAAGAAGACTGATAACTTTATACTGTTCTCCCAGTGCACATTAATAATCCCTTAATAGTGTAATAAATGAATGGACAAATAAATGATCAACAGTCCCTGAAAATGAAACAAACGTTTATCCTTCCAGATTCCCAGAGCCTCTCCATATCGTCTGAACACCAAGACATTTGAAGCCTTAATTCCGCAGGTATAAGAGATCACTTTCTGTATTCATCACACAAGCATGCAGAAACTGCTGATTTTATATTCTCACATAGGTTTCCTAACACAGTAGACTTTGAATCTTAAAGGAATAATAAGGTTTAAAGAGTAACAAATAATATGATCTCATTAGCAACACAACCATATTTAGATGAAGAATTTCCGAAAAGAACAACATTTCACATGATGATGCTTGGATGAAATGTGTTGAAAACACTGAGTTCTTTTGCTTTTGGTGCTAAAGGCACTTGCAAGTACACCTTACACAGATTGATGGTGGTAGTATAGTTGGCATTCAGTTAAATCAATTAAACTTTGGACAGGGGTAGATTTGTCCTTCATACTGTTATTCAGCACAGGTAATAGCCATTTTGGGACTTTGTATCACTTTTGGGAGGCTGCCGTGTTCTCCTTAAAGTACCCAGGTTGAAGAGTGCTGGGCCCAGGAGTATTATCACCTGCTCCTGCATTTCTGCCGATGAAATAGTGAGACGGATCCACATCCTGCCTGCTTATTGGGGACGTACTGTTCTAGCAGCTCTTCCTCATCTGTCCATGCTCATACCATGGGTTGCTGTACTGTTTCCATGCTTATGTGGTACTCTTTCCGCAGGATGCTATGGAACTTTTGGTGCTCCCTGCTCCTCTCTGGCATTTGTAGCTTGACCTTCCTGGTGATTTTTTTGCAGTCCACGTCACTTTGCCAGGAGCTTCCTTTTGCTGATTAGCAGAAGCAGGAATACCTCCTGTCCTGCCAGGCTTTTGCAGTCATATTAGGCACATTAACTGCTCCGCTCTTACCTGCTTTCTATATCTTATGTTTGGGCTACTTGTGGAAGTGACATGAAAGCAGTGTTATGTTTATGTTAGTGTGGAGTTTGATATCTTGTGGAATTTCCACCACGCTGTTAGTATCATGGCCACCCACAAATTGTTGATCATGAATGTTCTTTAATTGATTTGACTGATAAATGGTAAATCTGACTTTTAGATCATATAGAACACCACAGACAACTGTTTGGCACATCACTGTTAAACCTCCTGATTGCAACCCGGGGCATCGTGAACTGTACAACATGACCCTCAGACAATGATCTCTGAGTGAATGTGATAAACATAATCATCTTCATATCATCACTTTCTCTACAAGTTCAGTGGAAGAGACGTCAGTGAAAGGGAGTTTTAATACCCTATCCATTTTTAACTTTAATAAAAACACAGACGGAAAAATTCCAGAAAGTGAGACAGAGAAAGGAAACTAGACTTTAAAATGGTGCTGCCCTCTTGACTTACAACTGTAGATTATTGAAATTATTACAAATGTCTGACTTCCAAAAGGGATTGTGTCAGTGTTTCACTACTCAGTATTGCATTTGTTAGACAGTATAAACAAGCAGACTATGGTTAAAAAAAACAGAAATAAAGCAAACACCAATATAATCTTGAACCACCTAGTGCCAGGAAACATTAGATTACTGGAACAAAATCAGACAACTAGCAGAACAACTTTTTAACCAATGATGCAGATGCACTTTTAGTGGATTTATTTATCTGTATTTCAATCCACTAAAGTTTTTCATTTGATCTAACATTACATTTAAGACCGACGTCCTGTTACGTCTCACAGAAGATTCCACTGATCAAGCTGCTACTTACCCATCCTGGTCCTGGAGTACCTTTGCTCTGTACACTTTAGTGATGTCTTTGCTACCAACAAGCCTATTTTAATCCATCAGATAGTAACCAAACGCTCCTTTGCTGCAGAGCACAGAAATCATTCAAATTTGCAGTCAACAGATACATCTGGGCCAGATTTTGGATCAGTGGACTAGGCTGGAACTGCACATATACTGTATATGCAAAATTCAAAATACGGGGAGTGGTTGGTCTCTTTTGCAATCAAATCTGAATACTATGGAATTCGTTTCACATTTGTTTAATTTGACAGATTTTAAATGGATAATGGACATCACTAGACAAAAAGGAATAAACAACTATATGAAAAGGAACAAAACCAAAAACAAAGGAAGACTTTAACACACTTGCCCAAACAAGCACTAAATCTGACAAAAATAGATCAACCAATGACATAGCTGTGAAGGAACATATTAGCCATTGTTTTCTTGTCATCAACAGTAATTTTAACTGATTGTTAACATACTGTTCAAGTCTTCAACTGATTTGCTCCCAACATACGAATGGGTACAAATATGGTTCATTACCCACCTGCACAATTTGCTTCTGACATACTGGGCAGCTACAGGGTTCTTCTCCCATGTGGATTCTGACATACTGGGCAGCTACGGGCTTCTTCAGTTGTGTGGATTGTCTTCTGCTCCTCCATGTGGCCTGTTTCACCAAAGCCCTTCCTGCAGTATTTGCAGCACTATGGGAAGCGGACACCCTTGTGTGTGCGTTTAGGTGCTTCTCAAGAGTCTGGGCACGTTTGAAACACCTGCCCCAAACATCACTGACATTATTTCTTGTAGGTGATTAGCCACGTGTTTCTCTAGTCACAAGTACTTTTTGATTTATTTGTTTTTTTAAATAGGTAATTTTATATATAATGGCAACAAATGACATTTTAAGTTTTATGACAAAACGTGCAAACAAGCTGGCCTGAGAGGTGTGTAGCGGGATATGACTCAGTGCGTCTCTGGTGCTGCTTTTGATGAGTACAGTGTCATGAGTGTGTCTGTCCAGCGGTGCAAAGAGGGGATACAGCAAGGCATGGCATGGTGTTTATTCATTCGTTTGCATAGAAAATGACGCCTTTTCACATTGTGGAAGTACAAATATGGCGGTCTTTTTTGTGCGGCGTAGTAATGACATATGTTGTGGAATTTTGAACAAACAGCAAGTCAGACGTGATTAAGAGAGTAATTTAATAAGAAAAAGAATAAAATAAATGTTTGGCTCTCCTCAGGTAGGGAGCCCCGAGTATACAAAACCGTGGCTAGTTATACTACTCCTGTGCTGTCTTTAACCAATCATCTTTTCTTAAGCAGCTCTTCTTTCCTTTGTTGCTGTGGCTATAAGCCAATCAGCTCTCAGCTTGGTTTTTTCCACAAACCAACCCAAACTGACTCCAAACAGTGTGGGTTGTGTGTCAAGTTGACCTTGATGTTAACAGTTCCTGATACATGTTCAACTTAATCAGCAACAGGCGGATACAAATGTGCAAACAGCATTATTAATTTAAGAACAAAAGGATCAGTGTGATTTTATATGAATCACATAATACATAGTTTCGTATCATTTTCCATCACACGTAAAAACAGAGTCTCACCGTATTGTCGGGCAGGAGGATCTGGACTCATTTATTACTTGATATCTTCCCCCATCTAGCGGTCATTAGAGGTTAGTCTTGAATTGATTTCTGTCGTGCAATATTTTAGATATAAATGTTTACATTTTCTATTACAGAACACGGCAAAGTATAGTCAACCAGTTCTAACCTTTTGAGAAAAACTTTAACTTCAAAGTAGGTGAATCTATTTACTTAGATTGAACCAATCGGATCACAGTTTATTTACATAGCATCAATGCTTTGAGTGCTTTAGATATAAGGACATCATGGCGATCTTTCTGCTCACACCTCAGTCAGTCTATAATTCTGTACTATGTGTTTCTATAGCTTCCAACTTTCACGAGTTTCTTGAATCTGTGGAGAAAAGTGCAGACTCAGGTACTTTCTTATTTGTGAACTTTTATACATTTTATGTAATTTATTTATCATCTATAATGTTTTATTACTTTTCATTTATAGATATAAGGACACAAAAACAGTTCATATACTCAATGAATTGTTACAAGATAATCTTTTCTAGAGAATGTTTACCATTTGTTAAAAGACTGATTTATTTCTAAAAGTTTATGCAGTGTGTTAATTTGTCACATGGAGGCAGAAGGGGTGAATCTGATATACCCCTCTTCCATCATCAACTATTCATGGAGTCCTTCAGTGGAGCTTGTACAACCAAAGAAACGCATACAGCGGTCACCGGCGGTTCTAAGTTACATCTAAAGAGGTCTAGGCCTATACACACTGTTCCACCTGAGGTAATAAAATGTTTTGGGGTAAAGGTATTTTCATGAGGCGATCTGTGATCTAATTATAATAGGCTTTGAAGCTCTCTGCAACAGGTGCAGAGTGGTGCAAGACTGTGTTTGAAAGCATAAAGAGGAATAATGTTTCTGGGGTATCTTAAGGCCTTTGTGGGTCTGTAAGTGCAGAGCAGAGGCTCTGATGCAGGTGGTTTCAAGGCCTCTGTGGAAGTCTACGGCAGATGACTCTGGACTGTTCCCATGAGAAATAGCTTCCTAAGTATTGGTAAAGATCCCGGCTTTTAAAAGACGTGAAAGCCTCTTCGAGAGTTCTGTGGCTAAGCAAGGTTCATTATCTTACCATAAGAGCAGGGTGATACTGACCTGCAACATCATCTTGCAGGTGTTTGATGGTATGAGTTGAGATTATCTTTGTTAAAAACAAAAACAACAACAACAAAAAAAAAAAACCCAGGAAAATCTTCCAATAGGATATACTGGGGTCAAGCTTCAATTTGTACAATGATAGATCTCAATTTGCATATATTGAATAATGTATGGTTGAACACAGTGGTTGAGATTTCAAACACCAGTATGTAGAGAAGGTGTGGCAATCACATAATCAGTTGTGAAAACTGGATAAAAATGTGTGTTCCTTGTGTGATTATTAGACATATTCTGGACTATGCCTCGTTTGTATGTAACGCTGAGCTCAAAATAAATAATGGACCTACTACTCTCTTCAATTAATTCTGCATCTTTATTTTCTGTTTAAAGAGGACTTAATAAAATTACTGGAATGTGGGCAATATCTAGTAACACAGTGCCGAGTCTGCTAAACGTAGATCCCAGCCTTTTATATGGCCTCTTCCCTTTAATTCTACTGCTGACTATAATTAATGTAAACCTTGTCGATTCTGGTGTTTGCTGTATAGAGGTAGCGAAAACTTTGCTAAAACAATGAAAAATATGCATCCTGTGAAAAGTTTATTGAACAATATAACATTGTTCCTTACCCAGAGCCATAACACGTCATTGATGGAAATCACACTGATGTGAGGGCGGTATGGGCCAACTCAACTGTATTTCCTGATTGTTTTATTCTGCAGGAGGATGTGGTCCAAATATTTAAAAAATCACAGGTTTGTTTAAGAGGACATAGTCGAACAGTTTGGGCTTACTGTTATTTTAATACTAGTGGTAACTATTAGTAAATACAACAATCTGACCATCCTCATACTGCATTGAGGGGTGATGGGGTGATGGTACCAGATGATGTTTAGGTATGTGGTTATGTTAATTTATTTTTGTTCCTTTATATTCACATATTTTGCAAGTGCGTATGTTATTGAGTTTAAAACCATCCATATATTATGCAATTATAGAAAATACAGAAACTGCATGAGACTTCTCTTGACTTGCTAGAAGTTCAGACTGTAGCAAGCTTAGCATTAGTAAATGGAATAGGTGTCATTTTAAGGATTCATTTAAAGTATTCATGAGGTATTTCTCCTAACATCGATGTATCGACAGTACCAATAAAATAAATAGCATAACAAGAATTACAGGTGTATAATAGTGTAATTACCCACAATGGTTGAAGTGTTTGAAAAGAGTTGTATAAAAGAATAGTTGGTTGGTTCGTGGCATAAAGTCATGAAACGGTGAAATGAGGTCATAAAAAGAGTGTTTACAGGGGAAAGTGCTTTAACATTGAATTAGACAAACTAATAACATAAAACAAGGGAGTTTAGAGATTCTGTGTCCTTTCGTAATGATTTGTGCATATGGCAGGCTGCTGCAAAGGATCCTGGGTAAGCTTCAGCAGACCTCAGTGTAAGATATATTAATAATATTAATCATAATAATACTATTCAGAGGTTACTTGACTAGTAATCAGAATGTTGCTAGTTCAAGCCCTACCACTGCCAAGTTACCACTGCTGGGTCCCTGAACAGCAATGAATCCTCAATTGTATTATTAATACAATCCAATACACATGCCTAATGCTCAGCTGTCAACTGCAAAAACTGACATTCTGAGCATTCGAACAGTAAGAGGAACAAAAAGAAAGGAGTCACCGACTGTACACGTGTCAATCATTTAGCCTTTTTACATGTTGTTTTAGTTTACTGTAATCAAGGCCTGAAACTGGAGTCTATGGACCAGGCAAAAATATTTCAATTTTTAATGCGTTTTTATTTTTTCAGTTTCAATGTTTCAATGAGACTCAGGAGACTCCAGCATAAGCAGAAGCTCCAAGTTGTCGATCTCCAGGAGCAAACCCGTCCCTGCAAGGTTGGGGTGCATGTTCTGGATCACGGGAAACAGACCATCGATCACCCAACATCTGCTTCTGCTCCTGCGGAGGTTCCAGATCCAGCACGGAGGCAGTGAGAGGTTCCTGGCCCAGAGATAGGTCTGCAGCGGGCCTGATGGTACTCGGCATGTATTGGAAATGCTGTGGCTGAATGCTGTGCGTAGCCCAGCGGGTGCTGGGGTGGAGCTGTGCCAGTTGCCTGCTCGGGTAGCAGGTAGCCCAGTTCTGAGCCTGTGGAATGGCCATCATGAAGTAGCCGGAGGGCGGGGCGGGCTGGTAGGGGTTGAGCACTGGGTTGCGCACGGCACTCACGCTGGCCATGCGCTGCATGTACTGGTGGGTGAGGTGGGCCTGCCGCTCCTCCTTGCGCTGCGCCAGGGCCACGTACAGCGGCTTGGTGCCTACGATGCACCCGTTCATCTCCTTCATTGCCTCGGTGGCCTCCTCCGGCGAGGAGAAACACACAAAGCCGAACCCTTTGGAGCGGCCGCCCTCCGTCATCACCTTGGCACTCGTGATTGTCCCGAATAGAGAGAACTCTTTACGCAGACGCTCGTCGTCCAGACTGTCGTCTAGGTTTTTAACGTACAGGTTCACTCCCTGGTAGCGAGTCGTGCCGTCCTGCTTCATCTGCTCAAACTTGCGTTTGAGCTCTGTCTGCCTCTCGCCTTTCTTCTGGGCACGAGCCACATACAGCTGCTTCCCATTCAACTTCTTCCCGTTCATCTCATCCACAGCCCTTTTGGCATCCTCTTGCCTCTCGAAGCTCACAAAGCCAAAGCCCTTGGACTTGCCGCTCTCGTCTGTCATGACGCGAAGGCTCAGCGTTGGGCCGAACTTGCTGAAGATCTCATTTAGCTTGTTGTCGTCCATGTCCTCCCAAGTATGAGATATTATTTCCATCAGGCTCAGGACCATCTCTTTAGGATAAGGTCAAGAGAAATCTCTTGGAATGTGGTGTTAACAGGTTCCAACTGGTGTGGGTGTTTTATATTACTTTGCATATATTGACAAATGTATGGTTTGGATGCAATGGACGTGAAGACAAACGCAAATATGTAAAGGAATGTGGGGTGAATACATAACCACTACTGAAAAATGTATGAAAATGTGGGTTCTCTGATTTTTAGACATTCTCCAGAGGGTGCCTCAATAATGCGTGTTAATGTTAACCTACAATAAAGTACGTGCACAGTTATGCTATTTAACCAATTCTGAAGTCTGCATTTTTATTTAATATTTGAATTGAACTTTAAAACTAGCCGACTGGGCACCTAGGAACCACATACTGTTGCTATGTGCAGAGATGTGGGCTTGCAGCCCATTGTTGGGCAGAGTCCATCGCACTGCTCCAATAGACCTGCTCTGACTGCTACTTTCCCACGTCGGCAGTCGAAGTCGTTTCTCCTTCACAATGCTTTTCACCTGGTTGGCCAGTTTCACCGTCTCAGTAGACAAGCTAAAAGAAACCGTTGGCAGCCTCTCGTTGCTCCTGTAATATGACCGTCGCCAGACCAGAGAGTGGAACTGGATGGCAGTGTGGCACTTGCAGCTGCAGTTTGTTTGCTTCAAGATTTAATACGTGTAAGTGACCTTTGCTTCTCGTCCTGTCTTTACTGGTTTGTTAATAAGGTCATTTGAAATTGTGTTGTACATAAAGGAATATTACAGAATTATTCTCTATTTTAAGCTACACTGTGGGGTTTTGTTTTTTTGATCTTTACATTTATATTAATGCAACCCAATACACTTATCTAATGATCAGCTATGACCTGTAAGAACTGACAATCTGAACATTCAAACTTTAAGAGGAATAAAAACAAAAAAATGATCAGCTGTTCATGTCAAAATCTGTAATATGTAATAGAAATAACTGTAATATGTTCAATATAACTGTAATATGTTCAATTACCACCATGTAACATATAACTGTAAATATGCCAATTGCAAGATGGGACTGTACATTCTGTACATACATATATAAATATCCATATATACATTGTACATATAAACATTATATATATATATATATATATATATATTGTACATGCACTATTAATATATTTTTGTATATATATAGAATATATTTCTCTATGCACCCCTGTTTTTCTTTTTCCTCAGATTGGACAGAGCACTCAACCATTTCACTGTGAGTTATACTGTGTATGACTATGTATGCGACAAATAAACCAAACTTGAAATGATTTTACCTTTTTCTGTCGTTTTCATTTTAAGCTTAGAATAACCAAGGCCTGGACTTTGTAAGGTGGTTTTGAATCCAGGTCAGCTAGGTGAGGACACCAATAGCTTACTGGGTAAGCAGCCACACTCTAACAATGGTGGGCTCGTGTGCAGAACAGTTAGAGCTTGGATCAAGCAAAACAAGAGGAAAAAACGAAACACCTCGGTGAGCGTGGAAAAGGGGAGAACAAAGAACGCCACGGAAAGAAATGGCAACCCCGATGCACTGGGGAAAACTCGAACTAAAAGCTCCCAAACAAAACCAGAAAACGGGGAGAAACTTGAATGGCTAAGGGAAGCCTCAGGAGAGAGACAGACTCGAGAGGGGAAAACTGGAGAAGGGAGGGGACGTGTAAAAACACTGACACCCTCGCAGAACAGAAAAGAGGCATAGCACAAGGGCTCACAGACCTCAATACCCAGAGTTACCGGCTAGGAGCTTGGCTCAAAACTTTATCAAAAACCCAGCACTGAATGATTGGGTCACTGGGCTTATATAAGGTCTAGCCCAGCTGTTGGGTGTTGATCCTGATCAGTGGCGTGGTTGACTCGACGCCTCCCTCTGGTCGAGGGGGCCTCGGCCTGGTGCCAACCCTTACAGGCTTGATGTCTACAGACATGGCAAAAATATTTCAATGTTCAATGCATTTCAGTTTCAATGTTTATTTTTTTCAGTTAAAATGTTAATTTTTTTTACTGCTTATTCTTCCATTAGACAGCCAGAAGCGCAGCACTGGTTAAAGTTTTTGAGCGGCTTCCTGCGCGCACTGGTCCTGGAGCACAGCGACTGCCTCATCCACCTTAGGGTGCAGAGACTCAGGAGACTCCAGCATATGCAGTAGCTCCGAGTTGTCCAGTTCCAGGAACAGACCCGTGATCTTCCCTGCAAGGGTGGGCTGCATGTTCTGGATCAGGGGAAACAGACGCTCACCCAGTATCTGCTTCTGCTCCTGTGGAGGTGCAGCAGCCAGCATGGAGGCACTGAGAGGTTCCTGACCCTGCACATGGACCGCAGCCAGCTGCACGGGCACCTGGAGCTCTGCCCCCAGGTGCTGCTGTGGGTTGAGAAACATAAATGTTTTATAATTGATTTGACTGATAAATGGTAAGTTCGACATTTATATCTAAGGGCTGTGTGCCCAGGTGTTGCTGTGGGCTGTGAACGCCTGAGGTGGTTTTGTACTGTGGTACTGCTCTCACCAGCGACGCCTTGTTGGCAGCTTCCGCGCTGGCCATCCCTGTCCCCGGAGCCTCAGATGCCATGGTCTGATAGGCCATCGTGCGTGGGACCTGGCAGGCGGTGGTTGGTCGGATGGCGCTGAAGGCCTGCGGGCAGGATGCGGCTGGACCGATGGCACTCGGCATATCCTGGACTTGCTGTGGGTGGACGCACTGCATGGCCCAGCAAGGGCTGGGGAGGAGTTGTGCCAGCTGGCTGCTTGCGCAGTAGGCAGGCCAGTTCTGAGCTTGTGGAATGGCTTCCATGTTGTAGCCGGAGGGCGGGGCAGGCTGGTAGGGGTTGAGCACGAGGTTGGGCAAGGCACTCACGCTGGCCGTGCGCTTCATGTACTTGTTGGAGAGGTGGGCCTGCCGCTCCTCCTTGCGCTGCGCCAGAGCCACGTACAGCGGCTTGGTGCCTACAACGCGCCCATTCATCTCCGTCATGGCCGTGGCGGCCTCCTCCGGCGAGGAGAAACACACGAAGCCGAACCCTTTGGAGCGGCCGCCCTCCATCATCACCTTGGCACTTGTGATGGTCCCGAACGGAGAGAACTCCTTACGTAGACGCGCGTCGTCCAGACCGTCGTCTAGGTTCTTGACGTACAGGTTGTCTCCCTGGTAGCGAGTCATACCGTCCTGCTTCATCTGCTCAAACTTTCGTTTCAGCCCTGTCTGCCTCTCGCCTTTCTTCTGGGCATAACCCACATACACCTTCTTCCCATTCAGCTCCTTCCCATTTATCTCATCCACAGCCCTCTGGGCATCCTCGTGCCTCTCGAAGTTCACAAAGCCAAAGCCCTTGGACTTGCCGCTCTCGTCGGTCATGACGCGAGTGCTCAGCGTTTGGCCAAACTTGCTGAAGATCTCCTTCAGCTTGTCGTCGTCCATGTCCTCTCCAAAGTTCTTGACGTACACATTGGTGAACTTTTTGGCCCTGGCCCCCATCTCAGCCTCTCGCTCCTTGCGAGACTTGAAGTGGCCAATGAACACTTTGCGGTCATTGAGCAACATGCCATTAAGTCTCTCAATTGCTCTCTCCGCAGCCTCACGGGTCTCAAAGTGCACAAAGCCGTAGCCCTTAGAGCCATTCTCGTCACACACCACCTTGCTGGAAAGGATGTTCCCAAAGGCAGAGAATGTGTCGTAAAGAGCTTCGCTGTCAATAGACTTGTCAAGGTTCTTGATGAAGATGTTGCCAACTCCACTCTTCCTCAGAGAGGGGTCTCTCTGGGACCACATAATTCGCACAGGTCTGCCTTTGATGATGTTAAAGTTCATAGTGTCCAAAGCACGCTCAGCATCTGCCTGCTGCTGAAAGTTCACGTATGCGTATCCAAGTGAGCGGAGGGTCATCGCGTCCCTGCAAATGCGTACGGAGACTATTGCGCCAGCAGGACTGAATTTCTCGTATAGCATGGCCTCGGTAACGTCTGGATGAAGGTCACCCACGTACAACGAAGTCATCGGCGAACTTGGAGCACTTGGATTCATTTTCGTGAGGATCGTCGGTCAACCTTTCTGGAAATCGTAGTCGAAAGTAGTAAATGAATAAAATAAAATCGTAAATGATTTAACCAAATGATCTAACTGCACGAATTATAAAACAGTTTGAAACAGCAATTCAACAGAGCCAGGCAAGTGTCGACCGACCAAAGCGATCAAAGCAACACTTTAGCTTTAGATTCAAATACATGACAACTTGGTTGTTACGTAAGAGTGCTTTTACGTAAATGTTTATTTTTAAATATTATACAAACGCTATTTATTTATTTATGAATTATTCAATTATTTTAACTTATAACGTTAATAGCGTGAATGAGGGGCTTTAACAACGCCTTATATTTCAAAATATTACCTAGTCACAGCATTTTCCAAAAATCGTCCATATGCTGCTCACACTGAATCATTTACCGCATGGCTCAGAATAAATACTTTTAGTTTGATAAACGCAGCAACATTCATTTTCTTTAGCCTAATGCTCGGCAAAAAACATCGCATTAAAGTTAATTAATGGGATGAAATCAGTTTGCCTTGGAGCAGGCCTATGTTCTTTGAGGTTAAAAATCATCGCCTGGATTGTAAACCTTAGTAGAGTTCCACAACGAGGTGCGATTTGTAAAAGGACGTCTTTTTCTCTCCGAGTTAGAAATCTGGAGAAATAAATATATCAATTGATTTCCGCCCATCGGAGGACCTTTAGAACTTTATTATTTATTCATTATTTATTTCTAACTTCTCACTGTGTCCAACTATATCGGGTGTATAAAACGTATGAACAGACATAAATAACGTGGGGGAAACGGGAATAGGGGAGAGAGGAAAAATAAGACGAACAGAGACGAAACAGACAAACGGGAAATGCAGATAGAGTATTTTAAGTATTTACCACCTGCACCATTACGGGAATGTGTGTGTGTGTGTGTGTGTGTGTGTGTGTGTGTGTGTGTGTGTGTGTGTGTGTGTGTGTGTGTGTGTGTGTGTGTGTGTGTGTGTTCGTGTGTGACTGCTTGTGTGCGTCTGCCTGTGTGTGTGTGTGAGAGAGAGAGAGAGAGGCTATGTGCGAGTGCACTGTATATGTACACGTACTAGATTGGGATATTTATCATTTATGGATTAGCTCTGTAAACTTTTTATCAAAGGAGTCCAGTCTAGGTTATTGGTTCTTATTGATTCATTCTGAGATTTTTTTCCATTGATATGTAGTCTATCAATAGATTTTTCCATTCGGTGACACTAATATTATTTTTTGTTTTCCAATTCATGAGTATGTTTGTATTTGCAATTAATAATGTTATATATATATTATCCTGTTTTTTTTCTATTGACACATTGGTTGATGACATGTCTCCTAGGAGACATAAAGATGGTGTTGGATGGATAGGGTTATTTAAATCATGGGACATGTGTGTGATGACCTATTGCCAAAATTACTTGATAGGTGTGCTCTGCCACACGATGTGAATGTAATCGTCAGCTGTGTTTGGAGTAAAGTATGCACAGATTGCTGAGCTTGTGAAACCAATTTTAAACATCCAATGTGTAGTATAATGTAATCTATGTATTATTTTGTACTGAATGCATTGTAGGTTAGTGTTGCTGTCATGTGGTAATTATTATTATACATTTTAATCCAGACTGTGGCGTCGGGGGTTAGTAATAAATCTTCCTCCCATTGTCTCGATGGGAGAGTAATTATGCGATTTGATTTCATTATTATTTTGTATATCTTATGTGATAGTTTTTTTGTATTAGGAATGTTTATAATACTGATATGGATGCACGTGAGTTTAATGTCTCTGAACTGATAGTTGCTCTTACCTGCTTTCTATATCTTATGTTTGGGCTACTTGTGGAAGTGACATGAAAGCAGTGTTATGTTTATGTTAGTGTGGAGTTTGATATCTTGTGGAATTTCCACCAGGCTGTTAGTATCATGGCCACCCACAAATTGTTGATCATGAATGTTCTTTAATTGATTTGACTGATAAATGGTAAGTCTGACTTTTAGATCTTTGCATAATGTTTGCTCTATGTCTATCCATATTCTGTCTGATATACTAGGTTTTATCCATTTTATTCCATATTGTAGTTGATTTGCAATAATCAACTACAGTTCTGTAATGTTGTGAGTTTGATTCTATGTGATTTATTTTTCCAGTAGAATCAAGTTATGATGTTGTCCAAAGATTTTAGACAGGTTGGTGGCACTGGAATAATTGAAAACAAACAATTTCGTTTAGGTAATATTCTCATTTTAATTATTGCAGTTTGTCCGAAGAGCATAAGGGGCAAATTTGTCCATCAATGAAGTTTGTCGCTTATTGTTTTAATAATTGGATGACTATTTATTTTGAATAACAGACAACTGGGAAGAGAATTTAGTACCCAGATATGTAATATGATTGGTATTCAGGGGGATGGGGAATGTTTTTAATTGCATCATAAAGATATGCTGCTAATATATAGTATAATACACAAATATACTACTCGAGATACAATTTGACCAGTTATGTGTGATGTTCTGTGATGATCATATAGAACACCACAGACAACTGTGGCACATCACTGTCAAACCTCCTGATTGCAACCCGGGGCATCGTGAACTGTACAACATGACCCTCAGACAATGATCTCTGAGTGAAAGCGATAAACATAATCATCTTCATATCATCACTTTCTCTACAAGTTCAGTGGAAGAGATGTCAGTGAAAGGGAGTTTTAATACCCTTTCCATTTTTAACTTTAATAAAAACACAGAGGGAAAAATTCCAGAAAGTGATACAGAGAAAGGAAACTAGACTTTAAAATGGTGCTGCCCTCTTGATTTACAAGTGTAGATTATTGAAATTATTACAAATGTCTGACGCCAAAAGGGATTGTGTCAGTGTTTCACTACTCAGTATTTGGTAGACAGTATAAACAAGCAGACTATGGTTAAAAAGATCACAGAAATAAAGCAAACACCAATATAATCTTGAACCACCTAGTCCACAGGAAACATTAGATTACTGGAACAAAATCAGACAACTAGCAGAACAACTTTTTACCAATGATGCAGGTGCACTTTTGGTGGATTTATTTATCTGTATTTCAATCCACTAAAGTTTTTCACTTGATCTAACATTACATTTAAGACCGACGCCCTGTTACGTCTCACAGAAGAGTCCATTGATCAAGCTGCTACTTACCCATCCTGTTCCTGGAGTACCTTTGCTCTGTAAACTTTAGTGATGTCTTTGCTACCAACAAACCTATTTTAATCCATCAGATAGTAACCAAACGCTTCAAGGACACTTGCATAACCATTTTTATTTTTTCATAATACTTGTCCAGGTTTCCACTATTATGTTCAAACCATACATTATTCAATATATGCTAATTGATATTTAATAGTTACACCAACAAGTTCTTGGTACTATTATGTTCAACCTGAACTACTTCTATTTTTTTAAAAGACGATCCTATTCTATATCACCGGATGCCCATATTGTTTCTTTTGGTGATCTCCATATTGTTTCTTCCAGTGCTTGGCCGGGATGTCCCATCCTTGAACCAAGGCTCTCCCTTCAACGGAATCCCCTAGAGGCTTTTTCAAAGAGGCCTCCTGAAGATTTATGCTGAAGCCTACACTGGTCTTTCCTGCATGAAACCAGTTTATTCGGGACCATCCATACTTTTCTGCTTACAATATCATTTTATTACCTCAGCATTTTCATTACTAATTTAAAAATCAATCACTTTATACTTCTAAAGCTTTCACAGACACATTTAGACTTTTCAGCACTCTCAATGTCCAAGGCTAAATGCTACAAACCACTCATACCCAAACAGAAGAAATAGCCCAAATATAGCCACACATATTCCTCCAACCTCTACATACTTCTAAGCTATATATAACGTTTAAAGCCATTAAAAGCAAAGTTATGAACATTTAAAATACACCTTGATAACACAGTTTATAGCTCTTCAAGAATGTTTAGTTGTCATGGCAACTATTCCTTTCTCGACTCTGTTTTGTTTTGGGGTTTTTTTTTGGCATACCTTTCTTTTTCAGTCATGAATTCCCTTTTTTGTTAAAATCTCCTCACCTTTTCTACAGCGCTTTCTCTCTCTCTAATTTCACAGGTAATTGTCTCTTTCCTCCAAGGGTCTGCATCTCACCTGGACCTTTTCCTCTTTGCTACTTCAGCTCCTGTCGTAGCTGAACATCAATAGTTTAATAGTTATTAGGAAATATTACTTAAAACAAAACAACAAGAAAACAGCAAAGAAGGTATATGCAAGTATATGTTCACTGTATTGTGCAACTGTCATGTCAGCAGGTGGACAATTTTAGCTAAAGTTAGCATTTCAAACATATATTTTGATATTCTAAAATAATGTTTATTAACTCAATATTTCATCACAATGGGGTGGACATTTTTAGCTTTAACTCATCTGAGTATGGGGACAAAGTGAGAAATTCAAATGAACTGACATACTATAGGAGCATGCAGTTTATGCCTTTAGGCGAATGAAGATAGACCTTTTTTAAAGTTGTGAGGTCACTGATGTCAAAGGTCGCATTTTTACCAAGATGGTTATCCAAAGATGAGAGAGTGGACAGCAATTCTTGGACATGTTTAAATAACTTGATTTTTAATTTTATTTATTTATTTATTTTTAATCAAAATTGCAAAATGAATAATCAAAATACCTAAAATATTAATGAACGTATTTACAACCTTACGGTAATATTTAAAAGTTTAAAAGGTTAAAACATGTTTAAAAGGTTAAAACATCCAAAATACCCATTTCCTCATCAAAGACAATGTAATAAGGTTAACATTCCTATATATTCGTAAAATGTGTTCATTCAGAGTAAAACTTTAATCAGTTAATTAAAAACATTAATTGTTTCACAATCTTTGTATCAGCACATTTAAACGAGTATGTTGTACTGACCCTTAGGTAACAGAACGAAGTGTGAAGTCCACTTATAAAATAAATTACGCATTCGTCATTAGATCAGAGTAGGTGAGGGACAGAGAGCCATGTGTGAAAACGAACAATCATCTCACAAAACACTACTTATGACTAACAAGTAAACACTTGCAAAATAAAAGTAGCCGTTTATGTTAAATATAAGATTTCACAAAACTATTAATTAAAAAAATATTAATTAAAAAATATTAATTACAAAAATATGAATTAAAAAACGTAAATCGATATTTTTGCGATTGATCTCCCTCCCAAGTTACACCGTTTACTTGTCTTAGAACTGAAACACGAGTATCACTGTTACGTTTTAATGAAACCGTTATTTTGAAAATTACAAAACTGCATGTCAATGTTAACCGTGTGGGGTCATACGTGAGTGTATGTTACAGCTGAATTATTAGGTTACCTAACTAAGCTACAGATATTTTTATATTTATTGGCTGCTTGTACAGATTTGTTAGCTCGCTGATAATATACTTTTGTATATAAAATTGTTCTGCGCAAACCACAGCACCATTGCTAAGTTAGCACTTAGCCTTAGCTAACGTTACTTTTAAAGTTAAATTGAGTTTCTTGTCTTGTTCATGGCTTTGTAGCCGAATCTCCCGTTTAGACATGATGTCTGCCCGCAGGCTTAGACTTCTAGTGTTTTCTGTTCAAAAGTGTTTATCTCGACTCGCCGACAAATGCAGAGGTTATTGCTCAGTGTCTCTATCTAGCCCTCCTACTAATGAGACTGATGAGACGAGAGTGAGCACATTTAAGACCAAGCTGTCGTCATTAAGAGTTCTTCAGGCAAAAGTTCAACTGAGACGCAACAGGAACATGAGGAATCGTATCTTCCTGAAGAAAGTGGTCTGGCGCAGCTACGGAAAGGTATGTAACTGCATTTGTTGCCATGATAGTTCAGGCTTTAGGATTTTAATTCCCATGTGTCAGTATGCCGGTAGTCGTTGCCAATTTTATTTTGGTGTTTACATCTTGCAGTGTATTTCGAAACATACGGCTGTCAGATGAACGTCAACGACACTGAAATTGCGTGGTCCATTCTTCAGAAGGGTGGATATGTTCGGACCCACGAACTATCAGAGGTAAGTGTCAATGCCTTGACCTTTGACCCTTGATAAACACAGCGCTTCCTTTATTTGAAAGCTTTCATTCTCATCTTTCCTAATTTTTTTTTTTTATACAGGCAGATATGGTGCTTCTTGTCACATGCTCCATAAGGTAGGAAAAGCCTATTTCTGTTTGTATTTTACACAGTGAATCTATACGTTGCCAATCTTGTGCAACTTGACAGCAGTCCTTGACTTCAGTGACATTTTTTGCTTGGATGTAATGCTATTTTCTGTTGGAAAAAATAAAAATCATTGTGACAGGGAAAAGGCAGAGCAGACCATCTGGAACAGACTCAAACATCCAGCAGTTCTGAAAAAGAAGTGTCTAAAGAGCAGCACTCCATTAAAGATAGGAGTCCTGGGTAACTTCTCACTTCACCATAGTTCTTCATTCACGTTCAAATGTATCTCTCAGTCTGAAATGTTCGTATGTGCGCATGTATGTTTGTGTGTGGGTTCACGTGCCCGTATACGCATATGTGTGCTTGCTCTCTTGTAGGTTGCTTGGCAGAGAGACTGAAGACTGAGTTGCTGGAGAAGGAGAGGGTGGTGGATGTTGTAGCAGGGCCAGATGCCTACAGAGATCTTCTCCGACTCCTTGCACTGGCCCATGGGGGTCAGAGGACCAGCAATGTCCTGCTCTCCCTGGAAGAGGCATATGCTGATGTCATGCCCATTCACCATTCAGGACACAGTGCCTTTGTGTGAGTGCCATAATAATATCTGGCTGATTTATAAGGGAGGAGTTCCTACTAAACACTAACTTTTAAATTAACTTTGCACTGTGTGATTTTGTAAAGATGGTACAGTTCAATTTTTAAGTTAACATGTATAGACAGTTTTTGGTGTTTTCATATTCAACTCTAATACACTGAATTTAATCTGAACAGCAACTGTTAGATTAAAATACAGAAATGTCAGCTATAATTTAAGGGCATTTGCTACCATATTGCATGAAACATGGGACTTGCATCCACAATAAAGCCAAAAACAGCAAATGCTCATAGTTCAGTTGTTTATTATTATCATTTTACTGAACACTTGTCAATCTGCATTTTTTGGTTAAATATTTATACAT
The DNA here is from genome assembly GCF_041902795.1 of Electrophorus electricus. Lineage (NCBI taxonomy): Eukaryota > Metazoa > Chordata > Actinopteri > Gymnotiformes > Gymnotidae > Electrophorus > Electrophorus electricus. The sequence goes on along the minus strand of NW_027658605.1, from coordinate 1,647,569 downwards.
GACTGACCCTCCTACACTTATGAAGGGATATAAAACTTCAAACACCGTGGTGGCTCATCTTCAGCTCCTTCATGCTTTTAGATGTAGCACTTCAAACAATGGTTTGATATCAGGGGTGTCGATACTTTTAAAGTCCTTTCACGCTGTTGACAGTACAGACCTTGTGTACTGCAAGCCTTGTTGGTGGCACCTTGTCTTACAGTGGGATTATCCAGTATATTTTGTCCCTCTTTGACTGCTGTAGGTCTATCACGCGGGGCTGTGACAACATGTTCAGCTACTGCATTGTGCCGTTTACCTGGGGGAGGGAAAGGAGCAGACCTGTGTCCTCCATACTTGAAGAAGTGCGCATGCTGTCTGACAAGGTCTCTTCCCTTCAGCGACTATGTGTGCAGTCTGGCTTTACTAGTTTCTGTGTGTGAAACTTGGCCAGATGTGAACACTAAGTATATGAAATGATCATGGCCATAGGGGGTGAAGGAAGTGACCCTGCTGGGTCAAAACGTGAACAGCTACAGAGACGTGTCTGGGGACGGGGCCAGCAACTCGGAGCTTGGTTCGCACCTCAGCCGTGGTTTCAGCACCGTGTTCCCGTGATGAGCAAGGAGGCCTACGATTCGCTGACCTGCTACACCACGTCTCCCTCGTAAACCCTGACAAGGATTCGCTTCACCTGGCCACATCCTAAAGACTTTCCTGATGAGGTAGAAACCCCAGAGTCATGGATGTGAGCATGTGGTTTTTGGTTGGGATACCCATGACTAGTGTGGGGAAGGTACTTTTAAAATGTATTTCATTGCAGGTGACAAAATACAGAACACAGAATACATGCTGTTAAATGTAATTTAAATGTAATTAAAGTGAGTTATATTTGAAATAGTCTTGGACAATGTTGACGTATTCCAAAGTTTTTAAAGTATGTTCCTCGTTTGAGTAATGTAATGGAATATGTTACCAATTACATTTAGGGGCATGTACATGTACACTGCCTACAGTGCCAGATTAAACCCTGTGGAGGCCCCTAGGCAGTCATAATCTTGGGGCCTCCCTTGCAAATGATCTCCTAATATGTTTTTTTTTTTTTAATTCCTTGTTGCATGGCCCCTAAAAGGTGTGGGGCCTACAGGTCACTGCCTGCTCTGGTAATCTATTGGTAATCCGGCCCTGACTGTTTATGGCTTGTGTGGTGTAGTGGATGTTCAAAGAGTTTAAGTATTTAGTTGAACAGTTTCTTATAGTCTGAATTCATGTGCAGATATTGCTCATAGGCCATTTTAAGCAGCAAATTGGATAATAATTTAGGATTCGCAAATTTGGATGTGAGCAGTAGAAAAGATCATTAATAGATTATCAGATTGAAAAAGCCTTATGCTTATCAGATATGTGAAATAAGGTTTGACTGCCATAGTCAATTTGTGCTGTTTTCGTTTGACCTGTGCTGGGGTGGGTGAGTATGTTTCCTGAAGGTGTTATAGCTAATCCAAGAGCGGAGGAACATCTGTAAGCAGATCCACTTGCCAGCTCAGAGCGGCAGCAGCAGAGTCTTACAGACCATGAGGCGTGGGTGAGAAACGCTCCTAGAACGACAGCACTCACCACAAGCACAGTAGAGATTAGCCTGCTTATCTCAAATCTCTTGATGTCTCATGTGTTAAAACTTAGTTCTCACTTTAAGTCATCATGCTCTGGGATGTTTTCATAGGTATACTAGGGAAGCCTACCTTGAGTTTGTGGAAAACATTCGAAAGATAATACCAGGTGTCCTATCATTACCAAACATTCAATATGTAATTATAAAATTATTGTAGCTATAATAGGTCTTGTGTGAATATATATCTATGTATAATTTCTTTTTACAGGGGTCAGTCTGAGCAGTGACTTCATCACAGGCTTCTGTGGGGAAACCGAGGAGGACCACCAGCAGTCGGTCTCTTTGATCAGGGAAGTGGGCTATAATGTAGCCTTCCTGTTTGCCTACAGCATGAGGAAGGTGAGATCCTATTTTGTCATTGTGTTTAACACTATCAAAAAACAGACATTCTCCCTGGTTCATGTGATGGTTCTATCAAGAAATTCACCATTGTCTATTATCATTTGGAGAATTGAAAGGGTCTTGTGGCTGCCAGTTGGGCTTGACCTTCTGACATGAACATGTGTGTACCACACCCACAGAAAACTCAGGCATATCACCGTCTCAGGGACGATATCCCAGCTGAGGTGAAGAAGCTGTCGCCTGGAGGAGCTTATCTTTACATTCCGAGAAGATGCGGCTAAGGTCAACACCAGTTTCATCGACAGCAAACAGCTTGTCCTAGTGGAGGGAGTGAGTACTGCAGTGGGTTGAAGCCATGCTGTGTTACAACTGTGTTTGGAGCACTTCTGCTGTTAATAATTTGGGATTGCTGCATCTGTGTGTCTTGGTCATCATGTTTTGCATATCGATTTAACTAGATTTCTGCAAGAAAATAAATAGTTGCAGTAAATTCTCCTCCCTTATCTTATTTAGACCTGCTGGATCAACATCATGAGGTCTGTCTGACAACGATGATGAACAATGGCATTGTCTATCAGCTCAGCCCTAGCACCTTTTGGCATTTCATTTTGGTTTTGGCTTTGTTCTTTTCTGGAGGGCAAATAGAGTTTATGTGTTTATGTATTTAGGGCATTGTTTGGTCTATTTTAGTCTATTTGAGTTGTATGGTCACTTTCCCGTTTGCGGTGTTAGTTTGCGATTGCCGCATGGGTTTCTGTGGCCCTTTCATTTGAAACCCTTCCCTGGTTAGGCATAGCATTGTGTCTGTTTTGGATGCTTTGAGCTTTTTGTTATTTTTGAAGTGTTGAGAGCAGTTCACATCTTTGATACCGGGAAATCCCAATGACTGGTTTCCCTGTGCTTGTGGTCTTTAGTGTATTACCTGCCATCAATAACTGTTTGAAGATTGGGGTCTTACTTAATTTTGATTCTTGTTAGTGTCCTTCTTTTGAGGACATGCCTGGCGAATGCACAGAAAACTACCCCAAGGTGTTTGCCACTTGTGTGTTAATATGCGCTACCAGTCATGCTGAGATTGGATCTACCGATATACACACTGATAACAGAATTTTATGACCATCTACATAACAGTGGGAATAACCACCCTTGGTTTGGATAACACTAGTGAGACGTCTGCTACAGTGCTTAGTCAAGCCTTTTATATTGTACAAATGTTATCTGCTGTTTTTGCTTGACTGAGTCTGTTTTCTGCAGGAAAGTAAGAAGTCATCTCAAGATCTTTGTGGTCGGAATGATGGGAATGTGAAGGTTATTTTTCCAAGAAAGGATTTGCTTTCTTATCCCACGGATACCAACCCTGTCACTGTTAAAGCTGGAGACTATGTACTGGTGAAGGTGAGCTCTTACTTCAGTTTGCTACTCCTACATGTATATCTGTCTGTGTTGAGACTAAAACAGGAGCATGTTTTTACACACACACACACAGATATATATGAGCTGTATGTGTGGAATATTTATTCTGGTAAGCCTGGTCTGTGATATGTAATATACATGGCTGTGAAATATACTGTACAGTTATGGCTACATTTCCATGATTATTGGTGACTACTCTCTCCTTTAGAGATTACCTCAGCCAGCTCTCAGAGTCTGCAAGGCCACGCCTTCAGCCACGCCTCCCTGAGTGATGGACACCCCAGACGCCTATTGATGCACAGGCAGCTGCATATTAGCCTGTAGGTTCCACCTTCTTAGTATCAGGACTGGGTGGGAGTGTGTGTCACAGACCTATAGGTCTTCCCAGCTCCAGCTCTTGGAAGCCAGTATGCTCAGTGAGGAGTGTTCACTGCCTCAGTCACCCTGTCTCCTCATTATCAAGCTCCTTATGAGGTGATTCAGGCATGGTGAGGCAGAAAACCCCTGAAAATATGCAGGGAAGTTTCCTCAGAACTTGAGCTCAGTGTTCCTGAAGTGCAGTTTGAAATGAAATAAGGCTTTTCATTTTTTCATTCATTCATTTATTCAGAATCATGTCTGACTCATGTATGACTCAGTGTTAAAGGAAAGTTTTAACACAGATTTTGTCTGGGTACACACTTTGCAAACTTCAAACTGCATGATTAGCAGACAGTATTGTAGCTATTCAAGTTTATGATCAATAATGTAAGGTAAGTGTGTGTTAACTCTGGGTGGGTCAGGGTGTATTCTCCCCTAAACATACTTCTGACATAATGATTTGTTTAAACACTACAATTCTCTATATCCTAATAATTACTGCCACATTTTAATAACCTGCAATACACTGTAAATACAGCATTTGTAAGCTTTAAATTTACAAACATGAACAATCATACTATATCAAATACATGATACTCATACCTGTGACATAGTGTTTTGAACAGACATTTGCTGCCACACCTGCTATTTTAGCAGGCTAAATAATCTGCCTTCTGAAATGCTAATATGCTTAATTTCATGCAAGTGCTAGTGTTCCTATTTGCTTGCTGATGTGCATGGAAGCGCCATATTATTATTATTATTATTATTATTATTATTATTACTATTATTATTATTATTATTATTATTATTATTGAGTCACACTGCTATCAAGTTAGCTGGTTGCTCTTAGCTAGTAGTGTGAACAGGACAGGGGACTTGGGGAAGACCCAAAGGGTGAGGTTTGTGTGTGTACATTCACAAGTACTGGTGCACAGCCACTGACATACATAAACACTGCTATCTGGATCTGGAATTTTTAACATTAATGTACAGACTATTCTTTCTCCTTAAAAAATTCATTATGGTAATAATTATGGCAGTGTATGTTCCCCTGCAAACAAATGCTAGGCTGCAGGCTGCACGATGCTGCAATCAACCAGCTGATGGCAAATCCAGACAGTGTTGTTATTGTGGCAAGAGACTTATTGTAAATGCATTGCCATTAATTGAGAGTCATTTTAAAAGATATTTACTTTCCCACTGCGCATACTCCCGTTTTCATAAATTGGCAAATATACATGTTGCTGCTTGTCACACAAACTTTTGTTGTACACAAGTAATAATGAGAAAAGGACTCATCATATGTTTTATGATATAGCTAAAGCTATGCATTTATCGAGAGGATTTAACACATTACAGAACACATCTAATTAATCCTTTCCATGATTGACCCAAGGGCAGATAGCAATTATTTAAGTATTACTATGTTTTAATTTAATAATAAAAATGACCATATGAACCTTTTTGCTTTATATTTGTTTATATTCAGCTGCCTTTATAATAATTATTTATGACAATGACAATTTACAATACATTATCAGTGAGTGGTATAATTAAAGTAAAATCATTGTTAAATAAGTCTCATTCTTGTCTCAGATTCAAACACTACAAAATCTTGGTCTTTGCTTGAATGATTTTTTAATGGTCCTGACTACAACACTATCCTTTGATAAGCTTGGAAGTTGTACACTACTGTGAGAGGAAGTTACATTCAGCTAGGAAAGAACCAACAATCAAATAATATACACAGATTAAGATGGTCATTAAAGATCCCAAACTAAGATTAATGCACTAATTAATAAACTACAACTTGTTTGCAGGAGTTCATCAGTGTTTTATCATTGGCATAGGTAAAGGGGTTTTCAGGCACAAGTTAAAAAAGGCACAAGTTGTCAAAGCATAAGAATAATGATCATAAGAAAGCCTTTCTGAGCCAAAGATCTGAATTAACAGGGAATAACAGGAGCACTTGCAAAACTGTGCCTAAGTGTATCCAGAAAGCACTGTTGGGCTTTTGTAGGAAAAAAAGGTTACACAAAGGTTACACTGATAAAACAGTTTAATCTGAACGAAGAATCAAGACCCAGGAGCTGTAAAAGAATAAGTTAATCTCTGCATTGCTCTCTATATAGGGGGAGTTTTACAACATTGGAGTGCACAAGAAACCCGCTTTTGCCCCGACACCATTTTCACTGCCACCTGATGAAAGCAACATGCTGTATATGGGCATCTCTGCCTTCACTGCCAACTCAGCAGGCTTTGTGTAGAAAAATGCAGGAGCACTCACACTCAGAATCACAGATGACATGGTGAGTTTAAACCACTCCTTGCCATCACTGAGGGAAAGGTGTGCATGTGGTTACCTTACAAGACCAGGCTGTTTAGTTAGAAGACTGATAAAGAAGACTGATAACTTTATACTGTTCTCCCAGTGCACATTAATAATCCCTTAATAGTGTAATAAATGAATGGACAAATAAATGATCAACAGTCCCTGAAAATGAAACAAACGTTTATCCTTCCAGATTCCCAGAGCCTCTCCATATCGTCTGAACACCAAGACATTTGAAGCCTTAATTCCGCAGGTATAAGAGATCACTTTCTGTATTCATCACACAAGCATGCAGAAACTGCTGATTTTATATTCTCACATAGGTTTCCTAACACAGTAGACTTTGAATCTTAAAGGAATAATAAGGTTTAAAGAGTAACAAATAATATGATCTCATTAGCAACACAACCATATTTAGATGAAGAATTTCCGAAAAGAACAACATTTCACATGATGATGCTTGGATGAAATGTGTTGAAAACACTGAGTTCTTTTGCTTTTGGTGCTAAAGGCACTTGCAAGTACACCTTACACAGATTGATGGTGGTAGTATAGTTGGCATTCAGTTAAATCAATTAAACTTTGGACAGGGGTAGATTTGTCCTTCATACTGTTATTCAGCACAGGTAATAGCCATTTTGGGACTTTGTATCACTTTTGGGAGGCTGCCGTGTTCTCCTTAAAGTACCCAGGTTGAAGAGTGCTGGGCCCAGGAGTATTATCACCTGCTCCTGCATTTCTGCCGATGAAATAGTGAGACGGATCCACATCCTGCCTGCTTATTGGGGACGTACTGTTCTAGCAGCTCTTCCTCATCTGTCCATGCTCATACCATGGGTTGCTGTACTGTTTCCATGCTTATGTGGTACTCTTTCCGCAGGATGCTATGGAACTTTTGGTGCTCCCTGCTCCTCTCTGGCATTTGTAGCTTGACCTTCCTGGTGATTTTTTTGCAGTCCACGTCACTTTGCCAGGAGCTTCCTTTTGCTGATTAGCAGAAGCAGGAATACCTCCTGTCCTGCCAGGCTTTTGCAGTCATATTAGGCACATTGACTGCTCCGCTCTTACCTGCTTTCTATATCTTATGTTTGGGCTACTTGTGGAAGTGACATGAAAGCAGTGTTATGTTTATGTTAGTGTGGAGTTTGATATCTTGTGGAATTTCCACCACGCTGTTAGTATCATGGCCACCCACAAATTGTTGATCATGAATGTTCTTTAATTGATTTGACTGATAAATGGTAAGTCTGACTTTTAGATCATATAGAACACCACAGACAACTGTTTGGCACATCACTGTTAAACCTCCTGATTGCAACCCGGGGCATCGTGAACTGTACAACATGACCCTCAGACTATGATCTCTGAGTGAATGTGATAAACATAATCATCTTCATATCATCACTTTCTCTACAAGTTCAGTGGAAGAGACGTCAGTGAAAGGGAGTTTTAATACCCTATCCATTTTTAACTTTAATAAAAACACAGACGGAAAAATTCCAGAAAGTGAGACAGAGAAAGGAAACTAGACTTTAAAATGGTGCTGCCCTCTTGACTTACAACTGTAGATTATTGAAATTATTACAAATGTCTGACTTCCAAAAGGGATTGTGTCAGTGTTTCACTACTCAGTATTGCATTTGTTAGACAGTATAAACAAGCAGACTATGGTTAAAAAAAACACAGAAATAAAGCAAACACCAATATAATCTTGAACCACCTAGTGCCAGGAAACATTAGATTACTGGAACAAAATCAGACAACTAGCAGAACAACTTTTTAACCAATGATGCAGATGCACTTTTAGTGGATTTATTTATCTGTATTTCAATCCACTAAAGTTTTTCATTTGATCTAACATTACATTTAAGACCGACGTCCTGTTACGTCTCACAGAAGATTCCACTGATCAAGCTGCTACTTACCCATCCTGGTCCTGGAGTACCTTTGCTCTGTACACTTTAGTGATGTCTTTGCTACCAACAAGCCTATTTTAATCCATCAGATAGTAACCAAACGCTCCTTTGCTGCAGAGCACAGAAATCATTCAAATTTGCAGTCAACAGATACATCTGGGCCAGATTTTGGATCAGTGGACTAGGCTGGAACTGCACATATACTGTATATGCAAAATTCAAAATACGGGGAGTGGTTGGTCTCTTTTGCAGTCAAATCTGAATACTATGGAATTCGTTTCACATTTGTTTAATTTGACAGATTTTAAATGGATAATGGACATCACTAGACAAAAAGGAATAAACAACTATATGAAAAGGAACAAAACCAAAAACAAAGGAAGACTTTAACACACTTGCCCAAACAAGCACTAAATCTGACAAAAATAGATCAACCAATGACATAGCTGTGAAGGAACATATTAGCCATTGTTTTCTTGTCATCAACAGTAATTTTAACTGATTGTTAACATACTGTTCAAGTCTTCAACTGATTTGCTCCCAACATACGAATGGGTACAAATATGGTTCATTACCCAGCTGCACAAATTGCTTCTGACATACTGGGCAGCTATGGGCTTCTTCAGTTGTGTGGATTGTCTTCTGCTCCTCCATGTGGCCTGTTTCACCAAAGCCCTTCCTGCAGTATTTGCAGCACTATGGCAAGCGGACACCCTTGTGTGAGCGTTTAGGTGCTTCTCAAGAGTCTGGGCAAGTTTGAAACACCTGCCCCAAACATCACTGACATTATTTCTTGTAGGTGATTAGCCACGTGTCTCTCTAGCCACAAGTACTTTTTGATTTATTTGTTTTTTTTAAATAGGTAATTTTATATATAATGGCAACAAATGACATTTTGAGTTTTATGACAAAACGTGCAAACAAGCTGGCCTGAGAGGTGTGTAGCGGGATATGACTCAGTGCGTCTCTGGTGCTGCTTTTGATGAGTACAGTGTCATGAGTGTGTCTGTCCAGCGGTGCAAAGAGGGGATACAGCAAGGCATGGCATGGTGTTTATTCATTCGTTTGCATAGAAAATGACGCCTTTTCACATTGTGGAACTACAAATATGGCGGTCTTTTTTGTGCGGCGTAGTAATGACATATGTTGTGGAATTTTGAACAAACAGCAAGTCAGACGTGATTAAGAGAGTAATTTAATAAGAAAAAGAATAAAATAAATGTTTGGCTCTCCTCAGGTAGGGCGCCCCGAGTATACAAAACCGTGGCTAGTTATACTACTCCTGTGCTGTCTTTAACCAATCATCTTTTCTTAAGCAGCTCTTCTTTCCTTTGTTGCTGTGGCTATAAGCCAATCAGCTCTCAGCTTGGTTTTTTCCACAAACCAACCCAAACTGTCTCCAAACAGTGTGGGTTGTGTGTCAAGTTGACCTTGATGTTAACAGTTCCTGATACATGTTCAACTTAATCAGCAACAGGCGGATACAAATGTGCAAACAGCATTATTAATTTAAGAACAAAAGGATCAGTGTGATTTTATATGAATCACATAATACATAGTTTCGTATCATTTTCCATCACACGTAAAAACAGAGTCTCACCGTATTGTCGGGCAGGAGGATCTGGACTCATTTATTACTTAATATCTTCCCCCATCTAGCGGTCATTAGAGGTTAGTCTTGAATTGATTTCTGTCGTGCAATATTTTAGATATAAATGTTTACATTTTCTATTACAGAACACGGCAAAGTATAGTCAACCAGTTCTAACCTTTTGAGAAAAACTTTAACTTCAAAGTAGGTGAATCTATTTACTTAGATTGAACCAATCGGATCACAGTTTATTTACATAACATCAATGCTTTGAGTGCTTTAGATATAAGGACATCATGGCGATCTTTCTGCTCACACCTCAGTCAGTCTATAATTCTGTACTATGTGTTTCTATAGCTTCCAACTTTCACGAGTTTCTTGAATCTGTGGAGAAAAGTGCAGACTCAGGTACTTTCTTATTTGTGAACTTTTATACATTTTATGTAATTTATTTATCATCTATAATGTTTTATTACTTTTCATTTATAGATATAAGGACACAAAAACAGTTCATATACTCAATGAATTGTTACAAGATAATCTTTTCTAGAGAATGTTTACCATTTGTTAAAAGACTGATTTATTTCTAAAAGTTTATGCAGTGTGTTAATTTGTCACATGGAGGCAGAAGGGGTGAATCTGATATACCCCTCTTCCATCATCAACTATTCATCGAGTCCTCCAGTAGAGCTTGTACAACCAAAGAAACGCATACAGCGGTCACCGGCGGTTCTAAGTTACATCTAAAGAGGTCTAGGCCTATACACACTGTTCCACCTGAGGTAATAAAATGTTTTGGGGTAAAGGTATTTTCATGAGGCGATCTGTGATCTAATTATAATAGGCTTTGAAGCTCTCTGCAACAGGTGCAGAGTGGTGCAAGACTGTGTTTGAAAGCATAAAGAGGAATAATGTTTCTGGGGTATCTTAAGGCCTTTTTGGGTCTGTAAGTGCAGAGCAGAGGCTCTGATGCAGGTGGTTTCAAGGCCTCTGTGGAAGTCTACGGCAGATGACTCTGGACTGTTCCCGTGAGAAATAGCTTCCTAAGTATTGGGAAAGATCCCGGCTTTTAAAAGACGTGAAAGCCTCTTCGAGAGTTCTGTGGCTAAGCAAGGTTCATTATCTTACCATAAGAGCAGGGTGATACTGACCTGCAACATCATCTTGCAGGTGTTTGATGGTATGAGTTGAGATCATCTTTGTTAAAAACAAAAAAAACAACAACAAAAAAAAAAAACAGGAAAATCTTCCAATAGGATATACTGGGGTCAAGCTTCAATTTGTACAATGATAGATCTCAATTTGCATATATTGAATAATGTATGGTTGAACACAGTGGTGGAGATTTCAAACACCAGTATGTAGAGAAGGTGTGGCAATCACATAATCAGTTGTGAAAACTGGATAAAAATGTGTGTTCCTTGTGTGATTATTAGACATATTCTGGACTATGCCTCGTTTGTATGTAACGCTGAGCTCAAAATAAATAATGGACCTACTACTCTCTTCAATTAGTTCTTGAGTCTGCATCTTTATTTTCTGTTTAAAGAGGACTTAATAAAATTACTGGAATGTGGGCAATATCTAGTAACACAGTGCCGAGTCTGCTAAACGTAGATCCCAGCCTTTTATATGGCCTCTTCCCTTTAATTCTACTGACTATAATTAATGTAAACCTTGTCGATTCTGGTGTTTGCTGTATAGAGGTAGCGAAAACTTTGCTAAAACAATGAAAAATATGCATCCTGTGAAAAGTTTATTGAACAATATAACATTGTTCCTTACCCAGAGCCATAACACGTCATTGATGGAAATCACACTGATGTGAGGGCGGTATGGGCCAACTCAACTGTATTTCCTGATTGTTTTATTCTGCAGGAGGATGTGGTCCAAATATTTAAAAAATCACAGGTTTGTTTAAGAGCACATAGTCGAACAGTTTGGGCTTACTGTTATTTTAATACTAGTGGTAACTATTAGTAAATACAACAATCTGACCATCCTCATACTGCATTGAGGGGTGATGGGGTGATGGTACCAGATGATGTTTAGGTATGTGGTTATGTTCATTTATTTTTGTTCCTTTATATTCACATATTTTGCAAGTGCGTATGTTATTGAGTTTAAAACCATCCATATATTAAGCAATTATAGAAAATACAGAAACTGCATGAGACTTCTCTTGACTTGCTAGAAGTTCAGACTGTAGCAAGCTTAGCATTAGTAAATGGAATAGGTGTCATTTTAAGGATTCATTTAAAGTATTCATGAGGTATTTCTCCTAACATCGATGTATCGACAGTACCAATAAAATAAATAGCATAACAAGAATTACAGGTGTATAATAGTGTAGTTACCCACAATGGTTGAAGTGTTTGAAAAGAGTTGTATAAAAGAATAGTTGGTTGGTTCGTGGCATAAAGTCATGAAACGGTGAAATGAGGTCATAAAAAGAGTGTTTACAGGGGAAAGTGCTTTAACATTGAATTAGACAAACTAATAACATAAAACAAGGGAGTTTAGAGATTCTGTGTCCTTTCGTAATGATTTGTGCATATGGCAGGCTGCTGCAAAGGATCCTGGGTAAGCTTCAGCAGACCTCAGTGTAAGATATATTAATAATATTAATCATAATAATACTATTCAGAGGTTACTTGACTAGTAATCAGAATGTTGCTAGTTCAAGCCCTACCACTGCCAAGTTACCACTGCTGGGTCCCTGAACAGCAATGAATCCTCAATTGTATTATTAATACAATCCAATACACATGCCTAATGCTCAGCTGTCAACTGCAAAAACTGACATTCTGAGCATTCGAACAGTAAGAGGAACAAAAAGAAAGGAGTCACCGACTGTACACGTGTCAATCATTTAGCCTTTTTACATGTTGTTTTAGTTTACTGTAATCAAGGCCTGAAACTGGAGTCTATGGACCAGGCAAAAATATTTCAATATTTAATGCGTTTTTATTTTTTCAGCCAGCATAAGCGGAAGCTCCAAGTTGTCGATCTCCAGGAGCAAACCCGTCCCTGCAAGGTTGGGGTGCATGTTCTGGATCACGGGAAACAGACCATCGATCACCCAACATCTGCTTCTGCTCCTGCGGAGGTTCCAGATCCAGCACGGAGGCAGTGAGAGGTTCCTGGCCCAGAGATTGGTCTGCAGCGGGCCTGATGGTACTCGGCATGTATTGGAAATGCTGTGGCTGAATGCTGTGCGTAGCCCAGCGGGTGCTGGGGTGGAGCTGTGCCAGTTGCCTGCTCGGGTAGCAGGTAGCCCAGTTCTGAGCCTGTGGAATGGCCATCATGAAGTAGCCGGAGGGCGGGGCGGGCTGGTAGGGGTTGAGCACTGGGTTGCGCACGGCACTCACGCTGGCCATGCGCTGCATGTACTGGTGGGTGAGGTGGGCCTGCCGCTCCTCCTTGCGCTGCGCCAGGGCCACGTACAGCGGCTTGGTGCCTACGATGCACCCGTTCATCTCCTTCATTGCCTCGGTGGCCTCCTCCGGCGAGGAGAAACACACAAAGCCGAACCCTTTGGAGCGGCCGCCCTCCGTCATCACCTTGGCACTCGTGATTGTCCCGAATAGAGAGAACTCTTTACGCAGACGCTCGTCGTCCAGACTGTCGTCTAGGTTTTTAACGTACAGGTTCACTCCCTGGTAGCGAGTCGTGCCGTCCTGCTTCATCTGCTCAAACTTGCGTTTGAGCTCTGTCTGCCTCTCGCCTTTCTTCTGGGCACGAGCCACATACAGCTGCTTCCCATTCAACTTCTTCCCGTTCATCTCATCCACAGCCCTTTTGGCATCCTCGTGCCTCTCGAAGCTCACAAAGCCAAAGCCCTTGGACTTGCCGCTCTCGTCTGTCATGACGCGACGGCTCAGCGTTGGGCCGAACTTGCTGAAGATCTCATTTAGCTTGTTGTCGTCCATGTCCTCCCAAGTATGAGATATTATTTCCATCAGGCTCAGGACCATCTCTTTAGGATAAGGTCAAGAGAAATCTCTTGGAATGTGGTGTTAACAGGTTCCAACTGGTGTGGGTGTTTTATATTACTTTGCATATATTGACAAATGTATGGTTTGGATGCAATGGACGTGAAGACAAACGCAAATATGTAAAGGAATGTGGGGTGAATACATAACCACTACTGAAAAATGTATGAAAATGTGGGTTCTCTGATTTTTAGACATTCTCCAGAGGGTGCCTCAATAATGCGTGTTAATGTTAACCTACAATAAAGTACGTGCACAGTTATGCTATTTAACCAATTCTGAAGTCTGCATTTTTATTTAATATTTGAATTGAACTTTAAAACTAGCCGACTGGGCACCTAGGAACCACATACTGTTGCTATGTGCAGAGATGTGGGCTTGCAGCCCATTGTTGGGCAGAGTCCATCGCACTGCTCCAATAGACCTGCTCTGACTGCTACTTTCCCACGTCGGCAGTCGAAGTCGTTTCTCCTTCACAATGCTTTTCACCTGGTTGGCCAGTTTCACCGTCTCAGTAGACAAGCTAAAAGAAACTGTTGGCAGCCTCTCGTTGCTCCTGTAATATGACCGTCGCCAGACCAGAGAGTGGAACTGGATGGCAGTGTGGCACTTGCAGCTGCAGTTTGTTTGCTTCAAGATTTAATACGTGTAAGTGACCTTTGCTTCTCGTCCTGTCTTTACTGGTTTGTTAATAAGGTCATTTGAAATTGTGTTGTACATAAAGGAATATTACAGAATTATTCTCTATTTTAAGCTACACTGTGGGGTTTTGTTTTTTTGATCTTTACATTTATATTAATGCAACCCAATACACTTATCTAATGATCAGCTATGACCTGTAAGAACTGACAATCTGAACATTCAAACTTTAAGAGGAATAAAAACAAAAAAATGATCAGCTGTTCATGTCAAAATCTGTAATATGTAATAGAAATAACTGTAATATGTTCAATATAACTGTAATATGTTCAATTACCACCATGTAACATATAACTGTAAATATGCCAATTGCAAGATGGGACTGTACATTCTGTACATACATATATAAATATCCATATATACATTGTACATATAAACATTATATATATATATATATATATATATATATATATATATATATATATATATATATATATATTGTACATGCACTATTAATATATTTTTGTATATATATAGAATATATTTCTCTATGCACCCCTGTTTTTCTTTTTCCTCAGATTGGACAGAGCACTCAACCATTTCACTGTGAGTTATACTGTGTATGACTATGTATGCGACAAATAAACCAAACTTGAAATGATTTTACCTTTTTCTGTCGTTTTCATTTTAAGCTTAGAATAACCAAGGCCTGGACTTTGTAAGGTGGTTTTGAATCCAGGTCAGCTAGGTGAGGACACCAATAGCTTACTGGGTAAGCAGCCACACTCTAACAATGGTGGGCTCGTGTGCAGAACAGTTAGAGCTTGGATCAAGCAAAACAAGAGGAAAAAACGAAACACCTCGGTGAGCGTGGAAAAGGGGAGAACAAAGAACGCCACGGAAAGAAATGGCAACCCCGATGCACTGGGGAAAACTCGAACTAAAAGCTCCCAAACAAAACCAGAAAACGGGGAGAAACTTGAATGGCTAAGGGAAGCCTCAGGAGAGAGACAGACTCGAGAGGGGAAAACTGGAGAAGGGAGGGGACGTGTAAAAACACTGACACCCTCGCAGAACAGAAAAGAGGCATAGCACAAGGGCTCACAGACCTCAATACCCAGAGTTACCGGCTAGGAGCTTGGCTCAAAACTTTATCAAAAACCCAGCACTGAATGATTGGGTCACTGGGCTTATATAAGGTCTAGCCCAGCTGTTGGGTGTTGATCCTGATCAGTGGCGTGGTTGACTCGACGCCTCCCTCTGGTCGAGGGGGCCTCGGCCTGGTGCCAACCCTTACAGGCTTGATGTCTACAGACATGGCAAAAATATTTCAATGTTCAATGCATTTCAGTTTCAATGTTTATTTTTTTCAGTTAAAATGTTAATTTTTTTTACTGCTTATTCTTCCATTAGACAGCCAGAAGCGCAGCACTGGTTAAAGTTTTTGAGCGGCTTCCTGCGCGCACTGGTCCTGGAGCACAGCGACTGCCTCATCCACCTTAGGGTGCAGAGACTCAGGAGACTCCAGCATATGCAGTAGCTCCGAGTTGTCCAGTTCCAGGAACAGACCCGTGATCTTCCCTGCAAGGGTGGGCTGCATGTTCTGGATCAGGGGAAACAGACGCTCACCCAGTATCTGCTTCTGCTCCTGTGGAGGTGCAGCAGCCAGCATGGAGGCACTGAGAGGTTCCTGACCCTGCACATGGACCGCAGCCAGCTGCACGGGCACCTGGAGCTCTGCCCCCAGGTGCTGCTGTGGGTTGAGAAACATAAATGTTTTATAATTGATTTGACTGATAAATGGTAAGTTCGACATTTATATCTAAGGGCTGTGTGCCCAGGTGTTGCTGTGGGCTGTGAACGCCTGAGGTGGTTTTGTACTGTGGTACTGCTCTCACCAGCGACGCCTTGTTGGCAGCTTCCGCGCTGGCCATCCCTGTCCCCGGAGCCTCAGATGCCATGGTCTGATAGGCCATCGTGCTTGGGACCTGGCAGGCGGTGGTTGGTCGGATGGCGCTGAAGGCCTGCGGGCAGGATGCGGCTGGACCGATGGCACTCGGCATATCCTGGACTTGCTGTGGGTGGACGCACTGCATGGCCCAGCAAGGGCTGGGGAGGAGTTGTGCCAGCTGGCTGCTTGCGCAGTAGGCAGGCCAGTTCTGAGCTTGTGGAATGGCTTCCATGTTGTAGCCGGAGGGCGGGGCAGGCTGGTAGGGGTTGAGCACGAGGTTGGGCAAGGCACTCACGCTGGCCGTGCGCTTCATGTACTTGTTGGAGAGGTGGGCCTGCCGCTCCTCCTTGCGCTGCGCCAGAGCCACGTACAGCGGCTTGGTGCCTACAACGCGCCCATTCATCTCCGTCATGGCCGTGGCGGCCTCCTCCGGCGAGGAGAAACACACGAAGCCGAACCCTTTGGAGCGGCCGCCCTCCATCATCACCTTGGCACTTGTGATGGTCCCGAACGGAGAGAACTCCTTACGTAGACGCGCGTCGTCCAGACCGTCGTCTAGGTTCTTGACGTACAGGTTGTCTCCCTGGTAGCGAGTCATACCGTCCTGCTTCATCTGCTCAAACTTTCGTTTCAGCCCTGTCTGCCTCTCGCCTTTCTTCTGGGCATAACCCACATACACCTTCTTCCCATTCAGCTCCTTCCCATTTATCTCATCCACAGCCCTCTGGGCATCCTCGTGCCTCTCGAAGTTCACAAAGCCAAAGCCCTTGGACTTGCCGCTCTCGTCGGTCATGACGCGAGTGCTCAGCGTTTGGCCAAACTTGCTGAAGATCTCCTTCAGCTTGTCGTCGTCCATGTCCTCTCCAAAGTTCTTGACGTACACATTGGTGAACTTTTTGGCCCTGGCCCCCATCTCAGCCTCTCGCTCCTTGCGAGACTTGAAGTGGCCAATGAACACTTTGCGGTCATTGAGCAACATGCCATTAAGTCTCTCAATTGCTCTCTCCGCAGCCTCACGGGTCTCAAAGTGCACAAAGCCGTAGCCCTTAGAGCCATTCTCGTCACACACCACCTTGCTGGAAAGGATGTTCCCAAAGGCAGAGAATGTGTCGTAAAGAGCTTCGCTGTCAATAGACTTGTCAAGGTTCTTGATGAAGATGTTGCCAACTCCACTCTTCCTCAGAGAGGGGTCTCTCTGGGACCACATAATTCGCACAGGTCTGCCTTTGATGATGTTAAAGTTCATAGTGTCCAAAGCACGCTCAGCATCTGCCTGCTGCTGAAAGTTCACGTATGCGTATCCAAGTGAGCGGAGGGTCATCGCGTCCCTGCAAATGCGTACGGAGACTATTGCGCCAGCAGGACTGAATTTCTCGTATAGCATGGCCTCGGTAACGTCTGGATGAAGGTCACCCACGTACAACGAAGTCATCGGCGAACTTGGAGCACTTGGATTCATTTTCGTGAGGATCGTCGGTCAACCTTTCTGGAAATCGTAGTCGAAAGTAGTAAATGAATAAAATAAAATCGTAAATGATTTAACCAAATGATCTAACTGCACGAATTATAAAACAGTTTGAAACAGCAATTCAACAGAGCCAGGCAAGTGTCGACCGACCAAAGCGATCAAAGCAACACTTTAGCTTTAGATTCAAA
Organism: Electrophorus electricus; assembly: GCF_041902795.1. Taxonomy (NCBI): domain Eukaryota; kingdom Metazoa; phylum Chordata; class Actinopteri; order Gymnotiformes; family Gymnotidae; genus Electrophorus; species Electrophorus electricus. The sequence goes on along the minus strand of NW_027658605.1, from coordinate 1,629,720 downwards.
TACATGACAACTTGGTTGTTACGTAAGAGTGCTTTTACGTAAATGTTTATTTTTAAATATTATACAAACGCTATTTATTTATTTATGAATTATTCAATTATTTTAACTTATAACGTTAATAGCGTGAATGAGGGGCTTTAACAACGCCTTATATTTCAAAATATTACCTAGTCACAGCATTTTCCAAAAATCGTCCATATGCTGCTCACACTGAATCATTTACCGCATGGCTCAGAATAAATACTTTTAGTTTGATAAACGCAGCAACATTCATTTTCTTTAGCCTAATGCTCGGCAAAAAACATCGCATTAAAGTTAATTAATGGGATGAAATCAGTTTGCCTTGGAGCAGGCCTATGTTCTTTGAGGTTAAAAATCATCGCCTGGATTGTAAACCTTAGTAGAGTTCCACAACGAGGTGCGATTTGTAAAAGGACGTCTTTTTCTCTCCGAGTTAGAAATCTGGAGAAATAAATATATCAATTGATTTCCGCCCATCGGAGGACCTTTAGAACTTTATTATTTATTCATTATTTATTTTTAACTTCTCACTGTGTCCAACTATATCGGGTGTATAAAACGTATGAACAGACATAAATAACGTGGGGGAAACGGGAATAGGGGAGAGAGGAAAAATAAGACGAACAGAGACGAAACAGACAAACGGGAAATGCAGATAGAGTATTTTAAGTATTTGCCACCTGCACCATTACGGGAATGTGTGTGTGTGTGTGTGTGTGTGTGTGTGTGTGTGTGTGTGTGTGTGTGTGTGTGTGTGTGTGTGTTCGTGTGTGACTGCTTGTGTGCGTCTGCCTGTGTGTGTGTGTGTGTGAGAGAGAGAGAGAGAGGCTATGTGCGAGTGCACTGTATATGTACACGTACTAGATTGGGATATTTATCATTTATGGATTAGCTCTGTAAACTTTTTATCAAAGGAGTCCAGTCTAGGTTATTGGTTCTTATTGATTCATTCTGAGATTTTTTTCCATTGATATGTAGTCTATCAATAGATTTTTCCATTCGGTGACACTAATATTATTTTTTGTTTTCCAATTCATGAGTATGTTTGTATTTGCAATTAATAATGTTATATATATATTATCCTGTTTTTTTTCTATTGACACATTGGTTGATGACATGTCTCCTAGGAGACATAAAGATGGTGTTGGATGGATAGGGTTATTTAAATCATGGGACATGTGTGTGATGACCTATTGCCAAAATTACTTGATAGGTGTGCTCTGCCACACGATGTGAATGTAATCGTCAGCTGTGTTTGGAGTAAAGTATGCACAGATTGCTGAGCTTGTGAAACCAATTTTAAACATCCAATGTGTAGTATAATGTAATCTATGTATTATTTTGTACTGAATGCATTGTAGGTTAGTGTTGCTGTCATGTGGTAATTATTATTATACATTTTAATCCAGACTGTGGCGTCGGGGGTTAGTAATAAATCTTCCTCCCATTGTCTCGATGGGAGAGTAATTATGCGATTTGATTTCATTATTATTTTGTATATCTTATGTGATAGTTTTTTTGTATTAGGAATGTTTATAATACTGATATGGATGCAGGTGAGTTTAATGTCTCTGAACTGATAGTTGCTCTTACCTGCTTTCTATATCTTATGTTTGGGCTACTTGTGGAAGTGACATGAAAGCAGTGTTATGTTTATGTTAGTGTGGAGTTTGATATCTTGTGGAATTTCCACCAGGCTGTTAGTATCATGGCCACCCACAAATTGTTGATCATGAATGTTCTTTAATTGATTTGACTGATAAATGGTAAGTCTGACTTTTAGATCTTTGCATAATGTTTGCTCTATGTCTATCCATATTCTGTCTGATATACTAGGTTTTATCCATTTTATTCCATATTGTAGTTGATTTGCAATAATCAACTACAGTTCTGTAATGTTGTGAGTTTGATTCTATGTGATTTATTTTTCCAGTAGAATCAAGTTATGATGTTGTCCAAAGATTTTAGACAGGTTGGTGGCACTGGAATAATTGAAAACAAACAATTTCGTTTAGGTAATATTCTCATTTTAATTATTGCAGTTTGTCCGAAGAGCATAAGGGGCAAATTTGTCCATCAATGAAGTTTGTCGCTTATTGTTTTAATAATTGGATGACTATTTATTTTGAATAACAGACAACTGGGAAGAGAATTTAGTACCCAGATATGTAATATGATTGGTATTCAGGGGGATGGGGAATGTTTTTAATTGCATCATAAAGATATGCTGCTAATATATAGTATAATACACAAATATACTACTCGAGATACAATTTGACCAGTTATGTGTGATGTTCTGTGATGATCATATAGAACACCACAGACAACTGTGGCACATCACTGTCAAACCTCCTGATTGCAACCCGGGGCATCGTGAACTGTACAACATGACCCTCAGACAATGATCTCTGAGTGAAAGCGATAAACATAATCATCTTCATATCATCACTTTCTCTACAAGTTCAGTGGAAGAGATGTCAGTGAAAGGGAGTTTTAATACCCTTTCCATTTTTAACTTTAATAAAAACACAGACGGAAAAATTCCAGAAAGTGATACAGAGAAAGGAAACTAGACTTTAAAATGGTGCTGCCCTCTTGATTTACAAGTGTAGATTATTGAAATTATTACAAATGTCTGACGCCAAAAGGGATTGTGTCAGTGTTTCACTACTCAATATTTGGTAGACAGTATAAACAAGCAGACTATGGTTAAAAAGATCACAGAAATAAAGCAAACACCAATATAATCTTGAACCACCTAGTCCACAGGAAACATTAGATTACTGGAACAAAATCAGACAACTAGCAGAACAACTTTTTACCAATGATGCAGGTGCACTTTTGGTGGATTTATTTATCTGTATTTCAATCCACTAAAGTTTTTCACTTGATCTAACATTACATTTAAGACCGACGCCCTGTTACGTCTCACAGAAGAGTCCATTGATCAAGCTGCTACTTACCCATCCTGTTCCTGGAGTACCTTTGCTCTGTAAACTTTAGTGATGTCTTTGCTACCAACAAACCTATTTTAATCCATCAGATAGTAACCAAACGCTTCAAGGACACTTGCATAACCATTTTTATTTTTTCATAATACTTGTCCAGGTTTCCACTATTATGTTCAAACCATACATTATTCAATATATGCTAATTGATATTTAATAGTTACACCAACAAGTTCTTGGTACTATTATGTTCAACCTGAACTACTTCTATTTTTTTAAAAGACGATCCTATTCTATATCACCGGATGCCCATATTGTTTCTTTTGGTGATCTCCATATTGTTTCTTCCAGTGCTTGGCCGGGATGTCCCATCCTTGAACCAAGGCTCTCCCTTCAACGGAATCCCCTAGAGGCTTTTTCAAAGAGGCCTCCTGAAGATTTATGCTGAAGCCTACACTGGTCTTTCCTGCATGAAACCAGTTTATTCGGGACCATCCATACTTTTCTGCTTACAATATCATTTTATTACCTCAGCATTTTCATTACTAATTTAAAAATCAATCACTTTATACTTCTAAAGCTTTCACAGACACATTTAGACTTTTCAGCACTCTCAATGTCCAATGCTAAATGCTACAAACCACTCATACCCAAACAGAAGAAATAGCCCAAATATAGCCACACATATTCCTCCAACCTCTACATACTTCTAAGCTATATATAACGTTTAAAGCCATTAAAAGCAAAGTTATGAACATTTAAAATACACCTTGATAACACAGTTTATAGCTCTTCAAGAATGTTTAGTTGTCATGGCAACTATTCCTTTCTCGACTCTGTTTTGTTTTGGGTTTTTTTTTTGGCATACCTTTCTTTTTCAGTCATGAATTCCCTTTTTTGTTAAAATCTCCTCACCTTTTCTACAGCGCTTTCTCTCTCTCTAATTTCACAGGTAATTGTCTCTTTCCTCCAAGGGTCTGCATCTCACCTGGACCTTTTCCTCTTTGCTACTTCAGCTCCTGTCGTAGCTGAACATCAATAGTTTAATAGTTATTAGGAAATATTACTTAAAACAAAACAACAAGAAAACAGCAAAGAAGGTATATGCAAGTATATGTTCACTGTATTGTGCAACTGTCATGTCAGCAGGTGGACAATTTTAGCTAAAGTTAGCATTTCAAACATATATTTTGATATTCTAAAATAATGTTTATTAACTCAATATTTCATCACAATGGGGTGGACATTTTTAGCTTTAACTCATCTGAGTATGGGGACAAAGTGAGAAATTCAAATGAACTGACATACTATAGGAGCATGCAGTTTATGCCTTTAGGCGAATGAAGATAGACCTTTTTTAAAGTTGTGAGGTCACTGATGTCAAAGGTCGCATTTTTACCAAGATGGTTATCCAAAGATGATAGAGTGGACAGCAATTCTTGGACATGTTTAAATAACTTGATTTTTAATTTTATTTATTTATTTATTTTTAATCAAAATTGCAAAATGAATAATCAAAATACCTAAAATATTAATGAACGTATTTACAACCTTACGGTAATATTTAAAAGTTTAAAAGGTTAAAACATGTTTAAAAGGTTAAAACATCCAAAATACCCATTTCCTCATCAAAGACAATGTAATAAGGTTAACATTCCTATATATTCGTAAAATGTGTTCATTCAGAGTAAAACTTTAATCAGTTAATTAAAAACATTAATTGTTTCACAATCTTTGTATCAGCACATTTAAACGAGTATGTTGTACTGACCCTTAGGTAACAGAACGAAGTGTGAAGTCCACTTATAAAATAAATTACGCATTCGTCATTAGATCAGAGTAGGTGAGGGACAGAGAGCCATGTGTGAAAACGAACAATCATCTCACAAAACACTACTTATGACTAACAAGTAAACACTTGCAAAATAAAAGTAGCCGGTTATGTTAAATATAAGATTTCACAAAACTATTAATTAAAAAAAAATATTAATTAAAAAATATTAATTACAAAAATATGAATTAAAAAACGTAAATCGATATTTTTGCGATTGATCTCCCTCCCAAGTTACACCGTTTACTTGTCTTAGAACTGAAACACGAGTATCACTGTTACGTTTTAATGAAACCGTTATTTTGAAAATTACAAAACTGCATGTCAATGTGAACCGTGTGGGGTCATACGTGAGTGTATGTTACAGCTGAATTATTAGGTTACCTAACTAAGCTACAGATATTTTTATATTTATTGGCTGCTTGTACAGATTTGTTAGCTCGCTGATAATATACTTTTGTATATAAAATTGTTCTGCGCAAACCACAGCACCATTGCTAAGTTAGCACTTAGCCTTAGCTAACGTTACTTTTAAAGTTAAATTGAGTTTCTTGTCTTGTTCATGGCTTTGTAGCCGAATCTCCCGTTTAGACATGATGTCTGCCCGCAGGCTTAGACTTCTAGTGTTTTCTGTTCAAAAGTGTTTATCTCGACTCGCCGACAAATGCAGAGGTTATTGCTCAGTGTCTCTATCTAGCCCTCCTACTAATGAGACTGATGAGACGAGAGTGAGCACATTTAAGACCAAGCTGTCGTCATTAAGAGTTCTTCAGGCAAAAGTTCAACTGAGACGCAACAGGAACATGAGGAATCGTATCTTCCTGAAGAAAGTGGTCTGGCGCAGCTACGGAAAGGTATGTAACTGCATTTGTTGCCATGATAGTTCAGGCTTTAGGATTTTAATTCCCATGTGTCAGTATGCCGGTAGTCGTTGCCAATTTTATTTTGGTGTTTACATCTTGCAGTGTATTTCGAAACATACGGCTGTCAGATGAACGTCAACGACACTGAAATTGCGTGGTCCATTCTTCAGAAGGGTGGATATGTTCGGACCCACGAACTATCAGAGGTAAGTGTCAATGCCTTGACCTTTGACCCTTGATAAACACAGCGCTTCCTTTATTTGAAAGCTTTCATTCTCATCTTTCCTAATTTTTTTTTTTTATACAGGCAGATATGGTGCTTCTTGTCACATGCTCCATAAGGTAGGAAAAGCCTATTTCTGTTTGTATTTTACACAGTGAATCTATACGTTGCCAATCTTGTGCAACTTGACAGCAGTCCTTGACTTCAGTGACATTTTTTGCTTGGATGTAATGCTATTTTCTGTTGGAAAAAATAAAAATCATTGTGACAGGGAAAAGGCAGAGCAGACCATCTGGAACAGACTCAAACATCCAGCAGTTCTGAAAAAGAAGTGTCTAAAGAGCAGCACTCCATTAAAGATAGGAGTCCTGGGTAACTTCTCACTTCACCATAGTTCTTCATTCACGTTCAAATGTATCTCTCAGTCTGAAATGTTCGTATGTGCGCATGTATGTTTGTGTGTGGGTTCACGTGCCCGTATACGCATATGTGTGCTTGCTCTCTTGTAGGTTGCTTGGCAGAGAGACTGAAGACTGAGTTGCTGGAGAAGGAGAGGGTGGTGGATGTTGTAGCAGGGCCAGATGCCTACAGAGATCTTCTCCGACTCCTTGCACTGGCCCATGGGGGTCAGAGGACCAGCAATGTCCTGCTCTCCCTGGAAGAGGCATATGCTGATGTCATGCCCATTCACCATTCAGGACACAGTGCCTTTGTGTGAGTGCCATAATAATATCTGGCTGATTTATAAGGGAGGAGTTCCTACTAAACACTAACTTTTAAATTAACTTTGCACTGTGTGATTTTGTAAAGATGGTACAGTTCAATTTTTAAGTTAACATGTATAGACAGTTTTTGGTGTTTTCATATTCAACTCTAATACACTGAATTTAATCTGAACAGCAACTGTTAGATTAAAATACAGAAATGTCAGCTATAATTTAAGGGCATTTGCTACCATATTGCATGAAACATGGGACTTGCATCCACAATAAAGCCAAAAACAGCAAATGCTCATAGTTCAGTTGTTTATTATTATCATTTTACTGAACACTTGTCAATCTGCATTTTTTGGTTAAATATTTATACATGACTGACCCTCCTACACTTATGAAGGGATATAAAACTTCAAACACCGTGGTGGCTCATCTTCAGCTCCTTCATGCTTTTAGATGTAGCACTTCAAACAATGGTTTGATATCAGGGGTGTCGATACTTTTAAAGTCCTTTCACGCTGTTGACAGTACAGACCTTGTGTACTGCAAGCCTTGTTGGTGGCACCTTGTCTTACAGTGGGATTATCCAGTATATTTTGTCCCTCTTTGACTGCTGTAGGTCTATCATGTGGGGCTGTGACAACATGTTCAGCTACTGCATTGTGCCGTTTACCTGGGGGAGGGAAAGGAGCAGACCTGTGTCCTCCATACTTGAAGAAGTGCGCATGCTGTCTGACAAGGTCTCTTCCCTTCAGCGACTATGTGTGCAGTCTGGCTTTACTAGTTTCTGTGTGTGAAACTTGGCCAGATGTGAACACTAAGTATATGAAATGATCATGGCCATAGGGGGTGAAGGAAGTGACCCTGCTGGGTCAAAACGTGAACAGCTACAGAGACGTGTCTGGGGACGGGGCCAGCAACTCGGAGCTTGGTTCGCACCTCAGCCGTGGTTTCAGCACCGTGTTCCCGTGATGAGCAAGGAGGCCTACGATTCGCTGACCTGCTACACCACGTCTCCCTCGTAAACCCTGACAAGGATTCGCTTCACCTGGCCACATCCTAAAGACTTTCCTGATGAGGTAGAAACCCCAGAGTCATGGATGTGAGCATGTGGTTTTTGGTTGGGATACCCATGACTAGTGTGGGGAAGGTACTTTTAAAATGTATTTCATTGCAGGTGACAAAATACAGAACACAGAATACATGCTGTTAAATGTAATTTAAATGTAATTAAAGTGAGTTATATTTGAAATAGTCTTGGACAATGTTGACGTATTCCAAAGTTTTTAAAGTATGTTCCTCGTTTGAGTAATGTAATGGAATATGTTACCAATTACATTTAGGGGCATGTACATGTACACTGCCTACAGTGCCAGATTAAACCCTGTGGAGGCCCCTAGGCAGTCATAATCTTGGGGCCTCCCTTGCAAATGATCTCCTAATATGTTTTTTTTTTTTTAATTCCTTGTTGCATGGCCCCTAAAAGGTGTGGGGCCTACAGGTCACTGCCTGCTCTGGTAATCTATTGGTAATCCGGCCCTGACTGTTTATGGCTTGTGTGGTGTAGTGGATGTTCAAAGAGTTTAAGTATTTAGTTGAACAGTTTCTTATAGTCTGAATTCATGTGCAGATATTGCTCATAGGCCATTTTAAGCAGCAGATTGGATAATAATTTAGGATTCGCAAATTTGGATGTGAGCAGTAGAAAAGATCATTAATAGATTATCAGATTGAAAAAGCCTTATGCTTATCAGATATGTGAAATAAGGTTTGACTGCCATAGTCAATTTGTGCTGTTTTCGTTTGACCTGTGCTGGGGTGGGTGAGTATGTTTCCTGAAGGTGTTATAGCTAATCCAAGAGCGGAGGAACATCTGTAAGCAGATCCACTTGCCAGCTCAGAGCGGCAGCAGCAGAGTCTTACAGACCATGAGGCGTGGGTGAGAAACGCTCCTAGAACGACAGCACTCACCACAAGCACAGTAGAGATTAGCCTGCTTATCTCAAATCTCTTGATGTCTCATGTGTTAAAACTTAGTTCTCACTTTAAGTCATCATGCTCTGGGATGTTTTCATAGGTATACTAGGGAAGCCTACCTTGAGTTTGTGGAAAACATTCGAAAGATAATACCAGGTGTCCTATCATTACCAAACATTCAATATGTAATTATAAAATTATTGTAGCTATAATAGGTCTTGTGTGAATATATATCTATGTATAATTTCTTTTTACAGGGGTCAGTCTGAGCAGTGACTTCATCACAGGCTTCTGTGGGGAAACCGAGGAGGACCACCAGCAGTCGGTCTCTTTGATCAGGGAAGTGGGCTATAATGTAGCCTTCCTGTTTGCCTACAGCATGAGGAAGGTGAGATCCTATTTTGTCATTGTGTTTAACACTATCAAAAAACAGACATTCTCCCTGGTTCATGTGATGGTTCTATCAAGAAATTCACCATTGTCTATTATCATTTGGAGAATTGAAAGGGTCTTGTGGCTGCCAGTTGGGCTTGACCTTCTGACATGAACATGTGTGTACCACACCCACAGAAAACTCAGGCATATCACCGTCTCAGGGACGATATCCCAGCTGAGGTGAAGAAGCTGTCGCCTGGAGGAGCTTATGTTTACATTCCGAGAAGATGCGGCTAAGGTCAACACCAGTTTCATCGACAGCAAACAGCTTGTCCTAGTGGAGGGAGTGAGTACTGCAGTGGGTTGAAGCCATGCTGTGTTACAACTGTGTTTGGAGCACTTCTGCTGTTAATAATTTGGGATTGCTGCATCTGTGTGTCTTGGTCATCATGTTTTGCATATCGATTTAACTAGATTTCTGCAAGAAAATAAATAGTTGCAGTAAATTCTCCTCCCTTATCTTATTTAGACCTGCTGGATCAACATCATGAGGTCTGTCTGACAACGATGATGAACAATGGCATTGTCTATCAGCTCAGCCCTAGCACCTTTTGGCATTTCATTTTGGTTTTGGCTTTGTTCTTTTCTGGAGGGCAAATAGAGTTTATGTGTTTATGTATTTAGGGCATTGTTTGGTCTATTTTAGTCTATTTGAGTTGTATGGTCACTTTCCCGTTTGCGGTGTTAGTTTGCGATTGCCGCATGGGTTTCTGTGGCCCTTTCATTTGAAACCCTTCCCTGGTTAGGCATAGCATTGTGTCTGTTTTGGATGCTTTGAGCTTTTTGTTATTTTTGAAGTGTTGAGAGCAGTTCACATCTTTGGTACCGGGAAATCCCAATGACTGGTTTCCCTGTGCTTGTGGTCTTTAGTGTATTACCTGCCATCAATAACTGTTTGAAGATTGGGGTCTTAGTTAATTTTGATTCTTGTTAGTGTCCTTCTTTTGAGGACATGCCTGGCGAATGCACAGAAAACTACCCCAAGGTGTTTGCCACTTGTGTGTTAATATGCGCTACCAGTCATGCTGAGATTGGATCTACCGATATACACACTGATAACAGAATTTTATGACCATCTACATAACAGTGGGAATAACCACCCTTGGTTTGGATAACACTAGTGAGACGTCTGCTACAGTGCTTAGTCAAGCCTTTTATATTGTACAAATGTTATCTGCTGTTTTTGCTTGACTGAGTCTGTTTTCTGCAGGAAAGTAAGAAGTCATCTCAAGATCTTTGTGGTCGGAATGATGGGAATGTGAAGGTTATTTTTCCAAGAAAGGATTTGCTTTCTTATCCCACGGATACCAACCCTGTCACTGTTAAAGCTGGAGACTATGTACTGGTGAAGGTGAGCTCTTACTTCAGTTTGCTACTCCTACATGTATATCTGTCTGTGTTGAGACTAAAACAGGAGCATGTTTTTACACACACACACACACACACACACACACAGATATATATGAGCTGTATGTGTGGAATATTTATTCTGGTAAGCCTGGTCTGTGATATGTAATATACATGGCTGTGAAATATACTGTACAGTTATGGCTACATTTCCATGATTATTGGTGACTACTCTCTCCTTTAGAGATTACCTCAGCCAGCTCTCAGAGTCTGCAAGGCCACGCCTTCAGCCACGCCTCCCTGAGTGATGGACACCCCAGACGCCTATTGATGCACAGGCAGCTGCATATTAGCCTGTAGGTTCCACCTTCTTAGTATCAGGACTGGGTGGGAGTGTGTGTCACAGACCTATAGGTCTTCCCAGCTCCAGCTCTTGGAAGCCAGTATGCTCAGTGAGGAGTGTTCACTGCCTCAGTCACCCTGTCTCCTCATTATCAAGCTCCTTATGAGGTGATTCAGGCATGGTGAGGCAGAAAACCCCTGAAAATATGCAGGGAAGTTTCCTCAGAACTTGAGCTCAGTGTTCCTGAAGTGCAGTTTGAAATGAAATAAGGCTTTTCATTTTTTCATTCATTCATTTATTCAGAATCATGTCTGACTCATGTATGACTCAGTGTTAAAGGAAAGTTTTAACACAGATTTTGTCTGGGTACACACTTTGCAAACTTCAAACTGCATGATTAGCAGACAGTATTGTAGCTAT